>NC_136917.1:135429862-135991457 GCF_949752795.1 Hyperoodon ampullatus | reverse complement strand
CAACCCAATCAGAACACAGACAGAAGAACTAAATAGACATTTCTCTAAAGAAGACATACAGATGGGCACATGAAAAGATGTTCAGCATTGTTAATTATTAGAGAAATACAAATTGAAACTACAATGAGATAGCACCTCACACCAGTCAGAATGGGTGGCCATCATTAAAAAGTCTACAAATCACAGATGCTGGAGAGGGTGTGGATAAAAGGGGACCCTCCTACACCGTTGGTTGGAATGTAAATTTGTGCAACCACTATGGAAAACAGTATGAAGCTTCTTTAAAAAACTAAAAATAGAGTTGCCACATGATCCAGTTATCCAACTCCTAGGCATATACCCAGACAAAACTCTAATTCGAAAAGATACATGCACCCCAATGTTCATAGCAGCATTATTCACAATAGCCAAGACATGGAAGCAACCTAAATGTCCATCAACAGATGAACGGATAAAGATATGGCACATCCTACAATGGAATACTACTCAGCCATAAAAGAGAATTAAATGATGTCATTTGCAGCAACATGGGTGGACCTAGAGATTATCATACTAAGGGAAGTAAGTCAGAAAGAGAAAGACAAATACCATATGATATCACTTATAAGTGGAATCTAAAATATGACACAAATGCACTTATCTATGAAACAGAAACAGACTCATAGACATAGAAAACAAACTAATGGTTACCAAAGGGGGAAGGTGGAAGGGAGGGACAAATTAGGAGTTTGGGATTAGCAGATACAAACTACTATATATAAAATAGATAAACAACAAGATCCTACTTGTAGGATGTATAGCACAGGGAACTATATTTAATATCCTGTAATAAACCATAATGGAAAATAAAATAAAATAAAATTGGAATAATAAAAAATAAAAGCAAGTCTTTTAATCTTTGCTTGAAGGCCATGAAGAAGCGATAAAATTCAACATAATAAATTAAAGAACTTTTGCTTTTGCTTTTGTTTTGACAACGTGGAAGTTTCTCTTCTCACTGCCCAGAAGTTACCAGTTCAAAAGTAGTAAGACAACTCCATAGTTATCATAGACCCAGATTATTTCTATATTGCTGCTGTGCCCTCTTCAATTTATAGTTTAAATCTTATGGTTTAAAATGGCTGCTTGAGCTCCCGGTAACATGTCCACATTCCAGCCAACAAAGAGAAAGAAAAAAAAGAGAGACAGAGGGCATGTGCCCTCTTTAAAGGCTATATGACTTATATTCCATTGACCAGAATTTAGCCACATCTAATCATAAAGAAAGCTTGAAAATGAGTCTTTTTTTTTCCAGTTGACCACATTCCCGGTCTAAAATCTGGGGATTTATGGACAATAAAACAGGAGAGAATAAACATCAGGGGACAAATAACTGTTTCTGCCACACCTTCACAGAGGCTCAGACTATTACCGGAGAATCCAGAATTTAACATTTTTCTTTCAATTCATGGATTAAGATGATATAGCAGGAAGAATACAGATTGGGGAATGAAAATAGCTGGTTCAAATACCTCCTTTAGGGACTTCCTTGGTGGTCCAGTGGTTAAGACTCTGTACTTCCAATGCAAGGGGCGCAGGTTTGATCCCTGGTTGGGGAACTAAGATTCCACATGCTGTGCAGCACGGCCATAAAAGTATTAAAAATTAAAAAATTTTAAAAATAATAAAAACAGGGCTTCCCTGGTGGCACAGTGGTTAAGAATCCGCCTGCCAATGCAGTAGACATGGGTTCGAGCCCTGGTCCGGGAAGATCCCACATGCCGCGGAGCAACTAAGCCCGTGCGCCACAGCTACTGAGCCTGTGCTCTAGAGCCCGTGAGCCACAGCTACTGAGCCTGTGTGCCACAACTACTGAAGCCCACATGCCTAGAACCCATGCTCCCAACAGGAGAAGCCACCACAATGAGAAGCCTGTGCACCACAACGAAGAGTAGCCCCCATTCGCCGCAACCAGAGAAAAGCCCGCATGCAGCAACGAAGACCCAATGCAGCCAAAAATAAAATAAATAAAATAAAATAAATACATTTATTTTAAAAAAAGAGTATTAAAAAAAAAACTCCTTTACCATAGAGGGAACTTAACAATTAATACTCTTTCTAAGCAACTTGTCTGCAGAGAGGAAGACTAATAATACTAAATGTTGAGCAATATTGTTTGTATCAAATGAAACAATGACTGCACATCACTTTTCAGAAATAGAAAAGCCATGTTTAAAAAATGGTATTATTAATACTAATATCATTAACTAACAACCGCTTATTTAAGTGATGAACAAAACATGGTAAGAATAATTAAAATGTCAACATTATGAATAAACCTGTATGAAAATACATAGTGGATAATGCAGGTAACACATTTCTGACATTTTTTTCTCAGGGTGCCCAGAATTTCATCTTTTATCATAAGCACCAGTGAACAAACTTTCCCAAAAACATTGACCAGAAGGTTACTTACAGAATTTACTTTTTCAGCTGATTAAAGTTGCTATTTGTCATTTTTGATTAAGGCAATGATATGTTCATTCTAGGTCCTTATAGAACAGGTTCCAAGTCTCTTGCTTATGTGTCTGCCATTTAATATCTAATTCCATCAAAATATTTTAGCCCATTCAAGTGTAAACCTTATTTTTCAAATGAGTAAACTAGAGCTGGGAGAGGCTAGTCAATTGTGTCAAATTCAGAGAGATATTAAAATCATGGTTCAGTGCTTTTTTAAACCGTACTGAATACAAGAGTTTAGAATACTGCTTATATAAAAACTAGTACAAAATTAATGCAAAGAGTACATATATGTCTATCTACTGATATTGTTCAAATGTCATGGTAAATTGTAGATTTGTTGATTCTAGAAGGAATTACATAAAATTTGGGAAAGAGATTATGTTTTGTCTATGATAATGTATATTATGTGTGATTATAAACAATAAATGTAATTTAAAACTCCCTTACATGAATAGATGGGAAAATACAAAAATGATGCGAAATGAATATATTGGGAAACAGAAGACAAAATAGCTCAGTAGATGACTAATAGTTCATGCAACCTTTTGTTATGGGTAATTAGTTCAGTTTAGCTTATTGAATCAATAATTAGTGGCATGTAAATAGGCAACTATGAAAATGTTTAGCAAATGAAACCTCCCTTAAACAATTTCTCATTTATCATAATGTAAAATTCATAGGCAAGAAGAAATATAATCATGAACATAATCACTATCCCATTAGCCTAGAGGTTTAAAAAAAAATTGTGAGACCAAGAGAACACAGTATATGCAAATAGATGCAATCTTTGCCTAGATCCTGGTTCTTCTTTCTATTACTTTTAGCTCAATTGCTTATGCAGCTGCTGGGGTTTTTTTTCCAAAGTTGATAATGTCTCATTGTATTTTAAAATTTTTTAAATTTTTATACAATTCTTAGAGGTTACTTTCCATTTACAGTTATTACAAAATATTGGCTCTATTCCCTGTGCTGTACAATACATCCTTGAGCCCATCTTACACCCAATAGTTTGTACCTCCCACTACCCCACCCCTATCTTGCACCTCCCCTCTCTCTCCACACTGGTAGCCGCTAGTTTGTTCTCTATATCTGTGAGTATGCTTCTTTTACGTTATATTCACTAGTTTGATATAACAGTTGCTTGTTTTTAAGGAAACCTAGATTCCAGCTCTCTAGCAGGTAATATTTATAATCCTAATGTACTTTGGTTACCAAACCCTTCTCTATTCCATTTCCTACATAATTATCAAGATGAGCTTTCTAAAACAAAAATCTAATAACATATTTTTTATACTTTGAAATTTTTCAATATGAACTCATAATTTTCACAATTAAATCCAAACACATTATCATAGTGTTTATTACATTTGTACTCTGGTCCCTGCTTATGATTCTAGGTTTATCTCTTACTCTCCTTCTCCTAGCCCATATATTTATTTATTTTATTTCCTTCATTCGTTCAACAAATTGTATATCAGGTACCTGATGCCAGACAGTGTTTCATATATTTGAGATACATAAATGAACTCAGATACCTGTCTCGTGGCGTTTATGTTCTCTTCCCTAACCCTAAGTCCCTGAAAGGTTCAGATAATTGAAAATGGGAATAATAATGGCAGTGCCTTCATACATGTACCATCGTATCTGACAAGTACTCTCTCATATACCATTTCACTTGATCATCACTTGAACCCTCTGCTACACACTTTTCAAACTTTGGACCTCTGAGTATGTTATCTCCTATGTCTAAAACGGGTTTACTTCTCCCACTTCTCTCCACATTTTTCCTAGCCAACTCCTAGGGTCCTTTAAGACTCAGCTCAATCATAACTTCATTCAGTCAGGACTGCTTGACTGACCCCAAACCCTTCTCTTCAAGATTGGCTGGGGTATTTCTCTCCCATATGCTGCTATGACATAAATCTAACATTACATGTTTTATAAGATAATTTTGGATATTAACTTTTATTTATATATGATTTGCTATGATTTGGTTTTGGTGACCTACAAATTGTTCAATGATATAAAAATAGTAAATATAAATCTTTTTTGCTTTTTAGATCAAGAACATAACTTTACCAGAAAAGAAATTTCTTTCAATGTGTGCCAAATAAAGCTATGCTCTTTTTGTTAATGTGCTTGTGTTGTTACAAAAATTGCTAAGAGATTTGTTTTGAATGTTTAAATTTCCTCAAAGGTGCATCTGAGGTTATGCAATGCTGACTAATGACCCAAATGATACTTAAGGAAGTGTGTATGTATATGTTTTAAGTATATGTTTGTATGTCTAGTGATTTTTTGAATAACAAGTTCATATGTGATATAAACAATAATCAGACCTGATCTTAGAATGGAAAAGAGGAGCTTCATATGTTTGGCACAAGATTATATATGGATAAAGGGCATATTTATTAAATATTGAATCATAATCATAGACATGGGACAAATGAGTCACCATAACAGATTTTGGGGGGAAAATCTATGGGAGTTTGAGAACGAGTAAATAAATTTCCATCTTCAATATTAACACCATAAATTGATATAAAGTACAAGTCACCTAATGGTGAGGACATCCAAAACAGAAGCAGATTTTCTATAAATTCTAGAGTGATTGTGTTACATTGATGCTACAGACTGAATGCTTGTGTCCCTCCAAAATTCATACGTTGAAACCTCATCCCCAATATGATGGAATTTGGAGGTGGGACCTTTGGGAGGTGATTAGGTCATGAGGGTGGAGTCCTCATGAATGGGATTAGTGCCTTTATAGAAGAGGCATCCAGAGAGCTCCTTTGTCCCCTTCTGCTGTGTGAGGACACAGTGAAAAGATGTCTGCCTATGAACCAGGAAGTGGGTTCTCACCAGACCCCACCAAATCTGCCAGTGCCTTGATCTTGGACTTCCAAGTCCCAAAGCTGTGCGAAATAAATTCCTGTTGTTTATAAGCCACTAGGTCTAGGCTGAATGGACTAAGATAATTGACAATGAGAAAAAACAGAGAATATGGTGCTTGGGATGTGTTTAATCCACAAAAGTAATTTATAAGTTGAAAGATTATAGGATTATTTAATGCAGTTGGATATTTGTTAATGTTCCTTATTCTTGACTTCCTAGAGTTGTGATTCATAGTCTTTCAGAAATGTGACTCCTCTCACTTTTCCCTTGTCTGTTGACTTTCTTATTGGGCTTCATTCTAATATGATTCCAAACAAAAGGATGGGTTAAACAGAAGAGACCTCTAATATGAGTGATAACTGCTGACCAAATACTACAAAGTTCTTCATGTGTATCAAGACCAACTTTTAAAAATAAAGCCCTGTGAACAATATCAACATAAGCAGCAAAATTCTTCCAGGAGGGAATTTCAAGCTTCTATTTCACAACTTGCTTTTATGGGTTTAAGCACAATCTTGACATTATGTGAATGCAGTTTGCTGTGTTTAATTACTATCATTATTACTATTATAGATACAGTAGTAATTATCTCTTCTTACTGTCTCATTATGTTTTGATCAATTCACATAATAAAAGTTTACTATAAATATAAGTTTAGGTAACATTCAGGAAAATGTGTAATTATGGAATATATAATCACATACAATCTAACAGCTGATCATTTACCAACATTTCCAACAATTAAATGTTTAGAAAGTAAAGAATTAGCTGCTTTTAATAACATAGATGCATTTCTAGAGGCAATACCTATGAAGGCTTTATTTGTTGACCTAAAATTACTTTACTTCTGTTATATTAATAACATCTAGGTTTCTCAAAAACCTGCTGGCAAAAAAATCTTTCCAGCTTTATTAATGATTCATATGGTAGTTTCTGAAGAGACAAGTCCCACAGAGAAGGAGCACTTGATTAATGACCTGGAAATACTTTTCCTTTTCAGCTGATTAAATAAAATTGACTGGATTTTTACATTTTTATAATAAAATGACCCGCAGGGCTGAGATGACACAGTGAAAGCAGCATGTTCACTCTTCAACAGATTTTTATTTTGTCACTTGTAAAAATGAAAGGGCTAACCACCCAAGCAGAAAAATGCACTTTATCATTGTCCATGGCCGCCACGCTGACAAACGCTGCATACAAATACAAAAACATGGAGGAAAATAGATAGTGTTTACATTCAGCATGATTTTGTCCAATGATGACTAAAGTCTTGTCATTCCTGGGCCTACAAACTGTGTTATTAAATTATTATTTAAAAATAAAAAACCTAGAGTTAAAAAAAAAACCTCTCTAACCTTTACCTGCAATCTTTAAAGGCCTTCCATGTGTAGAATTATTGGATGTCATTACTGTAATCTTTTTTGCTTCTCGGCCAAGGGATTCTCTTTGGAGACCAAATTCTGTTCTTACTTTCACACCAACAGGCTCACAGACAGCCCCAGGCAAAACTGTGAAGTAAGAAAAATGGTTTCTTCTCGCCTCTCCCACAGCACCATCTTTCTTTCTCTCTCTGGATCCTTTTCAGAGCACTCTTTAGCCAGGATCTGACTTCCCTAACTTAGTATCCCTTTGCTGTTTCTTTGCTCCCTAAATCCTTGCTTTGCTGCCTATACTTGTCTGCTTCCTCAAAGTGGTACCTTTGTTATTCCCCATCTCCCTCTTCCAGACTATGGGTATCTATATTCATTCTTTGAAGTGTACTAGTTCCAGGCTCATTGCCTTAGGTTATTTCAAAAAGAACCCCTCCTTATCTATTGACTTTTTTTTTTTTTTTTTTTTTTTTTTTTTTTATCAAGGAAAGCTTCTTTATTTTTTTTTATTTTTTTTTATTTTTTTTTATTTTTTGCTTTATCACAAATTTAATCAGTTATATGTATACATATGTTCCCATATCCCCTCCCTTTTGCGTCTCCCTCCCACCCTCCCTATCCCACCCCTCCAGGCGGTCACAAAGCACCGAGGTGATCTCCCTGTGCTATGCGGCTGCTTCCCACTAGCTATCTACCTTACGTTTGGTAGTGTATATATGTCCATGCCGCTCTTTCACTTTGTCACAGCTTACCCTTCCCCCTCCCCATATCCTCAAGTCCATTCTCTAGTAGGTCTGTGTCTTTATTCCTGTCTTACCCCTATGTTCTTCATGACCTTTTTTTTTTCTTAAATTCCATATATATGTGTCAGCATACAGTATTTGTCTTTCTCTTTCTGACTTACTTCACTCTGTATGACAGACTCTAGGTCCATCCACCTCATTACAAATAGTTCAATTTCATTTCTTTTTATGGCTGAGTAATATTCCATTGTATGTATGTGCCACATCTTCTTTACCCATTCATCCGATGATGGACACTTAGGTTGTTTCCATCTCCGGGCTATTGTAAATAGGGCTGCTATGAACATTTTGGTACATGTCTCTTTTTGAATTATGGTTTTCTCAGGGTATATGCCCAGTAGTGGGATTGCAGGGTCATATGGTAGTTCTATTTGTAGTTTTTTAAGGAACCTCCATACCGTTCTCCATAGTGGCTGTACCAATTCACATTCCCACCAGCAGTGCAAGAGTGTTCCCTTTTTTCCACACCCTCTCCAGCATTTATTGTTTCTAGATTTTTTGATGATGGCCATTCTGACTGGTGTGAGATGATATCTCATTGTAGTTTTGATTTGCATTTCTCTAATTAGTAAAGATGTTGAGCATCCTTTCATGTGTTTGTTGGCAGTCTGTATATCTTCTGTGGAGAAATGTCTATTTAGGTCTTCTGCCCATTTTTGGATTGGGTTGTTTGTTTTTTTGTTATTGAGCTGCATGAGCTGCTTATAAATTTTGGAGATTAATCCTTTGTCAGTTGCTTCATTTGCAAATATTTTCTCCCATTCTGAGGGTTGTCTTTTGGTCTTGTTTATGGTTTCCTTTGCTGTGCAAAAGCTTTGAAGTTTCATTAGGTCCCATGTGTTTATTTTTGTCTTTATTTCCATTTCTCTAGGAGGTGGGTCCAAAAGGATCTTGCTGTGATTTATGTCATAGAGTGTTCTGCCTATGTTGTCCTCTAAGAGTTTGATAGTGTCTGGCCTTACATTTAGGTCTTTAATCCAATCTATTGACTTGATAAAGGGAAAGGCCAGAGGAAACTCGTCAGGGGGAATTATCTTTTAGAGCAGAAGTACTAAATAGTAGCCAAAGATGTTCTCTGTTTGGCCTAACAATTAAATCCAAGATACTATACACAAAAACCATAAACTCTGGGTATTTTTGAAAACTCCAAAATTTTTCAGCATCAGGATAGCTTTCCCACATGGCAATAGTCATGTGAAGCTGCCTGAAATGGGATGCCTCAGATGGGATGCAGGCTCACCACATTTCCCCTTCTCCCTAGTGCCCCGGACACTGAGGTCTAGCATCATTCACTTTATCTTTCTGCTTCCAGCCTACTCCTCTCATTGATACTACCTGCCTAACTTTTGTAAGCCTTTGAATTTGTGAGTTCTAACCAAGATCTAGCGATTCTTCCTGATCTCCAAAATGATATTATATTTTGTAGTTTTATCTTTTTCTCTTCCTGGAAAAAAAATGTAATTACCCATGCCATTTAACCCATTGAAACAATAGCAATGGGGTCATTTCTAGCTAGTAGGACAGGCTGCATAGTGGAAAGCTAATGTGATATTTGAGGGCAGACATTCGTTGTCTGTGTCCATAGTAATACTCTGTCCCCTTAATTGGCCTGATAGTCTTGAAATTCAAATCAGTCATGAAAGTAAGTGAGTCATTTGAAATTGAAAGTTATTAAACAGAGAAAATTAGCATTAAATAATATACTTTACTTCATTTTGTATTCATTTGTGCAGTTTCATGATAGTAACACAAGTATTGGTCTATTTTCACAAGAAGAAAGGAAAACAATCACTGAGAAATATCACTTGCTTGAGTTGGACAAGTGCTGTTCAATAAAAACTACCACACTACAGTATTAAATTACTCTTACTACTTCTCTCGAGTATCCTGATCTATTTCTTAATGAACACCTAAGAAGTTTTGAGGTTGTCATACCAGAGTTGAGTAGAAAGGGCTATATTCTTGTTCTTATATCTTAAGATATACAATGATAAATAAAAAACTTGGTCAATTCAGTTTTATGATGTAAAATTAACGATAGTGACACTTCAGTAATGTAATGATATATCTTTATGTAATATATCTCTAGTATTTACTACTTTCAGCACATTTTGCCATGCATTAATTCCCAGATCAGCATGAACAGACAAGAATGTAAGCGCTGTGATGGTAGGATTTTGCCTGCTTTGTAACCACTGTACATCCAGCCTTAGAACCACACTAACAAATAGTCAACACTCAATAGACATTTGTTATTTATTGAAGATAGTGGCTGAATTTAAAGTGAATCTTCAGACTCTTCAATCATGAAGCATTTATATGGTCACTAGTAAATTCTAAGCAAAATGATTATTTTTGCCCTTTCCAATTCAATATTTATCTGATTTAGTATGACTGGGCCAAAGACTTAATTACTTGTGGAAGAAAAATTAATTATTCTGTGCCTAGATGTGTGTTCAATATTATGTTCAGTTCAAGAAATTCACCACAATCAGTATGTCTAGACCTCTCATAAGTACCTTAATAGTACAAAGAAGTATATTAACATCTGCTCATGAGCGTCTAATCACATTGATAGACTTATTTTACCTTCCCTTTATTTAGAACATCATTTGATAATTATTAAACTCCAATGTAGAAAGCAATTTATGTAACTGGCTTCCATGCTATACTCTTACTTCCCCACAATCCTTTCTCTATATAGCGCTAGTATATATGTAACTCATTTCATTTATTAAACATATATACACAAATACACACCCACACATGGGTATGGGGGTGTGTGTATGTGTGTGTGTATATGTGTGTATTCCTTAAATAAGGCTGCTTCTAAATGTTCCCAGGGTAATTAAAGACTTTTATTTCTATTCATTGCAATATCAGTTTGGATGTTTTGAGTTACATAATGATTTTAGCTTTGAAGTTAAAGGTCAACCTCAGGGCAAGGAGCACTTTACTGTGAAGGTGGAAATATAAAGAAGTGTGAATAAAACTGTTCATGACCCTCTGAGTCTCTGTGAACCAGGACTTAAGCAAGAATTTGAAAGATGTCAAATGCACACCCACTTCAACAGGCCATTATAAATGCCATACAACTCTCCATAGCATGCAGTCAGGCTGGTGACACTGGACACATGGTGGGTGCCTGTAGCAAACCATGAGATAATTGCATTTGCATGGAGATCTCTGAGGAGTGCAAAGCCCTTTATGGATTTCATTTTGAATCAATTTGTGTAATTCCCCAATGTGTTCTGCTGAATTAGAAAGGAAAAGATTATATCCTAAGTTTTATAGATAGAAAAATGAGGCTAAAGAAAAGATAGGTATCTGACCAAAAGCCCCAGAAAACACTTTTAGAACTGTTCATTTTACAGGACATTTTCATGCCGTTGCACTTTTGCTCTTTAATTGAGAGCACACTACCACTGTACAGACACTGAGGGAGGCCTCGGAAAACAATTTCATGCAGTTTTCACTTTCAGGTTTACAGGCGCTCAGAAAAAGTTCAGAAGTTCAATTTGATGACATAATAAGAAGTGCAAAGGTTCACAGTCTATCGGTGAAAGTAATATAATGAAATTAAAACATGTAGATTATTTTTCCCTTTCACATGCTAAGTAACATTTCTGTTTTTAGATGAACAGAAAATTCAGGAAGAACTCTGTTACAGGAAGTTTTCAAAGGGAGAATGAAAATGGGGGGAAAAAAAGTGGGGAAAATCAGAAATTCTTAGTGGCATAGGGAAGTGAAAATACTGGGATTCCAGTTCCCTCTGAATGTGAATCTTAAAGAACACAGCCGGGGACTTCCCTGGTGGCGCAGTGGTTGAGACTCTGCCTGCCAATGCAGGGGACATGGGTTCAAGCCCTGGCCTGGGAAGATCCCACATGCCGTGGAGCAACTGGGCCCGTGAGCCACAAGTACTGAGCCTGCGCGCCTGGAGCCCGTGCTCCGCAACAAGAGAGGCCGCGATAGTGAGAGGCCCACGCACCGCAGTGAAGAGTGGCCCCCACTCGCCGCAACTAGAGAAAGCCCTCGCACAGAAACGAAGACCCAACGCAGCTAAAAATTAATTAATTAATTTATTTATTTAAAAAAAAAGAAAAAAAAAAAAAAGAACACAGCCAGCACAGGGATCTTAGGGACCTCAGGATTCAACTTTCTGAGTTCCCTTTGCTGAAGAAAACTTCTTCTCCTGTGAGAAGGCTGCTCTTTCTCCCAAATGATGTTGATTGTGTTTTTGTTTTCACAAGTCAAAATTAAGTTTTGAACACTTCTAGGTATGTAGTCACAGCTCTTTGGAATCCCTTGTGCTAGAACTGTCAAAACAGTTAAGGTCAAGGGAATGGAATTTGCTGGTTAACTTCACTTTCATACTTTTAAAACACTAAAAGCCTCCATAATATTCACTTGGTTAAACTCTGTGGAACCTTTTTTACCAAATTTTAAAAGTAGAAAGCATTCCTAATAAATTAGAATCTAAAAACTGATGATGCTTTTAACTTTAGTCTAGAAATATAATGTGGGTGTGTATTGGAGTGAATCTTAGGTTTACTTACCAATGCAGTAATACATAAATTTCCATTTTTAGAACAAAATATTCTGTTTCACTAGATATTATTTTAACAGAGAACTCCATTTCTATGGCATCTAGATTCCTGATTTTTGGAAGTCAGAATACAAGATGAAGAGTATTGCACAGGTCCCAGATCTTGATGATGAGCCACTCTACAGGCAGTGAGGAAGGACTCTAATAGCAGCAGCTGAACTATCTCACTGGGATTTGCACCAGGGTGGGAGCCTGGACTGATACTGAAATGATTCTGCACTGTCATAGAGTCCGCTTGTGCAACTAGAGATGTTCTTCTCCTTTAAATCCTCATTCACAGTTATAGAATGTGGGGCTTTGTTGTCCAGGATAGGCTTTTGTGAAATACGGATGGATTCTATGACTTCCCTGACAATACACGCAAAATCTTGTGTGTGCGTGCGTGTGTGAGTGTGTGTGTGTGTGTGTTAAGCACGCGTGCACGCGTGTGCATGTTTCTTTGGGTAAAGAGAATACATAGCTTTCCTCGAGATTTTCCAGAAAATTTGTATTGAAACAAATGGAAAGCCAAGTGTGTGTATTTGCCTGGAGGCAGTGTGGTCTAGTAGAGCTGAGCTCAGCCAAGGGCTTGAGAGATTTGTGCCCTAGTCTCAGTCTATCATGAAGCAATTGTTTGACTTGACCTTAGGCAAGTTACCTAATCTCTTCATGTCTCAGTTTTCTCAACCATGAAATGGGGGAAATAATACCCTGCACCTGCCTTTCTTAGTTCACAGGGCTAGGGTGAGGATCAAATAAGAATTTGTAAGGAAACCCTGAGCAATAAAGAGTTCCACAAATGCATGGCTTATGGGGATCAATCCCTTCTGCTCTTCCCTATACCCCCTCCCCCTTACTTTTACCCACCTCATAAATTCACTGTGACAGAGCTCAGCCTTTGCTTACAGAGAATTCCCCATCTAACACTGAATAACACTGCCTTCACGTGCTAAATTCAATATTTTATAAAATTGCACATTTCTGAAATAGGAAAAACATTATGAGGTCTGTCCTCACTATGTATTCCCACCTCTTCTTTATTTAGTAAACTACCACTCAGGACGCAGCTCCAGTCATTTCCTGGGTTAAGTCTTTCCTTCAAGGTCACACAAGGTCCCTCTCTTTGTGCTTCCTCAGAGCTCTATTCAAGGTCCATCTTACAGCACTTATCAAGTTGTAATGTGCTTATTTATTTACTGGACCATCTGCCTCACTAAACTGTCAGAACCTTCTCTTCATTATTCTTTGAATAAATCCCCAAACATTGCACAAGGCCACATACACAGTAAGCACATGATCAAGTAGCTGTTGAATAAGAAAACTGATACAAACTGCACTTTTATGGAAAAATTTATATAAAATATGGTGCAATTTCCTCAGAAAGTGCTAAAAGTTTCTGCAGTTTTGCCGTGTGAGGTACAATGCATATGCTACCAAAGGGCCTATGTTTTTCCAGGAGAGAACATCTTCTGTGCCTTATTTTTACTTTATTTTAGTATCTTTTGTAGCCTATTGTCTAGTGTTTTTATTCTTTAAGTCAAAAATAGTTCCTTAAACTTGTCAGGCTCACCTTATTTCTGAATGGATCCTTTACAGAAGTTTATATCTATTTCCATATATATATTACTTCTGTTTGAAAAATATTATGTTTAGTCCTAGTGTCAAAGCACCCATTGTCCCCATTATACATAAAATATACATTCGAATTTAAATAAAGAGAAATTCAAGATTTTATCAAAATTTTAAAAACTACAACAAAATGCAGATTACTTATCTTGATAATTTAACCTATCTAAAATTGTCTGGTGTGGCCTAATCTTTATGCTCTTCTCTCCAGGAATCTTGGTACCATCAGAGGAAATAAGAGTAAAATTTGCCTCAGGTAGTAGCTTGCAGTGCCAAAAGCAACGCTTCTTCTTCTCACCCTTAATCGTATACTGATTATAGCCTAATTCATGCCCCTCTATTACTAGTCTGCCAAAGACCTATGAGGAAAAAATGGTCAGTCCCTCTAGCAAGGACAGACCCGCTAAAAATATCCACATGGGATTTGTGCTGTCCATGGTTTAGACTTCAGGACCCTAGTAAATTGTTATCATCCCGCATTCCCTGCCCAACTGTCCCCCCAACACTTACCACATTGTTCCTATTTACCAACCAGCAGAAAGTTCCAGGTACTTTCTTGAGGTCTAATCCTCCACACTTAAGCTGCCTTTTGATAATGCCCCACAATCTTATTACTAGGATATATAAAAATAGCTGTTTTGAGCATCTGAGCTTAAGAGTAAGGAGAAAGAAACCACATCTATTTGCATGTTGCTATAGTATTCGATGTAGAGTTGTAAGCTATATTCATATAAAAAGCTTACCACTTCTAATTTGTTCTTTATTTTATTGAATTGAGCATGCCTGGTTTTTATAAAGAATTCTGTTTTTTAAAAAAAAACTCATCATGGCTCATACCTTTGCTTTGAGGAGAGAGAATACTCTCAAGGAAACAACTGCTCATCTTTGAGGAGTGTGATCCATTTCATTATTCTGATTTTGAGGATAGATCTACCCAAAGGAGACCAGATAACAAAGAGGAGAATGAAAATAAATCCCAGGGCTTAAACCCAGTAAGAACAATGCAAAGTCATATAAGTAAACTTAATACAAGAGAGTATGACCAACTGAGTTATAGTGGGGTCATGATGATAAAAATATAAATCCATCACTTGATCTCATAAGCGACTACATTCCACTCCTTTCCTATGATGTTAGCAAGAATGCTTATGAATCTACCTGTCTAAACTTTTCTCTCACTCAACAGGGTAAGACATCTCCATTCCTAATATTCACCCTCCATGAAATTTGTTCTAGCTCTAACTTTCCCAATGTCAAATGCCCCTAAACACTCTGAAGTTTCACCCACACAACGTGCTGTTCTTGTCTCAGTCTGATGTCTTTGCTCAAACTGCATTGCATGCTGCCATGTGGAATAACAAGAATCTCTCCCCAACACCCCATTACTTAGTATGAAGACAATCACAGTATGACCAATCTAAGCATATGTAGGAACTAGAATTCATAAGTACTTTAATTTGTTGCAGAAATATTAAGACCTGATATTACCAAATAAAATTATAATAGTAAACATGTTATAACCTTTTTCTAAATTCTACTGAGGTTGAACAGAACATCTTAACTTTAAAATCACTTAGGACACTTTCATGTACATAGTATTATTTTAGTCATCATGTGTTGTAAGCTCTGTGATGCTATTTTTTTTCAAAATTAGTTTATAAACCTCTGAGGAACATAGATGCTTTGAAGAACTCTGACAATTGCAGAACTGTAGGTTTTCCACCCTTGTCTTTTCGTATGGTATATTCATGTATCCTCTTCAGCCTAGAAGTGCTGAGTTTTCAAACGCAGTGGCAAACAAAAACTCTTCTGGTGACCTCTATCTCAAACATTATTTTATATCTTACAAGAAGATTAGAAAGATAAGAGTAGTAAATTGTGAGTGACCTTAAAATGTTGGCAAGTATGATTAGAAATTATCTTGCCTAGAACAAAGACCTACTTCTCTTCATTCATTTAGAAATATGTATGATATATCTACCACAGAAGCAGGTATAATTCCTTCCTTCATGGAGCCTGCAATCTAGTGACAGATAAAATAATCACATCAATAAAGTATATTTATATATACTTTGTATATTATATATATATTGTATTGTATGTATATAGTACAAATATATATATTATAAAATATATATATTTATATATACTTCTTTATTTGTCATAATATAATTATGACAAATAAAGAAGGGGTAATTAGATATATAAGAGCAAATAATAAACATTTGAAGGTTGAAGAAAGCATCCTAAAAAGTTAACATTTGAGATGATATGTGAAGGATGACCAATATTTATCTAAATAAAGAAAGGACTAAGGAAAGTTCATAAAGGCCTGAAAGAAGACCTTTTCTGAAAGAAGAAACAGGGCTAGAGAAAACAGACTAGAGAGAGACATGATTCAAGACGACTTTGGAGGAAAAAGGATATAGGCCTTATAGATAGTGCCTTGTAGGTCAAATTCAGGAATTTGGTGTTTATCCCAAGAGCTGTAGAAACCACTGAAAAACTTTAAGAAACAAGGAAAGGGGAGGGAGTACTAGAGGGGAGGGAGAAGATAACCATCTGTTAGATTTGCACTTTTGAAAAGATTCTTCTAGATATATGTAAAGAGAGCAGATTTAAGAGATGAAAGGCAAGAGTAGGTGAGGTAGGCCAGTTACCTGGCTTTGAAGTATCTAAAACAGGAATGATTGCAGTATTTATTAGCATAACTGCAGTAAAATTGGAGAGAAATGAATAGATTTAACAGACACTTAGGAGACAAAGCCAACAGGACTTGGAAATGGATTGGTTTTAAGATGTTTAAAAAAGACTCAGGTTTCTGACTTGAGCAGAGTTATATTTGAGTTCTATTTCCTGAGACAGAAAACACTGGAAGAGAAACCAAGTTTCAGGAGAAAGACCATGAGTTAGGAGCTATCAAGTGTGAGTTTTAAGGGCCACTGAGAGTACCAGTAGCACAAAAATAATGGTCTTTTATGAAGATTAATTAAGCATAGGTTTGCAGTGTGAATTGAGTATGATAATAATGGAAACAATAAAAGCAAGTGGAAGACTACTGTAACAGTCTATGTGCCAGATATCAAACAGAAAGAGAAAACTAAAATAAGAAAAAATTAAAAAAATTTTTCATTATAAATTAAAATGTGAATGCATTTAGCAGATGATTTGCAAAGAGGAAGACAGAATAACTATTTAGACAAAGATCAATTGGAAATTAATTCTTCCTTTTCCTTTGGAATAGGATTATCTTATGGGAGAAATGAAATTCTAAAGTGCTTTACTGGATAATAGCCAATTTAAATTTTAGCAAATTAAATGTAAAGAATATTTTAAGCACAGAGTGTGGTTTGAAGGTTAAGACAGAGGAAAATTTCACCAAGGCAGTAAAGTTTGTTTCTGTTGCCTCTGCTTCCTAGGTTATCCCTTTGCTCATTTTTCCTATTCTCTTCTTCTCCCCTTCCCTTACTAGTTGCTTCCAGCAGACTACTGATGTTTTATAACAAAATATAAGCTCATGGAAACAGAAACAAACAAAATGTGTTTATGTAGTGTATCTAGTAAAGATCTACTAAATATTTGCTATTATATGAAATTAGTAGTATATTTTTAGATTAAAATTTTTTTTGATTTATAGGAAATTTGTTGGAAAGGTATTCCTCTCTGATTAAAAAAATAAAGAACAAGACATGAAAAACCCTTTTTCTGACTTTTATGGGTACATATGAAATAGTTATGCCAATAACTTTGGCAGTCACCTTGCCATATGGGGCAAGCCTGTGGTCAAAGCCAGAATGCTAAAGATGACAGAGGAAAGATTAAAAGAAAGCAGGTGCATAATGACAGGACATTGAATATTTAAACCCTGGAATATCTTATCTCCAAATTACTTGTTTTGTGAGAAAATAAATTTCCTCATTGTTTAAGCTATTTTATTTGCTACTTCCAAAAGTATCCTGATACAACTCAATTCATATTAAAGCTACTTTTGTTCCCTTGCTACCAAGTTCACCCTTTTCATAGTAATATGTTTAGCAATTGACTAACTTTAGATTAATAACCTAAATGACATACATTCTTAAAAAATAGCTGTCTTCAATCCATATAGGATTTCTGTTTGATTTACAAGAGAAGAATGTGAACATACATAGAAGGCATATTACAAAATTATAACTTATAAAATAAACCCAATAAATGTATTTAACAACATAAACTCAGTTACTAATCTCTTGTAAATTATAACTGCAAAACATACATCTAGATAGCATATTTGTGTCTATGTCTGTGTATTGTATTTGCTTTAGCAATAAAGGTATGGATGATTTATTTGAATTATTGGTACAATGAATTAGTATCTTAAAGTCTAGTTACTGGTAAATATCTTAAAGTCTAGTTACTGGTAACACTATTAATGAAAATATGCTTCACTATACATTTTAAGTTTAACAAAATATCCAGAAAAGGCTAAATTTAAAAAATAAATTTAACTTATAATTTTAAAAATTAAATAAGAAGCAGTTGAAAGTGAAAATCAACTCAAAACAAAATGAAACACAGAGATCTGAGCAAATGAATAGCAATTACAGATGAAATGATTCTACAAGGTAAAGATGGGACCACAGAAAGCTGAAGCCACTTTCATCCAAATTTATAACATGTAGATTAGCATGCTTATCTACATTAACACATAAACATTTGCAATTGATTTTGATCACGAAAACTCTAACTTTGAACCTGAATTAAGCGAAATGTTATCACCGGCCCCCAAGAAAAAGAATTCTATTTATCTCATAGTAGATCTATGGTAAAGAAAATTACACCCAATTATTATGTTTTTTAATTTCTTCAACAAAATATCTGTGGAAGTTGGTTTTCTCTTATTATGTAAGTACCTATATAAGATCCTCTATTTTGTGTGTTGAAAGTCCTTAGTACCCTATACAAAGTCTTTCTGACCTCACTGCTTTCTATGTTCCCTATGGCACATTCTACCATTTCCCGCCTTGGACTTCTGCCCTAGCATTCATGTACATATGCACACACAGATAATAAGATTTAAGAAATCCAGTGTTGATAGAGTCACATTATTTAAAAAATAATAATGGAACATTTGGGCTTCACAAGGTCTAATAGTTTCCTTATTGGTGGTGTAAAAAATTACCACAGAGTGACTTAACCCAAAGTGATTCTCTCACAGTTCTGGAGGTCAGAAGTCTGAAATGAGTCTAATAGAGGTAAAATCAAAGTGTCAGCAGAGCTAGTTCCTGCTGGAGTCTCCAGAGGAGAACCCATTTCTTGCTTCTTTCAGCTTCTAGAGGCTGTCAGCTTCCCCTGGCTGGTGGCTGCATCACTCCACTCTGCTTCCACTGTTACATCACCTTCTACTCATTCTTACCTCCTGTCTCGCTATTATAAAAACCCTTTTGACAACACTGAGCCCACCTAGATATTCCAGGATAACCTCCTCCTTTTCAGGTCCTTTGTTTAATCACATCTGCAAAGTTTTTTTTACCCATAAATGGTAACATTCACAGGTTTCAGGGATTAGGCCATGGGCATTTTTGAAGGGCCCATTATTCAGCCTACCACACAAAGCACTCAGGCAATGACTTGTTTTGGATAGATGGGTTTTCCAGATAGCTAATATTTTATCCTTTTATTGACAAAGACTTCTTATTAGCTGAATTATACTGAATGAACACATTTTTGAAATATAGTAATTACTTCATGAGTTTTTATACACTAGTATTTCTAGATAAATTAAAATTATCTCTCCAGATATTATTTTACTATGTACAATATGGTAGTGACCATGGAGTCTGCTGATATGGGAAAGATAATTTCCCCTAAATTTTATGGTCCCATCCTAGTGTTTTATATCGGGCTTTCCTCTATTCACTCACATATAAGTAAAACTTTTCATAGTTTCTGCATATAGCACCCCATTGTCTATCCCAGTGATTCTCAAAGTATGGTCCCTGAGCCAACAGCATCACCTGGGAATTTGCTAAAAAACAAATCCTCAGGGACTAATTTAAACCTACTGAATTAGAAATTCTGGAGGTGATAGTTTCCATTTTCTGATGATCCCAGAGATTTGGAAAACCATTTACCTAACACGTATAATCATTTCTCTGCATCTATATGCGTTTATAGTAGACACTCTGATCTTTATACTTTGTTGCTTCTAATCTATTGTGGGATTGGAAAACAGATGACTACTCTAGTTATAACTATCTTCACTGTAAGTTCACAGAGGCTCTGAGTGAAAACTAGGAATTTCTTGTATGAGTCAAGTCCATGAACTTTTATAAATAACTATCAATTTTAATTATGTTGAATAATATTTTACTTATTTCTTACTCCTCTGTTAGGTCACCCATAGACAATGTTTTGTATATGTGGTTAAATTTCATAAAGATTCGGTAAAATTGAAGCAAGAGGTAGGGTTAAAGAAATTCTACAACCCAGATTTTCCAGAAAATTTCCAAGTTAATAAAATTAATTTTGTTAGCAAAAGTGAATCCTCAAATATATAACCAAACATACATTTATATATTTAATCAAATGTTACTGAATATTTAAAAGCTTCAATCATTTTATCCTAAAAAATAGGCCAACCTCAAAATACTTCATCCTAAAATGTGTCAGATTTTTAGAAAATGTAATACTACAGATAGATAAATAACTGGAAAAATCTGATTCCATTATATTATGTTTCATGACTACAGCAGCAAAAAAGGAGTTGTAAACTTTGAACTATGTTTCTAGGTACTGGAATTAAAGAGAATGAATTGTGTTAGTTAGACTCAGTGTTTTGAGAAGCATGTTATTGCACAAATATAATAATTCAGCATCATTCATCAAATGAGATGTAAGACTTTTGAAACTAATTTAACCAGAGTCTGGTCATTTAATAAGTGATTGGCTTTATGAATAAAATATCAAAATATAATGATTACTTGTAGAATATACTCAGTAATAAAAATGCATGTCAATATATATGTTTAATCACTAACATGCTTTTTCTACAACAGTTAACTTTTGCTGTTTAAAAATGTATTGCTTTATCATTTTAGTTAAATATAATGCTGCTAAGTGTTGCCGTACTTGTAATCAAGCACAGCTGAAAATGTCCTTCTAAATCAAATTCTGCCCTTCTACAGAAAACAATCTTTTTGAAGTGCTTCCAGTTTATTTGACAAAATACTTTGAACCAGAGAAAATGGTTACTTGAAAATACATCATAAACCTGTGCAAACAAGATAGAAGTATACTTGGAATTTTGATGATGGCTGGACGTCACCCTGTTTAGTAGACTCATTGGGTCAGATCCCCTAAGGTCTTACCATTGTAGTGCATAAAAACTCAGAGTTTCAATGGTCTGATGGCCTCCTCTGTGGGTTATAGCCCGTTCTGCCATGTGCAGGGCAGACCAGAAGTGCCAGGAAGTTAATATCCCTTATGAGCAGCCTGCAACCAATGGCTGACAAGAGTTGGTATGTAAATACCCCAGCTTTTTTTGACTCCCAAAGGAATAACTCTGAGGCACATATTCTATAGAAATCATCAACATCTGCAGTAGGATTAAGATCCAGTTACCCATAATGGCACTGGTTTGATCATGCACCCTTTATTGATTTTCTTCTCTTTGTTATTTCTCTTCCTCAGTCACCTCCAAGCATGTGCTGGGGTCATCTTCAAATAGAACTATTTACACTTGTATCCTTGTCTCAGTGTCCACTTCTGGGGGGAAGCCAACCTAAAGCATCACATAATTTGGGCAGAAAGTGAATTACATCTTTAAAGTATGATCTTTAAATGGTTCAGTCTTTAAAACAGTGCCACTATAAAAAGAGATAAAACAGAAGTAAGGTTAGAGGATGGGGACTGAGGTATGACAACACTGGAGTGAAATTGAGCAAAAAATAAATTTCAGCTGAATTTACGAAGAAAAACTGTTTCAATGAGCAAGTCCTTTGGACAGTAAAAGAAAATTTTCTCGTACAGTGGTAGAAGTCCTATTGTTTGAGGCACTTAACTCTAGATGCAACAATGTGTTGTAAATAACAATGCCAAGTGGCAGTGGATGGACATGACAACCTAATAGGTCTTTTCTGGCTCTAATATCCATGATTGTATGATTCAATTCAAATACAGTAGTTTACTGTATCTTGAGTGTGTAATACACTTCAATTGTGAAGTGCTACAATTTCAATACTAATATGTTTGAATTGACAGACATGTCACCTAAGTACCTAGTAGAGCTGTTTGAAATGCTACAGAAAACAAACCTTCCCCTTGTGGATATATTTATACACACCCTGATCCTCAATCAGGCAGATAGTGATATGTCCATAAGCAATTGCCATTCGTTAGCAAAACTCATATTAAATCTTTTGAAAGTCCATGTGTGTGAAATTATTCCACAAAGAAATATAGAAACTAGGTCTTGCTAGTTTCATGTGAAATAATATTAGTCTTCACCAAGACACTGATCAAAAGGCATGCAGATCATTGCACTTTCAAGGGAAGTCTGTCTGCATCAACATCAAAACCACTGAACTGAGAAATCTACAGTGTCTAAAAGATGTTGGGAGTTTTGCTGTTATGCCTCTATTTAGTGATACAACACATGTGGCTAGCCTCTGAAACATGCCAGGTATGCCATTCCCAGTTGAAATAAGGAACAGAAAGTTCTCTAGTAATTTTCTCTTTGATTCAGTTCATATACTGTTTTTGTTTTTGTTGTTTTTCAGTTATGAAATATAACTCTTGAACTTACAGGTCACCTCTTGATTACAAGGGAAGATGAAGAGAAAGGAACAGTGGCTCAATTACATGAGCTCCATTTTCATGCACGAAGCTCCTTTGAAGGAAGTGGGACCTCCCAACCCAGACTGTGGGAAATGAGGCCCATTGACAAAGCAACTTCAGAAAAGCCAGATGTAGATAGCATAGGATCAGAGCAATGTTTCCCTATCTTAACGCCACCCGGTTTTTAATGCTACCCTATTTTACTGTTAATGTTCCAGAGTACTTAAAAGGAATAAAATTTAAAAACACTATGCTTCTCAGATCAATAGGTTTACTTATTAACCTTTGACTCAAATAAGATTTTTCACTTCACAGAAATAAATGAGTTAAGGGTCTTCATTCAGTGCAGGAATACAGGTTCAAACTTCATTGAATATATTCTCATGGCCAGTTATATGCACAGATAGATAGGAAAAGGAAGTTTCGAGTCTCCTTCAAAGAAAGTGCGGCAGTTATAAAATATGGCTGTGATTTCTTTGACACTTATCTCACAGAGAAGTGGGGTCTTTATCCCCTCTCCATGAATCAGGGTGACTTTATGACCACCTCATCCAGTAGATTGTGGCAGAATCTGCAGCAAGGTCACAAAAGTGCATTCATCTTCAGTCTTGATTGCTGAAACACTCATTCTTGCAGTCCTGAGACAACTTGTAAGAAGCCTGACTATCCTGAAGTCTCCATGATCTGAGGAAGATCAAGTCACATGGAGATGTCACCTTGTAGGTGTTCAGTCCCAGCTGTGGCCAACTTGAATCATTCCAATACAGATACCAGACAAGGGAGTTAAGAAATCACCAGATTATTCTAGCATCCAGTCATTTGACTCTTTCCAGCTAAGGCCCCAGAAATTGTGGAAATGGAACAAGCCATCTCTATGCATTCCTGACCTACAGAATAGTGAGCATAACAAAATGTTGGTTGTTTTAGACCACTAAGTCTGAGGAAATTAACTCTGAAGCAATAAAAAATGACTGGAAGAAAGATGGAAAGCAGGGAGGGAGAAAGCCAGAAAGAGTGAAAGAGGAGAAAAAGAAGGAAGAGAGGATAGAAGAAAGGGAGGAAGGAGGGGAGAGAGGGAGGGAGGAATAAACGAACAGAAGGAGTGACCTGTCCTGAAGTATTGTTAAACCAGGCCGTCCTCATGTTCTACCCCAAATGATATTCATGGAGAATTTCTATTATCTGATTCAGTCTTGACTTCCTCAGAGAGGACTGTTCAACTTAAACACAGATTAATTAGTTAATTGAATAGGGGGAAAGGAGGAAAAAGAATTTCCTTTGTTTGGGGGAGACCTTTATTGAATAATGTGATAGAGTGATTTAAAAAAAGATAGCAAAACAAAGAAAAGGTAAGGGAGAAGGTAATTGAAATACAGGCACAAGTTATTTCTTCTACAAAAGGAGTATCATGATTAGAACTTGAACTTTTAAATAGGTTCACACCACCAGAGCCAGTGAAACACTAAGCAGGACATGTGATAGAGAATGTTTCTTGCCGAGCACAAGTCCATCAACATAACATGTTGATTATCAACTACTGTATAACTCATTACTTTAGAGATTAATTGGTGGTAATTATTCACAAACTATACTTTTTAAAATTATTTAAAGGAATTTGCAATAAAATAAAAGTTTTATTTAAAAAATTTCTTTAAAACTGTGGCATCATAAGAAATATATTTGGTCTTTGTCCCTGTTCCTGGCTAAGAGCTCTTAAAACCCTTGGATTTCCTGAGTGGTGGACTCATCTTTTTTTATTCATCAGGAACCCCTTTTGAACACACCTGAGTCTATGCTAATGGGCAGACATAGGTTGACTTAGGGTGGGATCCCTAGATAGCTTCAGGATGGGGCAGGTCACCAGAAAGATCAAGTGATTAGGGGATTGGAACTTTCACCTCCACATCTGGGAAAGTGGAGGTGGGGCTGGAGATTGTGATCTATAAAAAATTTTGAACAATAAAATTAGATGAGCTTCTGGGTTGGTGAACATATCAAGGTGCTGGGAAGTTGGTACACCCAGAGAGACCTGGAAGATTTGTGCCTCCCTTATCCCCCATACCTTGCACTATGCATTTCTTCCATCTGGCTGTTCCTATATAATAAATCAGTAAATTTGAATGAAGTACTTCCCTGAGTTCTAGTAAAATCTTGAACCTGAGGAGGGGTTCTTGGGTACCCTCGATTTATAGTCATTGGTCAGAAGTAACGATGACGACCTGGGACTTGTGACTGGCATCTGAAGTGGAGGCAGTTTTGTGGGACTGAGCCCTTAACCTGTGAGGTCTGTGCTAACTATAGGCAGTTAGTGTCAGAACTGAATGGACTTGTAGGACGTTAAGTTGGTGTCGGCAGAGAACTGGTTGTTGGTGCGGGAAAGCACTTCAGAGAAACCCAAGAACAAGCCACTGACCAGCTTTTCAGTTCTACAGATGTCTATTTTTCATCCCATTATTTATGGGAAGCCAGCTCTTCCAATGACCTACCAAAAATACACCCAAAGAATGGGGTTCTGTGCTTAACTTCACTCAATCTGAAGAAAAATTTCCTAAATGTTTTCACTTCTATAACTTGCTTACCCCATTAGGATTTTCCCACCCCTTCCATAAAAATTAACAAATGCATTTGTAACCAGAGGCTTCCTCATTTCAATAATTTATTTAGTTTTAGGTCTTTCATAATCTAGAAATTGCCAAATGTCTCTAGAAAATGGTATTGGGAGAATTAAAAAAAAGCTATTGGAGATGAAACAAGAAATTAAAGAGAGAGAAGGATTACCAGTGAACCAAGACACAAATTACAAATTTAGCAAGAGGCAGTTATGATCACTTGGAAGATAAGTGGTGTTTGGTCCTAAAACAGTTGATTTCTTTATGAACTAGTTTAAAATCTATTAACCTCCTTTGGGGGCTTCTGCCTCCCTATGAGATTAACTCTTATTCTTCATTTTCTCTCTGCTCTATTCCATGCTTGTGTGCTTCCTTTTTCTCTGCTTATTTCTCACCCTCTCTCCTAATCTGGTCTCTCCTGTTCCAGGCCTAATAGGCAGTCCCATACTTTCCTAATCTCCATGTCTCTCTATTAAGTTTTGCCCATCCTACTGTAAGTATTGATAGTATTTATCTCTCATCCTTAATCATAAATTGGTGACAGGACTGTCTACTATTACTTTTAAAAAAATTTTTTAAAGCAGCACATATATGAATTTACCCTCCTCCTTCCAAAATATTTTTATATCTCTGACACAGTTTTTTTCATCATTGACTATTTCAAGCTATTGGGCCACTGTAGACCATAATCATAAAATTTTTCTTAGGGAAAATTTCAAACATGTCAAAGAAGGGAGAATGGCATGAACTTCCTTGTACCCATCACCCAGCTGAAATGATGAGTAACATTTGTCCAGACATCTTAGAATTTTTGAACTTAAAATAATCATAATTATAGTAAGTCACTATCACATAGCCTTTTGATGACCCATCTTTTAAGACAAAAAAGTGTAATTCTCTAAATTAAGAATTTTCAACCACATTTAACTCATGCTCACTTTGAAAAATCAAAACAACCTTATATCCACCTTAATACCTAACTAGAATGTTATTTGACATTTCTAAATAAATTTAATTTAATCAAAATATAAAATAATTATGTCAAATATGCTATTCCAAACTATATATAACTCCCCTTCCCAAATGCCCCTCACTTCATTCTTATAGTCTTCCCTGAGAGGTACTCACCTCTAACCCTATTTGCAATTCAGAATTACTATTCTAAATATGTATTTTAAACAGCTTCTTTTTAATAAAGTAATAAAAACATTTAAATCTTGACTTTCTGAGAACTACCAGTAACTCCAAGGGTGATAAAAACAGGCATTTTAAACTGTAGCTAACACAAGTAGACAAGTCTGTGAATGGCTACCATTGTCCAATGTCCATTGAGGGTGATCTGAATAGGTTTCAAAGACTGTAGAGGTCATATGACAAGCCAACACTGATATTTCTAGATTTTTTAATTGTAGATCTACATTTTTAAATTAAATGCATATTACAGACATAAGTCATTGTTCTTTTCTCAGTATATCGTTTTTCTGTCCTGACTTTATTTTAGCATGAAATAAAAAATTAACTTGCAGTACCAGCCATAGATAAAAATAAAATTCTGTAAGAAGTTTCTTGACCAAAATAAATAGGGATCAAGAGCAATTTATTCAGTAAAAGTCTTCTATAATTATTGGCAGCTTAATTACTTCTTTCATTCTCTTCAAAATTACTGGTGTTAGAATGACCTTTCTAGTGCAAGTGAAAAGGGTTGTGACCTCCTTTTCGATTAAGCATGCCTTCTCATCAGAGACTTACCATTAAAAAAGAGTTCGCAAAGTAGAGGCTTACCACATTCCAAGAAATATGCCACTCAAAGGATTTGTTGAAAGTGCCTAAACTTTAAAATATGAATAGTGATATACAAGCAAAGAACCTTTGACTTCAGGTTTCTTCCTATCAAATAACATCTATTTTAGAAGATGGCTGACTATACGCGGAGCAGCTGGGCCCGTGAGCCATGGCCGCTGAGCCTGCGCGTCCGGAGCCTGTGCTCCGCAACGGGAGAGGCCACAACAGTGAGAGGCCTGTGTATTGCAAAAAAAAAAAAAAAAAGAAGATGGCTGACTATAGAGAACAAAATATTTGACAAATGCTTAGGGTACAAAGTGATACCTTACTATGGAGGTTTACCTGGAGGTCAAGTTCACAACATTTAACTTTAATTTCCCCATGATGGTGTTTAATAATATCTTGAAATTCAGCACAATATCATGGATTTACAAGGTAGCCCATTATAAGAATGTTATTTGGATAATGTGAAATAATTTGTTCATTGTCTTAAGTTTTTGTCTTTATTCAGTAAAGTGCCTACTGACTTACAGTTTTCAACAACCCTAGTAACTTACAATCCTAGGTATGACCTAGATTCAAGGTCAACATGCTGACTACTACTAAGAACCAGGACTTCGCTACCTTTACTTTAGGAAAAATAGACAATAGAAATGGGAAATCCCTGCTAGAAATAGCAGTGCTCACTTGTCTTAGTTTTGCTATTTCAGCATCCAAACTCTTTTTTTTTTTAATTTTGGAGAATGTTCTGCCTCTGGCGATGGAAAGGAAAGGGGTCAGAACCTATCTTCCCTACTCACAGAAAGGCAGGGTGCCACAGTGATTTAACTTTGCTAACTGGATGGTCCCTTCCAGAATCCTAAAAATAAAGGGAGATGAAGAAACTATTAGAATTATTCACAACACTGATCCTGGGAGGGCATCTTCCAGCAATGACAATTATTTCTATCCAATTCTTTCTAACCCATATGAAAACATCTCAGTTCACCTTCTTTTTGAAAGAATCAGTGCATTCCAGGGGGCTAAATTTCAAGACTCCTCCATCTGGATTACATAATTTAATTGTACACATGCAGACTACTTCTTTCAGAGTAGCTATATCTGTTACTAAATGGATACAGTACTCTAAGCCAGCAGTCTCAGAGTGTGGTTTTGTAACTCCTTGAGGGTCTTTGAGGTCTTTTTATGAGGTCTATGATGTCAAAATTATTTTCATAATAATACTAAAATATTTTTTCTTTTTTGCTCTTATTCTCCCACGAAGATACAATAGAGCTTTCTTTTTTATAAACAGCTTTATTGAAATATAATTTACATAATACAAAATTTACCCATTTAAAGTGTAAAAAATGTGAGTATGAATGTATTCTCAAGTCTGAGGTATACGATAAAATTCCTTCATGATATATAGTGAATTAGCAAGAATAGAAATTAAGACTTAGTATTGAAACAATTACTGAATAAGTCTATAAAGTTGCAGTGACTTTGAAATTTATCACATTAAAATTTTTTTCAGTATATTCAGAGTTGTGTAACCATCACCATGATCAATTTTATTATATTTAATAACCTCATAAAGAAATCCCACAGCCTTTAGCAATCCCCTGCATTTCTTCCCAACTCCTCTTTCCTAGCACTAGGCAACTGCTAATCTACTTTTTGTCTCCATAGATTTGCCTATTCTGGACATTTCTCATAAATGAAATCAAACAAGTTCCTTCTCAGATATATGATTTTCAAATATTTTCTCCCAGTTGTGGGTTGTCTAGAATTTTTCCAATAAACTGAATCACATATAAAAATCCAGAAGTCTTCTTATAAGTCAGATATTAAAGAGATTTGTAGATATCTTTAAAAATTTCTTTTTTGAAAACATAGTTATTTTTAATAAAATTAGGTTATGTTACCATGTAATGAGTTTATATTGTCACTTAGTGAGTTAAGAAATAATTCACTGAATTTTAATTTCTAATTCAATAAATATTAATTAATTATTAATAAGGACATATTATAAATATTAATTAATAATTATTAATAAGTAACCAAATAAGGACAGGTAAATATATGGCTTCTATGGTCCTTTTCTTTCTAATTTTCTAAGCTTTTATAAAAGAGTTACTGAGAGAATAACATAATTGACTTAAAATATATATCTTCCTATACAGCAAGCTATATCTACCATTCAGAAAACTGCCTACTTTATTCACATTTAATTTCAGATACCTCTCTCATTTTACCTACCTCCCTGAATTACTTGGATTTTTCCAGAAAATCTATAGAAATTTGACAAGTACATAAAGACACACTGAGAGAGTCAAACTTATTTAATCTCTTGAATCACTTGTTTAATTCGCTATGTTGCTATAGAAAGAGGAGAAAAAGATACCTATGGATATATTAGAGGACTCAGAGATATAAAATAATCCTAGCAAAAAAATGTGAATATGAATGTATTCTCAAGTCTGAGGTATACTGTAAAATTCCTTCATGACATCTAGTGAATAATCAAGAATAGCAGTGTAACAAGACTTTGTTGAAACAATTATTAAATAAGTGTAAAGTTATAGTAACTTTGATATTTATCACATTTTTAAATTTGTTACATATAAGACAGCTTGTCAAATAATTATATGTGCCCAGTAGTTGCAATTTAAAATGTAAATTATTACAGGTTGTTTTTTCCTCTTTAACTATAATAACTTTTAAAAATTCCAAACATTATATTTAAAAATAAAATTAACTAATATAAAGTTATGATAATTTGTAAAAGCACTCAAAGATGAAAAAAGAAAATAATCTCTTATCCTAGCCCTAACCATGTCTAATTCCCTGAGTAATAGCTGGGTGTACATTCTTTTAAAACTTTATCTGCACCCATACCATAATCAAATGCACACATTTACTTGGTGGGATAAAGAGTGCGTTATTCTTTCATTTGTTTGACGAAAAAGTGGATAATACTTGACAAATGACTCTTCAACTTACATCTCCCTCTTTAAAGGAAATCATGAATATCTTTTTGGGTTAACAGATAAAGCTTTAATTCTTTATAGTAACAGCACTATAATTCCATAGCATAGCTGCATATAATCTCTTCTTCCCCTATTAATGGGTGATCAAACTGTTAACAGCATTTTTATCACTACAAACCTGCAATAAACACTTTCTTGATATATTTTTATCAATTGATATTATTTCCAGAAGATAAATTCCCAAAACTGAACTGATGAGTCAAGTTTTTTGCATATCTAACATTAGTAATAATAATTGGTAGATCCATTTCCACTGTTAGTGTTTCCCAGCTTGCTATTTATTCTCTGAATTTTGTTTAAATTTTTATTATTATATTAATTTTTAATAGATGCTTAAATCAATTTTCCTTGATTTGTAGTAGTTTTATGTTTAGAACAAAGTTTTATTTACCAACATTAGCTAATAACCTCTATTTTCTTCCAATTTTGTTTGTTGGTATCCATTTTACATATACTTCTATAATCCACCTATTTTAGATGATGAAATGAGCTCTGAGAAGTGACTTGTGCAGATATAAGTAATAATTTATTAACTTGCAAACCCAGCAAATTCATATGCTATGAAGTAGGAATCTACCTGTTGTTATGATTTTTTATACAGCTGGTTATTTCAGTATAATTTATTAAATAACTAATTATTTCCACTGATTAACTACATACTCCATGGTCCTATACACTAGTTCAAGGCTGTTTTGTTCTTCTGATTTATCTGCTAATTTAAATACTAGTTGTAAACTGTGTTAAATATTTTAGGTTTCATGGCATATTTTTGTATTATGATAAAACCGCCTTGTTTGTCAAATTTATCTGCAATAGTCTTACTAACTTAGTCACTCATATAAATTTACAATTAAATTATCATCATCCTAGCCTTCTCCCTAGACTATCACCCCCAAAACTGGTTTTGTGATCTAAACCTCTAAATCTGAAGACATCCAAAGTTAATACATTTACCTCCCTTCCTTTGTAAATTATTTTAGAAGGAACTGACATCTTAAATACAGTCAGCTTTCCAAATATAAATCTAATATATATTTCTAGTATATGTTGTTGAAGTTGGGGTCTTAATATATTTTTTAAAAATTAGATATTTAAGGAATTTAAATTGTGATATGAATCATTGTGATAATAATATATTTGCTTGTATTGCTATAGTTTGCTATATTTCTGCCTATGTTATTTTAATCAACCCCCATAAAATCCTCAGGGAGTTTTGCCCTATTTTAGATGATGAAATGAGCTCTGAGAAGTTAAGTGACTTGTGCAGATACAAGTAATAATTTATTAAATTGCAAACCCAGCAATTCGGACTTCAACTTTATTTTCATTGAGTATAGTTTGCTAAAGAGATATAAAGTTACTAAGTGTCCCCTTACTTCAAACAAGACTCTCCAATAGACAGTAACTTTCTGTTATATCCATAGTTTTCATTTAATAGGACGGGAAATATATACATGAGAGCTGGGTAGAATTACATTCAAGTTTAATGGAAGTAAACATAAAAACTTGAAAACCACATCAGCTTTTGCAGAAATGTTTGGCTTGATGGGTTAAGAATCGTAAACAACCTCTTTTTTTTTTTTAAACATCTTTATTGGAGTATAATTGCTTTGCAATCGTGTGTTAGTTTCTGCTTTATAACAAAGTGAATCAGCTATTCGTATATATATATCCGCATATCTCCTCCCTCTTGCGTCTCCCTGTCTCCCTCCCACCCCTCTAGGTGGTCACAAAGCACTGAGCTGATCTCCCTGTGCTATGCAGCTACTTCCCACTAGCTATCTATTTTACATTTGGCAGTGTATATATATGTCCATGCCACTCTCTCACTTCATCCCAGCTTACCCTTCCCCCTCCCCATGTCCTCAAGTCCATTCTCTACATCTGCGACTTTATTCCTGTCCTGACCCTAGGTTCTTCAGAACCTTTTTTTTTTTTTGATTCCATTATATGTGTTAGCATACGGTATTTGTTTTTCTCTTTCCGACTTCCTTCACACTTCACTCTGTATGACAGACTCTGGGTCCATCCACCTCACTACAAATAACTCAATTTTGTTTCTTTTATGGCTACTCAGCCATAAAATATTACTCAATATTCCACTGTATATATGTGCCACATCTTCTTTATCCATTCATCTGTCAATGGACACTTAGGTTGCTTCCATGTCCTAGCTATTGTAAATAGAGCTGCAATGAACATTGTGGTACATGACTCTTTTTGAATTATGGTTTTCTCAGGGTATATGTCCGGTAGTGGGATTGCTGGGTCGTATGGTAGTTCTATTTTTAGCTTTTTAAGGAAACTCCATACTGTTCTCCATAGTGGCTGCATCAGTTTACATTCCCACCAACAGTGCAAGAGGGTTCCCTTTTCTCCACACCCTCTCCAGCATTTATTGTTTGTAGATTTTTTGATGATGGCCATTCTGACCGGTGTGAGGTGATACTTCATTGTAGTTTTGATTTGCATTTCTCTAATGGTTAGTGATGTTGAGCATCCTTTCATGTGTTTGTTGGCAATCTGTATATCTTCTTTGGAGAAATGTCTATTTAGGTCTTCTGCCCATTTTTGGATTGGGTTGTTCGTTTTTTTGATACTGAGCTGCATGAGCTGCTTGTAAATTTTGGAGAGTAATCCTTTGTCAGTTGCTTCATTTGCAAATATTTTCTCCCATTCTGAGGGTTGTCTTTTCGTCTTGTTTATGGTTTCCTTTGCTGTGCAAAAGCTTTTCAGTTTCATTAGGTCCCATTTATTTTTGTTTTTATTTCCATTTCTCTAGGAGGTGGGTCAAAAAGGATCTTGCTGTGATTTATGTCATAGAGTGTTCTGCCTATGTTTTCCTCTAAGAGTTTTATAGTGTCTGGCCTTACGTTTAGGTCTTTAATCCATTTTGAGTTTATTTTTGTGTATGGGAAACAACGTTTTTATTACTAGAATTAAATTTAACATATTGATTTCAGCTGTCCCCAAACAAATAATTTGATAAAGTATCATTTAACTGCTCTTATTATTAATTTACTTTTAAGGTCCTTCTGCCATGTGGCATGGAGGAGCACAACAGATCTCTCCAATTATAAAAAAGTTTATTGGTGCATTGCAAGTGTAAACCACTGGGATCCCTGGCAACAGTAAAATGGCATATTAAACCAAACCCATATGCAAGTCCAGGTGATTCACTGGTCAGTGAGCATTTAAGAAGGGATGCCAAGCAAATAAACAGTCAGTCCATTAGTTAGTTATTGCCAGCCCTAAATGAATAAAACTCTTGAGAAAAAATCATGGCAGTGTGGCGACAATCTGTGTTAGGTTTGTCAAGTCCTATAGAGGTGGCTGAAATGTTCACATGGCTGCTGTGAAACAGAGGAATGTAGGTACAGTGGCCAGGATTAAAGATGCCTCTTATTTGAGATCCGCTGATGAACTCCAGTCACTTAACGGCATCCTGAAAACAGCTGGCACCTAACCCTCAAATATTGATTTAGTATTTACAAATCTGGTTCAGTTTCTAGGCAACAGCTTATATAAACATAGTGTGCCATCTGCTTTTATGGCTCAAATGTTTCAACTACATTTTTCCCCAGGTGTGGGGATCATGATTAATTTGAGCAATTTATACTATCCCTCCACTTCTTGTAAGGTAGTTAAGGATTGGCCTATGTCAGATACAAACTTTGTATTATGGAAGCATGAGTTTTCAGTTAATGGCTATTAGCAAGAAAAGAAATCACTGCCAGTTATTTACATGGCTCCAGTAAGAAGGTGATAGGTCTAAACCCTCTTGAGCATAAATTTGCAGGGCAAGAAGGAAGTGGATTTTACAGGCAGTGTGTACTTTTGTTATGCCACATTTACCACACATTATCAAAGGCAAACACGGGGAAAGGAGAGGTTTTGAAGAGACAAACAAGTTTTGGACCTTCTGCAAACAGCCATAGTGGTCCTAAGCATGGTAGCCAAGCAGAGCCTAAAAGTAGAGTTGAGGTGGACCTCAAAGTGTGTGGAATTCAGGCAGTAAAAAGCACTGTCATTAACTTTGCATTCCTTCCTCACCAATCTGACTTAGCTACAACACTGTCCTCCCAAGGTGGTTTGAGGGACTACAATTCAACAAGCTGTGTTTTTGCTTAACTGAGCCATGAGGTTCCTCTGTTATTAAGCTGTTAGGAGACATAATGGCTAAGTAGATGAAGCAGTTTTACCCTTTTTTCTCAGATGGCCTCCTACTCAAAAACACATTCATACTTAGTGTAAGCAAAAGAGTACAACCTACTTGTGCTACTGGAGTTTAGGTGTGTTTCTTACATAATCATATCACTCCTAGCTTCATCGTGCTTTTTTACTTTGTTTTTCAGTCATTTTTTCTACTTCAATATAATTTATTGTGCTCTATTATTAATCCACTTTAAATGCTTTTTTTGGTAAACAATATGTATTATAAATAAATATTGCATGAATAACTTCATTCCAATACTTCATCTTTCTTCCTGACTACACTGTGTATTGATGTATTTTCAGTATTTGATGGTTTGTGTTTACTAGTTTGTAGTAACAGTAAATAAACTGAGGGGAAGTTCTGAGTCAAGTTAATTTGTCTACTGTATCTTTGACTTTATACCATGAGACCAGCTTGGGCTAACTGGGTCATCAAAAATATTTCAATTATAGTCTCTTTGAAGAGGACAAATATGAATATTTTATTTAGTTTGGCCATATATCATCAGAATTACTTACTAAATAAGCAGGAAGGAGTTTATAACTTCTAAGGTAGAATTTAATTGCATTACTCTTAATATTTCTAGTGAATTGCTTTTTCCTTTTAAAACTACATTAGGAAAATTGGGATAAAATTAAGCAACCATACACTGGTAGTCATTCTCTCCAAGCACTGTGTACTTCCAAAAATGGACTTTTATACAAGGACACTATCAACAAAGAAGACAGTTCTCCAACTGTCAATCCACACACAGAAAGTAGCTATTAATAACAATGAAATCATTTACTATAACTTGTTCACCGTATATCCTAAGAAATGTGTTTGATTTATGCAAATTAATCATAACACCACAAGTATAATGATGCAGTCAGTCACTCAAACATTTGTTCAAGGCCAACAATGTGCCAGAATCTTGGAATTGAAATGTTACTAAGATACAGTCTCAAGAATCTTAGAGTAGAACTGGCAGGTAAGGAGGCAGTTATAAAATGGTGTGATAAGTGAGAAGGCAGGTAAATCCAGAGGGTTAAGGCTTCCTAACTCAGCCTTGCAGGAGGGAGGTCAAAAAAGGCTTCACAGAGAGGTGATGGTGCCAATCACATAGGGAACGTGAGCATTAACTAAGAGAAGAAGTGGAGATGTGCTTCCCAGGCAGAAGGAGCAGTGCATGGAACAGCCTGGAGAGCTGAGGAGTTCAAGGGGTTAAAGGTGAGTGAGTGGGGTCCAGCATGGTCAGAGTTGAGACTGGAGAGGAACCCGGGGCCTGAAAAGCCAATGCTGTGCTTTAAACAGGATATAATCGAATTTGTGCTTCAGAAAGCACATTTTAGATGAGTAGAAGTAGCAAGCCTGGAAGCAAAGAGACCAATTAGGAAGTGATTACAGTAATCAAAGTGACCTAGTCTTTATACTGTATAAAATTCACCAGAGTCCAAAAAACATTTTTTTAGATTGTTATTTTGCAATGCTCTACTAGAGCTTTCATGTTGGTATCTGAGTTGAGACAAGAGGAGAAAATCAGTGAAGGTAAGGACCAGGCCAAAAAGGACACTGCATGTTCAAGGGTCCTGACTCTATTTACTCTCAGTGTCTACATCCTGGCTGATACTCGTCCATTATCTCTTCCAAGCCCTAAGATTACTCAGTTAACATAAATCTCTACATACACCCCCAAACAAGCACTATCTTCCTATGTATCCTTGGACAGAGCTTGGAAAACCCAAGCAAAATGGGATTTTCAAAGAGAAAACCTGAGGAGAATCCAATAAACAATAATGATAAAATAAAAGCCACAGCACTAACACATTAAAGAGATTGCAAAGTACAAGGTTTGGATCCTATCTTTGATGTCTAGCCAAATATTAGTTGCCTTGGCTGTAACACCTTTTGGGGCATCCTCTCTCCAATACCTTTACCTTGTGTCTATATTATAATGGCAAGGTTCTAAATATATACTTTATTTCAAATATCTTGGTTCTGAAAAAAGTCATTTCAGTTGGTAAAATTCAGATAACTGGAAACAATCTTCCCAGACTGTGATTTATGGACTATTCTTGTTTTCTTTCTGGCTATACCTCCTCTACCAGACTACGTCGTCCACCACCACTGCCGCCTACACACGAGTACATAAATGATGTCCTAAGCTGTCATACATTCCACCTCTTTTTTCAACAACGATTGGCCTCTGTTCATCCACCCAATCCTACATTATCTGGGTGAGACCACTGTTATATCAGCTCTTCTAACATGATATTCACAGATTACAGGGAATTCCTTCCTGACATTGTAATCACCTCCATCATCACACCCCTGCCATTCTCTATGCCCACGGGGTGCTGATTCAGGCTCCTGAATCTCTTTTTTTTTTTTACTACTGCAATTTTTTTTGCATGGATTATGGATTTATTTTTCCTTCCAGTTTTATTGAGGTACAATTGGCATATAGCACTGGGTACGTTTAAAATGTACAGCATAATGATCTGACTTACATACATCATGAAACGATTATGACAGTAAGCTTAGGGAACATCCATCACCTCATAGAGATACGAAAGAAAAATAAAACAATATTTCTTCCTTGTGATGAGAACTCTTAGGATTTACTCTCTGAATAACTTTTATATATAACATATAGCAGTGTTAATTATATTTATCATATTGTACATTACATCCCTAGTATTTATTTTATAACTGGGAGTTTGTAGCTTTCGACCACCTTCATCCAATTCGCCCTCCTCCCACCACCCCCCACCCACCTCTGGTAATGACAAATCTGATCTCTTTTCCCCTGAGTTTGTTTCTGAAGTATAATTGACCTACAACACTATGTCAGTTCCCAGTACACAACATAGTGATTGGATATTTGTATACATTACTAAATGATGACCACCATAAGTCTAGTTACCACTGCAATTTCTTGAGTAATATTCAGTAGCTTCCTCTGGTAGGGACTGTTGTTGCCCTCCTATATCTCTCTTCCTCAGTTTCACCCATCCACCAGCTGTGGGGTGCTTACACCTTACCTCCTCAGGAGAACTGCCCTCAGCCGAGGGGAGCTATCTCAACCAGGATGCCTACCTAGTAGCCAAGGACTACCCCTAACCCTTCCCTACCCATAGTAGCCAAGGACAGATGCATATGGGGCTACAAAATCCTAAATAATGCAATGTATGTATTAGCTAGAGGATAGACTTTACTTGAGGCCACATCTCTGTGAGAAGGTTTGTTCTCCTTCTCTATTAGGCTTCTCTTATTTTCTCTGAAGAGCCCTCGCTCCGAAAATCATGCACCAAAACTCTGTCTCAGCCTGCTTCTAAGGAACCTGATCCAACGCATCTCATATCTGGGGAGTCCTTATCATTGCCATCTTCTCTTATTGTTCTAGGAAGTTCTCTTCAGCAGGTGTCTGTGTCCCTGACAGAAATCTCAATGTCTCTAGAAACCCCTGTACCACATAAATAATTTTAGATGTTGAGAATCAGGCTGCCTACCTCTTTGTGTTCTACAAAGTATGTCCGGGGCTTCCCTGGTGGCGCAGTGGTTGAGAGTCCGCCTGCCGATGCAGGGGACATGGGTTCGTGCCCCAGTCCGGGAGGATCCCACATGCCACGGAGCGGCTGGGCCCGTGAGCCATGGCCGCTGAGCCTGCGCGTCCGGAGCCTGTGCTCCGCAACGGGAGAGGCCGCAACAGTGAGAGGCCCGCGTACCGCCAAAAAAAAAAAAAAAAAAGGACAGCTCCTTGTCTGTGATTGGCTCACCTCCTCTCACTAGTACACCAAAACCACAGCTATCTGTAGAACAACCATGGATGAAAAAGACCGGAACCTACCAGAAAAGCTCTTCTACAACTAGAGACGGAACCACGACAAGACAGGGAGCGGGGTTGGACTCGATATAGTCAAGTTCCACACCCCCGAGTGGGCGACCCACAAACTGGAGAATAATTATAGCGCAGAGCTTCTCCCACAGGAGTGAGAGCTCGGAGCCCCACATCGGGCTGCCTAGCCCAGGGGTCCTGCACCTAGAAGATGAGTCCCCAAGCATTTGGCTTTGAAGGCCAGCAGGGCTTAATTTCAGGAGGCCCACGGGGCTGTGGGAAATAGAGACACCACCCTTAAAGGGCTCGCACAAAATCTCACATGCACCAGGACCCAGAGCAAATGCAGTAATTTGAAAGGACCCTGGGCAAGACCTACCTGCTGGTCCTGGAGAGTCTCCCGAAGAGGCAAGGGATGGCTGCAGCTCGCCCTGTGGACCTGACAGCTCGTTCTACCGCACGGACGCTGGTGCTGCTGGAAGCCTCCGCCGGGACGCCATTTAACAGCTGAAGACTTCGCCCCACCCAGTAGCCTGCAGGAGCCAGTGCTAGAACACCTCAGGCCAAACAACTGTTTGGGGAGACAACCCCAGGCATCAGCAGACAGGCTGCTAAAGACCTCCAGAGCCTGCAGCTGCTCCTGCAGCTTCCCCCGTGCACCAGCGCTGGTCCCAGAATGCCCTGCTCCCAGGCCCTGCCCCCAGGAAGCCTGCTCTAGCCGCTGCACCAGCCTCTCCCACCAGGGGGCAGAAAGCACAATTCTGCCCCCTGCAGGCCCAGCCCACACACAGCAGGCCGGACCCTACTCTAGGACCGGCTGAGCCCCAGCCCTGCCCACTAGCAGGGCAACATAAGCTTTGGGACCCCCCAGACCCTGGACCCAACTGTGTCAGGAACCAGCTCCCCCTCCCTGCCCCCAACCAACGTGATACCAGCCCTGGGATCCCAGGGTCCTGCAACCAACTCTAGGACCCAGCTCTGCCTTTAGTCCAGCACTAACCCCAAGACCTGGTTCCACCCACCAGTGGGCAGGCAACAGTCCTGGAGTCTTCTGGACCCTGACTCCATGTACCAGTGAGCCCCCAGTAGCCCTGGGGCCCCTTAGGGTTCTGCAGTCAGCCACCCTGTGACCTGGCCCCACCAACCAGCAGCCTGGCAAACAACCCGATCAGGGACCAACCAAGCCTACTAGACCACCCACATAGTCAACCCAGCCCCAACAGAAGGACCCACGCAGCCCTCATAGGGGGAACCCCAGAGCGTGTAGCTTGGGTGACGAGAGGGGAGTGCACTGCTGGGATACATAGGACATCTCCTACAGAAGGTCACTTTTCCAAGGTCAGAAAGGTAACTAACCTACCAGATATATAAAATTACAAACAACTTAGGCAAAATGAGGCAACAGAGGAAAATGTTCCAAAAGGAACAAGGTAAAACCCCAGAAGAACTAGGTGAAGTGGAGCTAGGCAATCAACCCAAGAAGAGTGATCATAAAGACGATCAAAGAACTCAATAGAAGAATGGATGCACAGAGCGAGAAGTTAGAAGTTTTTAACGAGGTTAGAAAATATAAAGAACAATCAAATGGAGATTAAGAAAACAATAACTGAAGTGAAAAATACACTAGGAGGAATCAACAGTAGACTACATGATACAGAGGAGTGGATCAGTGAACTGAAAGACAGAGTAGTGGAAATCACCAATGCTGAATAGAAAAAAGAAAAAATGAAAAGAAGTGAGGACAGTAAGAGACCTCTGGGACAACATCAAACACACAAATATTCACATTATAGAGGTCCCAGAAGGAAAGAGAAAGGGGCTGAGAACATATCTGGAGACATAATGACTGAAAACTTCCCTAACATGGGAAAGCAAATAGTCATCCAAGTCCAGGAAATGCAGAGAGTCCCATATGGGAGTAACCCAAAGGGGAACACACCAAGGCACATTGTAATTAAAATGGCAAAAATTAAAGAAAAAGAGGGAATATTAAAAGCAGCAAGGGAAAAGCAACAAATAACATAGAAGGGAACTCCCATAAAGCTATGAGCTGTATTTTCAGCAGAAACTCTTCAGGCCAGAAGGGAGTGGCACCATATATATATATATATATATATATATATATATATATTTTTTTTTTTTTTTTTTTTTTTTGGTGGTACGCGGGCCTCTCACTGTTGTGGCCTCTCCCGTTGTGGAGCACAGGCTCCGGATGCGCAGGCTCAGCAGCCATGGCTCACGGGCCCAGCCGCTCCGCGGCATATGGGATCCTCCCAGACCGGGGCACGAACCCGTATCCCCTGCATCGGCAGGCGGACTCTCAACCACTGCGCCACCAGGGAGGCCCGGCACCATATATTTAAAGTGAAGAAATGGAAAAACCTACAACCAAGAATATTCTACCCAGCATGGCTCTCATTCAGCTATGATGGAGAAATCAAAAGCTTTACAGACAAGCAAAAGCTAAAAGAGTTCAGCACCACCAAATCAGCTTTACAAGAAATGTTAAAGGAGTTTCTCCAAGTGAAAAAGAAAAGGCTACAACTAGAAAAGTTAAGTGATATTGCTCACAAGTATATGTAGAAGTCAGGATTCCAGAGCCCAGACTCTTAACCCATGGGCTGGCCTAAGTCTTTTCTAACCCAACTATCTGCTTCACCCACTAATTTCTGGTAAAAAAAAAAAAAAAAAAAAAAGAGTATCATTACTCTATCATGAACATAAGTCCCGATTCTGCCATAACAAATGGCATGTGATATTGGTTCACTTAACATCTCTGAGCCTCAGTTTTCTCATCTCTAAAATGGGATAATAGCAATACCTATCTCAGCAGCTGTCAGGACAATTAAATGAATTGATGCATCCAAAGTTCTTAGGCCAGTGTTTGGCATGTAACAAGCATTCAATATATGTTAGCCATTATTATTTCTCTTTATAAACTTCATTTCAGCTATTTTTTGGTTATAATTTTATTTCCTAGATAAATAATTTCCTACTGTTCATTTCCTACATCAACAGTGATGGATTCTACTTACAAATTTGGTTTACATTTCACTTTTACTCTTTCCCTCTCCCAGGTATCATGAGTATGATGTTCATTCCACCTGGAGTAAGACGTACTCCCCCATCCCCTACACCACCACCATGATTTGATTCTTCAATATCCTTCTTCAGATTGAGACTAACTCCAAACAGATTTCTTCCTTGAACTTTCCTATCCCACAGCTTCCAGCTGAGGCAGTGAGGGTATCAAGACTTCCATTATCTTGCCTGCAGTTGGGTTGCCAGCCCAGCCTTGCTCTCAACATGGAACTATCTCTGTACACATCCTCTGCCCCACAGCACTGATAATGTGCTTCCAAAATCCATATAGAAACTATTAAAAAGAGAAACAGTAAGTTTCCCATGAAAGTCCAAAATTTCCATGGCTTCTTTTTTAAACCACATTCTCTGCTCGACTTCAGAGCCAACTCCTTTCTACTGCCAGTGCTTAGCAGGTGTGGTTGGTTCCCTTACTCATTAGGTGGGGAGAATTAAGCTTCTGGCCAAGTGATGCAGCAGTAATCTCTATTTACTCTTTGATTTCTCAAGCCCTCTCTTCTCAGGCTAAGTCTTTTGGTTTGGTAAAGCAAAGGTGATTTTTCAGGCTTGGCCAAATCTTCTTTCTTTGTGTCTGTGCTGTGAAAAGTAAACATCTTTAACTTATGGCCAAAGAAATAAGAGTCACTTTGAATTGTTTTCACTTTGAGATCTGTTGTTTGATGAGGTCCACTTGCAGAAAAAAGAACATAAATTTACCTGGAGAGTTCTTAAGGGAAGTTCAGGAACAGTGCAGACTTGATTCTTCTTGTCCTGCAGAGTCAACAATTATTTGTTTCTCTCTTGAAGTTCCAGTAAAACACCATACAAGAGTCAAGGGGTGCTTGTGTTTTTTTTCCTCAGGCATCATATCTACTTTATACCTAAGTAAATTGTCCTTTCAACTTTCCCTGTTACATAATTCCCTGATTCTTTTCATATGGTAAAAGCAGTAGACCGTGGAATAAAGGGAACCACAATTTCAGCATTTGTGCTTGGAATTCCCCAAAGCAGCCCTGCAGGAACCTTAAGCTATTCCCACCTATAAGTATTCTCTAGTTGGACAACATGATATTGCTTTCCTCTCTCCAGTGACACTTAAAAATCTCCTTTAGGAGTTCAAGTTTACATTTTATTGTCATCTGCCTGGCAGCAGGCGGTGCAGGTGGCAAATGGTGTCAGAAGGAAAATCTGACAGCAGAGTTAATTAGTAGATGGTACTCTGGAGTGTTGTCAAGCTGCCAGTGGGGATGGTAGGTGCTTTGAGTAGAAGTATGCAAGGATATTCTCCAAGGATCAAATATTTGTATTTCTCATATTACTTTTTCTTTTTGTTGGCCTCTATACCTTTGGGAAACACATTAAATTAATCAGTAGATGTTATTTCTAGTCATAGATGACTGGTGTTTTCACAATATCCACACAGTTTTTCATTGCCTTAACAACTTTTTCATGTGTGATCACCTGTTGGAATAGAATTCAAATAGTGCTTCAAGGATTTTCATATTATTCAACAGATCTTTTAAGAGAGAAAGGGCCCTTCATTTTCTGCTGGCTTATTTCGGGCTATACTTTTGAGCCAGGAAATAGTTTTCTATTTTGTCTAGAATTTTTTTTTCTCTCTTTGAAGTCTTTTCCCCTGAGGCTTTTCAATACAATTTTCCCATTAGATACTATTGCTAAAAAAAAAAGAAGAAGAAAAAATATTAATTTTCATACATCTCTTTAAATTTCCTAAGCTCATTATAGATGGAGGGATGACTAGATAGATAGACTATAGCTAGATATACTTTATAGATAGGTCATAGGTTCCCGGTGTTTCTGGCTCTTTGTGAATAAATGAAAACATTATGGAAGAAATTGACCATTTTAACAATTTTAAAAGTTATTTCATACATATAGTTGATTTTGATACTTGTCTACATTGGCAATAAAGAGGTTATTTAGGATAAACTAAAAAGACCATTTTCTTCATTACTTCTAGAGATGTAAAATCTACATTAAACCTCAAACTATTTAAATAGTCTCTATACTCTTTTGGTAACGTTTTCTGATAGATCATGGGTTTAAATTCTTCAAGCTATTAACTTGGCAGCATTATAAGACAAATCCATCCTATAATCATTCATTTCAAATATTTTACACAATATCATACAATGCATAACTTTGGCCACTTACTATGTATTTTACTATACCAAATATTTTTAAATTAATGTCAATTGTCTAAGATAGAGATAATTACAATTAAAAATTAAAATTAAATAATGTTATTATTAATATTATTAATATTTTTCATTCCATATACCAAGGTAGTAGCTAACATAAAATTTAAATAACACACTTTTTGGGAAAAAAGTTCATGTATCTCCAAATTATGTATTTTATGTTTTAGAATTCAATCAGTTCTTTACTAAATCATTGTATAACATGTTTGAGGCTTTAAGATCTTTTGGAATGGGGTATACAGCTTATACACATAAATGATAATATGGAATCATCAATATTTATTAAGTGTCTATTCTAGGGTAGTACTATACTGATCTTTGGCCTTGAGAAATCACAGGCACAGTCATCTCAAGTAGTGCAGTTTGTTTAAGGGGAATCAGAAAACAGACTACTAAAAACACTGCAATAAATATTATGATAGAGGTGTGCTCCAGAAACTATGGGAACTCTAATTTAGATTGAAAGAAAAGGAAATTTCCCAAAAGATATGATACCGGAGCTGAATGTTAGACAGTAAAAATAATAACAATAACAATGCTACCAAAATATATTGAATGCTTATTATACAAAGCAATTTATGTACATTATCTCATGCTGTCTTTACATACTATCATATTGTAAAGATAAATGTAATGAGATACATTCTTATCCTCACTTTAGAAATGAAAATTAATAAACTGGCCTTGGCCATACAACTAGTCAGTGCTTGCTGGGGGAGGATCCAGGTCTGGCTGACTCTGTTATTTCTGCTCTGAAGCAGGACTGGTAGGACTAAAGCACAGAGGAGACAGAGGCGTGGAAAAGCGTGGAGTATGGGGGAACTTCAAGTAACTTAGAACGTGTGGATTCTTGGATAGGTGAAGGAACGGGGCAGAGAAATGAGGAGAGAGGGCCAGGGCAGTTCCAAGACCGTCACATGGGCCATGGTCGGGAATTTTATCCCACCAGCCGTGAAGAACCAGGGAAGATATTAAGCCATGGAGTGTTAAGATCAGAGGTGCTCTTTTGGACAATCATTTATTCAACAAGGAATGATCAAGGAGTAGAGAGTAAAGAATCTAAACTGATCTTCAGATGTTTGGATTGGGGCGGGGAGCTGGGAAGTGGTGGTGTCCGAGAATAAGGAAAAATGTGGAGAGGAGGCAAAGAGCTCTGCTTTGGAGAGTTTGCTGCTTATTTAGGTGGAGGGAGATATAGAGCTCATTTGCCATAACGTAAGTGCTGAGAGTGTATTAAGTGTATTAAGAATAAATGTTTAAAACAGGAAACGTTGGAATTATTTTAATACAAAAATGACAAACTTTGGAATCTGAATCTTCTCCAGTTGAGCAGAAAATATATTGGAGGTTTGAGATTACTTATGTTTGGGAGATAATACCCGTAGGAAAAGAATCAAGAGGGTAGTTTGACAAATCACCCCTCTATTTGGAGTCCCCTTATTAACCTAACAATTTTCTCACATTGATTACTTTCTTTCTATGCTATTCTAAGCTATAGACTCAGAAGAACATTCTATAGATGAGCAGAAATAAGTAAAGCAGGAAATCATTTGAAACTCTGTTGAGCTCTCTTTAGTACATTTTATTTCCTTTATTTATTATACTTTACATATTATTGACATGTTAAATTGAGCATTTTGCTAAATTATGTCCTACAAATTCTATTTCCATTTATATATATATGTGTGTGTGTGTGTATATGTGTGTATATATATATATATATCAGCAAATGCTTTGTTTTTAAATCCAGAAACTGGGGTTTATGACTTTACAGAAGCTATGTGGCTTGGGTATTAAGTTGCAACTCAACTGATACTTATTGAGAGTATATTGTGGGCTGTCTTCAAGGAGGTGACAAATTTTAGAACACTCTATTAAACTTTAATGTGATATAATTCACTTGGAGTGCTTGTTAAAATGTTGTTTCCTCATTCAATTAAGTCTGAGGTGGGGCCTGAGAGTCTTCTTCACTATCATAATCCTGGTTATTTCCACAGCTGTTGATTTGTTGCTCCTTCAACAGAAAAGTTTTAGAGAAAATCAACATGTATTTAACTTAGCACAATGTAATCTGAAGTCAGCATTAGAATGAATAAAACACTATGAAAGCTCCGAATTATATATTTCTTAGGTTTAGACTCATGCTTTGAAATGGGAGATTTGCACTTCTGCAGAAACCAGTGAATGGCTATGGACAGAATTATCTTCTGTATATGTTTCAAATCTTTAGCAAGAGGAATCTTCTTAAAGATTCCGCTTTAAGAATCAGAGTCTTAGTCAATACAGCCTTAAAAGTAGCAGTTTCACAATCTTCTGCAGAAGGAGGTAACAGTTATGAAATGTAAACCTGAACTAAGTAAATTATTTTGGTGCTATATCACTAAAAACGATGGAACTAAATTTAGGAATAAATGACCACCCAAGAAAGGATGACAGAGATAGAAGTTTATTAATCCAAGCAATGTACCTTAATTTCAAATTGAGGATAAAAGTATTTTAGGACAAATCTAAGAATTGCCACGTAGCAAAGATTTCATTCTTTTTTCCCCATAATGAACATGGAAAGAAGCAAGGAGAGAGGAATATGCTGTGTTTTTAAAGGCCGGCTGCAGTGTAGAAGAAGGCCTGGTGAGAGAGCTTCTGAGGTCTTTGGCCTGTGTTGGCTGGGGGTTGCAAGAAAATGAATTAAAGGAAATTAACCCAGGAGCAGCTTTCACATAAAGCATAATTCAAGCAAACTGGAAATAACTGGAAGTGGAGCCAGCTTTGATAAACTATGTGTAGGCCTCTAGCATGCCAGTGCAAAGCAGACGTGGGATGAACTGAAGCAGCAGCTGGCACTGGGCAGGGTGGTGAAACAGAGCTATGGAATCACCTCCAAAACATGATCTTTACTAACAGCCTTCTAATCGGATTCTCCATTTCTCTTCATTTAAAAATATACAGTAATCATTCTTTAATCAGTCTTAGCAAAATCATATATATATATATATATATATATATATATATATATATATATATACACACACATTTATACACACACATACACACACATGGTTTATTCTATTTTTGTTTATTCTAAATCATTTTTTTTTAACTGCTACATGGAGGGTCAGAAGCACAGGTGCTGAGTCTGTTTAAAATGGCCTAGAAAGCAAAGCACATGCTTTAATCTGTCTAGGATGCATTTTAAAAAATTGGATTGAAAAGGATTAGATTAGATTAGACCTTCTGGATTTAAAAATGTTAAAGCTCCATTTATGCTTTAACATAATCTCTTTCTACTCTCTGGAGCCATCAAGCAGAACGCAGTCTTGGGTAGCTTTTTTATTATTATTAAATTTTAGACTTTTTTTTAAACATTCCACTTTCATATTTGTAATAGAAAGAAATCCTCAGAGACTGAGCTAAAAATTCTTTTGACTTGCTGCTAGAGGGAAGGATGGGTATGTATGCCTTCCATTTTTTTACAGTGACTTTTGTGTATTTGTACATACACACAGACACGCATGTGAATATGAATAAGTAGCTTTTACATCCAAATAACAATGCATGCTTTTGAACACTGTGCATTTTTATGAAGTTATAGTTGCTAGTACAAAAATTCATTATAAAGCTTAAATGAAAAACCTTTATAAGACTTTGTACACTGTACCCCAATTTGACATACTCAACCCCAATCTCTGTAAATAAAAAAGACAAATAACTCTACAACATTTTCAGACTACTGAGGTTCTGGAATCAGATTTGCTGCCGTTTTCATGAATAATATAATAGAAAATACAATTATGTTTGAAATTATACAAAGTATTCTGAGGTGGAAATTTGAAAAATCTCTGCATGAGCAAGGCAAAACTTGTTGGGCAGATATATGTTTACTTCTTAATATTTAATTATTGCTTCTCTAAAACACCTACACAAGCTGAGATTGACTTGTAAGCACTTGTAAGTTTTGTTACCACTGCACTTGGGTTATACATCTCACAATAACTGCAATTACAAATGATCAATTATATTCATGTAGCTTCAAAGATTTAAGATTTATGGCTTACCCCAGGTAAAGAAGTGCTATCATTTATCTAAGACATAAACAACATATATCTGAGATATTAACACACTTTTTAAATTAAACTTACTTTTAACTATATTTTTAAAATTGGAAAATGGGCAGTCTTAGCAAAAGGAATATTAGTTTCCTTATTGTCCTCCATGTGAAGTTTGATAACCATGTGGTGTAGGCACCCTAGGGCTGCCTTATACCCAGACTCAAAGGGTTCACATTCAGAGAGCAGAATCTTCTCGAACAGTATAATTGACAAAGAAAGTGAGTTTTTTTCTTTTAGAAGATTCTAAAATACACTTGGCTTCACCTTCTGAGGTCTGCTTTTGGTAAAAACTTTAATTTTGATTTGGAGGAAAAGGAGAGTCATAAATTCTATATTTCCTTTTTCTCAGTTTAAAAAGGATCCACTGGTGTTTAAATCAGTTACACTTTAATTTTTGTAACTATGAGACAGAATCTAGCTCTTATCTTTCCTTTTCCATAAAAACCGTGCCAATGGGTAACTAAATAGTTGATGAGAGAAAGTTTCTCTTAACAAGAATATTCCAGCTAATAAACAGAGAAGAAATTATAGAATTAGTATATCTCTATTTTGCAGCCCTTAATGAAAAAAAGGTGTGGGGGGGAGTGAGGCATGTAATGATCCCCAATGGCTGCTAGCAAGACAAAATGAGAAGTATCTAGTTATTGTGTTTCTCCTGATAAAATCCACAACACCACAAATGAAGTTTTTTGTCTTTTAAAAACTCAAATCTGAATCTGATCAAGCACTACCTTCCACTCTGTAGAAAAGGTATGAAGCATGTTGAACAGAACATGTTAAACAATATAATTGGATAAAGTCAGCAAAATTCTGACTCTGGGAAACTCCACATGACAAACAACCTAGTTTCTTCAACAAATAAATTGCACAGAAGAGAGGGAGAGGGGGTGGGGGAAAGGGAAAAGGAGAATGAGGGCAGGACAGAAAGAAAGAGGGAAAGAGGGAGAGAGAAAGGGAACGCATAAATTAGAAGAAACTTAAAAGCTCTATCAACCAATTGCAAAATATGGACCTTATCTTCTCCAACAAATACCCTGTAAAATTCTCAACCAGATGTGACAGATGTCAAATTTTTGAAAGTTGTAATAATTGTTCTATTCTGAGAAGTATTTATTCTCACAAGACAATTTCACAAAGCTGCAAGTAAGTTTTCAGAAGTCCTTTCGCCTCTAGAGAAACAAAAATGGTGATGCGTTTAGTGAGGCCTTAAATTCAGCCAGGTTTCAATAGATCTTACAAGTAAGTCAGTATGTGACTGCCACTGTCACAAACCAAACCCTGACAAGTTAGTAAGCTTGGGCCAACAAAAAACATTATGCTAGATATTAGTAATGTTTCATCTAGTAGCTAAGTGTGGCCAGAAATAGGGCTTTTTTCCTGAGATAGCTAATTAGCCTTCCATATAGTAAACTTCATTATTTTATATTTATAGAAGAATGAAGACTTAATATTTAAAACTATAGCCAAGTTCTAACTCTTGAAAAGAAAAAACAGTAAGAATTAAGAAATAAAATGAAAACACTAAAATATAAATCTAAACAAAGGATATATGAAAGCTTTAATAAAGAAATATATTGTAAAAGGAAAATAAAGTTAAAAAGATACCATTTGTACAAGGTGGAAAAAAAATCTTACAACAAAAACAAGGAAGAGAAATCCCAGAGCAATGGGAAATGAAATACTTCCACAACACATTATTCTAAAAGGTACTTATTTCATTTGCAACTGGTATTTATACCTTTTAATGTGGAAAAAGACCAGCAAGCAACACATTATGTTAAAAGGTACTTATTTATTTGTTATTTCTATTTAAAGTAATAGCCATACTGTTACATATAGACTGAATGTGAATCTATATTATTAAATTGTACTTTTTTTTTTTTAGCTCAGTGATATACACTTTAAAAAAAACTTAGGTAAAAGGAACTGTAATTATTTTGTGTATTTTTTTTTATTTCTAAAATGTTGAGATCTAAGGCTTTAAAAAAAAATCAAATCCTTAAACCCCTGCTTCCAAGAAGGTCTCTGAGTAGCTAATTAGTTCTTTGTCATAGGGACTTAGACTGATTTCTCCATTTGACCACAGTGAAATAAGCTGATGTTGTAAATCTCTTAAACATCCTAGGGATAGAACATATTGTTATATAACTGATATATAAAATTTTCTCTTCATCAGTATTAGAATGCATCTAAATGCTGGGGAGTTGTTAGCCTGAGGTTATACCTACCGATCAGCAAGTTAGGATGGCAAAGTCACTCTGAAGAGCAATTTCAAATGTCCTGAATTGGAAAACAGTAACAACGTGTTCTTGGTATGCCAAACATTTTAAAAAATCATTTTCATACTGTAAAAAGCATTATTTATTGATATATATATATATATGTATTACCTAATATCGTGGGCTCTAAATGCTAACAATATTTTCTCAGCTTGAACTTCTTATTTCTAGAAACTAAATTAGACCAACAAAATTGAACATTTCTTTCAGTATGAGATGGAGTATTGTTTTAAGCAATAACTATTCCTTTGCAAAAATCCTCATTCTCCTTTTGTTCATAGATTAGCACAATTTTAAGTCTGTTCTTTCTGCTGGATTTCTTCTGTATGCTAGATGTAGATATTTTACAAAAAGGAACCCTACCATCACCAGTGCATCCCTTAATTTTCTTCACATTAAGTAAAGCTTCATGTCCCTGTTCAAATGTTTTTCAGTCAGTATACAATATTTAATATTTTGATTTGTATTATCCTTTATTCACGCAGACTACCTAATTATATTTTGAGATGGGCAAATTTTTACTATATTTCTCTGACTTTATTTCTTTTCTTACTAAAAGATAATAAAGCAGTAATTATATATTCCTGGAAAGAGAAATCCATAGGAATTTTCAAGCTATATTTGAAATTTCTTGTAGACAGCATGTAGCTGAGTCATTTTTTGTTTTGGTTTGTTTTTAATCCACTTTGCCAATGTCTGGCTTTTAATTGGTATATTTAGAAAATGTACAATTAATGTAATTATTATTTGTTAAGACTTAAGTGTGCCATTTTATTTTTTTCTCTTTTTTTCCTCTGCTTTGTTTTTACTGCCTTTCTGTGGACTACTGGAACATTTCTTTGTATTTCATTTTGATTTATCTATAGTATTTTTGAGTGTATTTCTTCAGATATTTTCTCAGAGATTGTACTAGGTATTATATTATATATAGATAACACAGTCCACTGGTATCAACATTTTATGGTTTCAAATGAAGTGCAGAATCTTTAACTCCCTTTAATTTCCTTTGCCCTCTTATTTATAATGTAATTGTCTTGAATATTCCTCCTCACAGAGAACCACATCAGACAGTGTTATAATTTTTCCTTCAACCATCAAACATAATCTATAAAGTTAAAGAGATGAAGGAGAGTCTATTGTATTAACTCATGTTTTTGTTCTTACAATTGTTCTTTCTTCCTTTATAATTTTTCAAGATTCCTGCCTTTAGTCATTATTTTAGGGTAGCAATAAATTCTCTTAGTTTTCCTTCATCTAAAAATGTCTTGATTTCCCCTTCATTTAAGCATATTTTCTTTAGATACAGATTTCCAGCTTGACAATTCTTTTATGTCAGTACTTGAAAAAGGTTGTGCCGCTGCCTTCTGAGCCTCTTTTCTGTTAAGAAATCCAGTCATTTAAATTGTTTTTCCCCTATAGGTAAAGTGTCCTTTCTCTCTTGTTGCTTTCAAATTTTTTTCCTTGTTTTTAGTTTTTGGAAGTTTGACTATGCTGTGTCTTGGCATAGATTTATTTGGGTTTATTTTGTTTGGGGTTCAACCACTTCTTGAATCTTTAGATTTCTATTACTTGCAATTTGGGGAAGTTTTCGGCCTTTTTTTTTTTTTCAGTACTTTTTCATTCCCTCTCTCTCTCTCTCTTCCTCTTCTCCTTCCAGGACTCCAAGACATGAATGTGATCTTTGCTTAGAGGCCCACAGGTCCCTGGGGCTCCATTTAATTTCTTTTCAGTCTATTTTCCCTCTGTTGTTCATACTAAGTTCTATTGTTCTATCTTGAAGTTTATTGATTCTTTTCTCTATCCTCTCCACTCTGCTGTCGAGCACATCCTTTTTTTTTTTTTTGATTATTGCATTTTTCAATTCTAAAACTTTCCTTTGTTTATTCTTTGAATCTAATTATTTGCTGAGATTTAATTTTTCATTTGTTTCCAACTTGTTTATAACTGCTCACTGAGACATTCTTATGACTGACCCTTTAAAATCCTTGTCAGATAATTATAATATCTGTGTCATTTCAATTTTGGCACCTGTTGTTTGTATTGTTACATTCAAGTTGAGATTTTCCTGGTTGTTGATATGACAAGTAATTTTCCATTGAAATCTTTTGATAAATGAATGTTTTGATAAATGAAACTCTGAATCTCGTTTCAGTACTCTGTTAGAGCAGAACTTCCCTGACAATGTTCCTATTGGGGGAGTGGTATACTGCCTTGTTACTATCTGCTGAGATGGAAGCCCAGTTTTCCCACTAGTACTCCATTAACACTACCTTGTCTGAGAGGGGCAGGAGTGTCTCATTACCGCTCTCTGAATGGCCTCCAGTGACCCAAGGGAGGGTGGTCTCCTTACTGTTGGATTGTAGTGAAAGTCCTGACTCTCCACTGGGTCTCCTCTGACATCACCCTATCAGGAAGTGTAAATAATGCTTCATTACTACTGGTTGAGGTAAAAGTTCAAGCTACTCACCTGATCTTCATGGACACCATGGGGTACAGGGCCTCCTTACCACCTGGCTAAGGTGAAAGTCCAGCTCCCCACTTGGACTTCTCTAAGGGTTTGGGGTATTTCATTACAGACTGGCAAAAGTGGAAGTATAGGTTCCCCTGTGGCCTTTGTTGCTGGGGATGGGAATAGCACTGTGGCATTTTCTATAGTGTTTAGCTAAAGTAGAGTAGTTATTATCTACAAGTTTTCTGTCTTGCCAGGTTGCCCCTTTCCTGGCCCTTTTACTAGGGAGAGCTGAACTTTTCTTGAATTTTTTCCCTACTCTTGTTGGCATTTCTGGGTTGTCAGCTTCTCTAGCACCCAGTCTAAAATCTTGACATTTTGTGGAATAAGGGCAAAAGAAAACCCACCAAACTCACTGTCATTCCACCGCTCACAATTCAAGTTCCTTAGTCAGTCTTACCTCTTTCCATCTTTCAGAGTCTTCCAACTTCTGTTATAGTACTTTAATACCATATCAAGGTGGTGACCAACCAAACTGAACTTCCTAGAATAGTGTTTGTTTTGATTAGTTCTTGACTGATAAATAACCAGACGCTATGAAGGATTGTAAGTCAGAATAGTGAAGTGCAGATTTCTGAGACAAGGCTCTCTGAGTTTGAATCCTTGATCTGTATCTTAAAAGATGTATGGCATCCATAAAATTACTTAACACTTCTAGAACTAATTTTTCACACCTACAAAATAGAAATAATAATAGCTGCCTAATTTGGTGGTTGTTCAATGCAACAACATATTCAATATAACAATACAAATGGATAGCGCCTGGTACAGTAAATGAGTGCTATTATAATCTTGGCATATGTGTTTCTTTTTTAAGGCATCCTTATAGAAAATGATAAATTACTCCTTCCCAGAGTACTAACTGGTACTTTGCTGCCTTGAAATGGTGAAGAGGAATAAAGTTTCTTTGAAAAATATTTTCTTTTCTCTGATGCATCACAGGATCAGGTTACAGAAAGCATCTGAATTGTTTAACAACCAGGGTTTGCCACCGATGAGCACACTATAAGCTCTGAAAACACATTTGAAAGTATCTTATATTTTGGTACATGACTCACTCCTTGACATTAATTCCTCTCTATAAGGGATTAATGTACTCAAGAATCAATATGCTTTCAGACAGATCCTACTTCAGTGAGTTTCATTGCTGGCCAGTATTTTCATTATTAACAACTTATGTCAGCAATATTCCCTATTCGTCTAACGGTATTTGAATTTATTCTCTCATTTTAGTCCTGATTGTTGAGCATTACTCTAAAGGTCTTTTATAACTTGATTTACCAAGAAAGCAGAGTAGAAATCTATATGAAAACTCAGAGGCCTGCAAAGTGGAGCAATTAGGAAAAGTGTACTATTCAGCTCTACTTTCCAAATACATAGGATGAATATTTTGTTAGTTTGTACTTCTTGAGGTTTGCATTTAAAGAACTATATCCCGCAAAATCCCCAAGTTATTCTATCCACATTTATTTTTTAGTCTTTTTTCATCACAGTGGACTTCTGTTATCATTTGCCCACTTGGATCCCATGTTTGGTTTATTTATTTAAACAGTATTTAATTATATTTGCACTAATCCTATGTTTTGACATTGTTTTTATGTAATGCTTAAGAATGTATGTTCTAGCCCAGATCTGGGTTTCTAAATGCCATTACCCACTAAAAGGAATCAGGATTCCTTGGAGAAGTAGCTGATTCTATGGCTAGGGCAGGGAGACCTGAGATGTGTCTAGAATATATTTTTGTTCCAGAAGGTAAGGAAGAGCTCAACAAATTAGAGGGTTATGTAAAAATGACACTAGAGTCCACTTGAAAGTTTTCCTACAGGCCAAATCTGGAACAATTAAAGCATGACAATGAATAATGACAATAATGAATTATAATCTACTAATTTAAAAACAATCCATGAGTCTACACTGAGAGAATATACATGTATATATACATGTGTAATACATATATATATATATACATAAATGGGAGACCATTTGGGTACCCCAGTACCCCAAAATGTCACTGTATTTTGAGATAGGACCTTTAAAGAGGTAATTAAGTTTCAATGGGGTCTTTTTTTTTTAACTTTGTATTATATTTAATAAAAGTTTAGGGAGATCTTTGTGATACATTAGTGATCATATTTGGGGAAACTTTAGCCATGTACATTGTGTTGGAGAGGCACCAAGAGTCCAAGAATTCTCACAATTTGAGTACACAACTGCTTTACATGTAGGCATGTTGGCAGCCATGTACATAACAATGATTTGGAGGATGTTGTATTAGTCAGCTCTTGCTGTGATAATGCTTTGGAACAAATCACCCCAAAACTCAGTTACATAAACAAGAATTTATTTTTCTGGGACCTATGGGCTAGCTGCAGTGACTCTCTTTTACACCTCTAGATGGCTGGTTTTGCTCCATGTTTTGGGTCAGTTTGAGGTCTTTCCCACACATCTTACTCTGGAGCCCAACTGTGAGGCCGCAGCTCCCAAGCCCTGTCTTCTCACAAATTTCACTGAAATATAAGAGGGGAGCCCAACCGCACAAGCCCATTTAAGGCCTCTGCTGCTCATTTAAGGCCATGATGTCTGCTAACACTTCATTGGCCAAAATATGCCACAAATCTAAGGTGTATTTAAAATATGAGTATTTGTTTAAAGTTGGGTGCTTTCACAGATGAATATTGCATTTTGGACAGTGTTACCTTAGCATTTCATTTCATTGGCATTTGCAAACATGATAAACCTTGTGTGAACTTTGAGAACTTTTTGAAATTGTGGGACAATTCTATGGGAAAAGAGGAAGGTACACTTTAGAACTCAACTCTCATTATGGCATTGTTGGGAGAAGAGTTAATGATGATAAGGTCAATAAAATTGAAAGGTTTGGGATTCACATATTCATCATTAACATCAGCATTCTACAGAACACTCCTGGAGGATTGCGATGCTAGCTTTAGGTGATTTCTATCCTAAAGCATTAGAATTTGACAAACCCACTTCAGTAAAACATAGATCATACAGTACATCGCATTTTAGTTTTTCCTACCCCTCCACCAGTTATCATTAACACTATACCATAACACAGAAACAGAAAGGGAAACTGAGTGAATTCATTGTTAGCAGACTGGCTTCACAAGAAATACTAGTGCAAGTTCTTCAAATGATAGCAGGAGTAACTCAAGCCATGAAAACAAAACAAAGAATGCTGACTAGAGCCGTTGTGTAGGGAATTATAAAAGATAATGTAATTTCAAATTTCTTCTCCTTTCATCTCTTAACTAATTTAAAAAGTAAGTGCATAAACAATATGACTATATTTGGATTGTTCTGTATATAACATAAAGAAATATCATATATTTGATGATATGGCACAAAGGAGGCAGTGAAAACAAAGCTGTATTAGAACAAAAATGACATTAGATCATAACCTGAATCCACAGGAAGAAAGGAAGAGAGCCAGAAATGGTAAATAAATAGATTAACCCAATAAGCTCTATAAATAATTATTTGCTCTACTTTCTCCTCTAAGCTCCTTTAAAAGATAAGGTTGTGTGAAGTAATAATTATAATAATATGTTGTTAAGTACATAACATATATAACTGTAATAAAAACAAAAAAGGGGAAGAAATACAGCTCTATAAAAGTATAGTTTCTGTTTCTCACTGGAATAAAGTAGTATAAATATGAAGAGATTCTGAGAAGATGTATTACATAAGCCCTAGTACAGCCATTACTCAAAAAATGTGGTTAAAAATCATTAAATGAATTAAATGTTACAGTAGAAAATATCCACTTAATATAAAAGGAAAATGGAGGAACAACAACAATAACAAAAAACCAAAAACATGAGACATGTGGAAAACCAAAGGTAAGATGATAGATATAAATAAATCTTACCATATCAATAATAAAAACTAAATGTAAATGAATTAAACAATGCAATCAAAAGGCAGATATTGTCAAACTGGGTTTAAAAACTTGTCTTCTATAGGCAATACCTTCCTTTGGCTCAAAGGTCTAATGTGTACAAAGTAAAGGATGAAAAAATATACATCATGAAAATAGCAACCATAAGTATGCTGAAGTGGCTATACTAATACCAGAAAAAATAGACTTTAAAACAAACAAAAAAGTTACTAGATATGAAAAGGGACTTTTTATGGTAAAAAAAAGGGAAGATACAAAAATTATTAATATATGTGCCCTGAATAAGATAAAACCAGAATACATGAAGAAGAAAATACCAAAATACATGAAGAATTGAAGGAAGAAGCAGATAATTCCACAACATTAGGTGGAGGCGTCAGTACTCCACGGTCAATAATGGATAGAACAATTAGGCAGAAGATCAACAAGTTTACTGAAGACTTGGACAACCCTATGAATTAACAAGACCTAATAAATGTCTATAGAACACTCAACCGAACAGTAAAATACACATCCTTGTCAACTACATGTGAAACGTTTTCCAGCATAGATGACATGATAGGCTATAAGATAAGAGATTGAAACCCACATACATTGATGGTGGGAATGTAAAATGGTGTGGCCAGTTTACAAAACAGCTTGACAGTTTCTCCAAGTGTTAAACATAGAGTTACCCTGTGACCCAGCAGTTCCACTACTAAATATATATCTAAAAGAAATAAAAACTTATGTCTGCACAAAACTTGTACGTGAATGTTCATAGAAGCATATTTATAAAAACAAAAGGTGGAAATAATTCAAATTTCAATCTGACAAATGAATAAACAAAATGTGGAATATCCGTACAATAGAATAGCATTCAGCTAAAAAAAGGAATGAAATACTGATCCATGTTATAACATGGATGAACCATGAAAGCATTATGTAAAGAAAAGCAGCCACCCACAAAAGATCGCATATTGTATGGTCCCATTTATATGAAATGCCCAGAATAGCAAATCTGTAGAGACAGAAAGGAGATTAGTGGTTGCCTAGAGCTGAGAGGGCTGAGGAGAATGAAAAAACATTGTTAATGTGTAACAGTTTTTTTTGTGGGGGGACAAAAATCTAAAATTGGATTGTTGTGATGGTGACACAAGTCTTTTAGTGGTTACACTAAGAACCACTGAATTATATACATTAAAGTGTTAAACTATGGTATGTAAATTACATCCCAATAAAGCTGTTAAAATTATGATAATTTTATATTTATGAATTTGAAAATTCATCCAAAATTACAAATTCTTAAAACATGCAACCTAACAAGACTAACCCAAGAAAAAAAAAGGTAATTAAGTTTCAGTGGGGTCTTTAGGGTGGACCTTAATCCAATATGACTGGTGTCCTTATAAGAAGAGGAGATTAGGACACAGACAACATAGACAGAAGGACAACCATGTTAGGATATGGTGGCCATCTGCAAGCCAAGGATTGAGACCTCAGGAAAAAACAAACCTGCCTCTGGGACTGTGAGAAAATAGATTTCTGTTGTTTAAGTCACCAATCCTGTGGAATTTTGTTATGGCAGTCCTAGGAAACAAATACAATAAAATTTTTAAATTACCATTATACAATAATAATTAATTCAGGCAAGAATTATCAATGGACTCACTGGATTAAAGTTTGATGTGAACAATATAACTATATGGTATCATTGTATATCCTGCATATTACTTATTAGTTCCAAAGGGAAAAAATCATAACTCTACAGTGGAGGAACCTGGCAGATACCTCAACCAAATGATCAATGTGGACATCAGCAGTAATAAGACAAACTAAGTCCAGGTGCCTCCTGATGTGATTCACTGAGAAGGATACAGTTGTTAGGCATTCAGTGCTCTTAAAACCATATAACTTGAATTGAGTCATAAGGAAGCAAACAGTTAAACCCAAATTGAGGAACAGTGTGCAAACTACTATCCTGTGTTCTCCAAAATGACAATGTCATAAGAGAAACAGAAAGCCTAAAGTCGCCTTGGGGATAAAGGATTAATCTAGAGACTATAAAAACTTTTATGGATAATTGGTAAAATAGTAGTTTGGACTATGCATTAGATGTAATGTATGTAAAGTTCCTGAATTGATAATTGTACAGTGATCACAAAAAAAAATGTTCTTCTTAGGAGACATCTGCTGAAATATTTGGGGGTAAAGGAGCATAATATGTAAAGTGCTCTCAAACTGTTCAACAATAAATATTATATATAATATACATAAATACAAATGGAGAATCTAGCTGAAAGATATTTGTGAGTTTACTGCATTATCCTTATCTGTATGTTTTGTCACTTTTTCCCCAAATTCCAAAGTTAAAATGTATGTTCTGGATAGAGATAGCTTGAGTCTACTTGTTGGTTTTGTTACTTATGGTGTGACATTGGGCAGTTTATTTAAATTACTTAAACCTCATATTTCTAATACATAAAACAAAGTAATATAGTACTATTCTTGCAGTATTGTGCGGTTTAGAGACACTACCAATAAGTCTCTCATCTTGATATCTGGAATTGAATAACCTCTCAAAAATATTAGTTATTAGTGCCATCTTGGTCCATTATAAAATAGTAACCCATCAACTTCAACTATTTAAAAATTGAAGTTTTGGGCTTCCCTGGTGGCGCAGTGGTTGAGAGTCCGCCTGCCGATGCAGGGGACGCGGGTTCGTGCCCTGGTCCGGGAAGATCCCACATGCCACGGAGCAGCTAGGCCCGTGAGCCATGGCCGCTGAGCCTGCGCATCCAGAGCCTGTGTTCCACAACGGGAGAGGCCACAACAGTGAGAGGCCCGCCTACCGCAAAAAAAATAAATAAATAAAATTTGAAGTTTCTTAATTTTTTCTAGTAACTATCATATATGCAAGCATCAAAGTACTGTTTATTGTTACTAGTTGATCAGCCTGCACTATTACCAAGGACAAGTCAGATAGTATACTAGGCATATCAAGCTCTGTAACTCCTTAACACAGGGCTCCAGTCAGTATCTGGGTTTCCCAGTGAAGTACTAGAGTTTTCTATTCTCAACAAATAAACTGCAGATATTCAGTGTTTCAAATAAGTCTTTCCTCAAGGTGTTGACATAATATCAAACTAGGGAAAAAGGAAACGAAACTTTGTATTTTGATCAGTTAGTTTATCACAGGTTATTCTGTGATTTGCCATGAGTTCTCTCATAATCCTAATTACAACCTTCACAGACTCCAGAATTAGTGTCCTAAGAACAAGTAAGGTATTCTGGACTGCATTAATGAAACAAGAATAGTAATTCATCAAATGGTACAAATAATAAGGAAGAATTCTTGCACTTGATATGAGTAACAAAGCTGAGTGTGTTTCCTTTTTCCATTGGTGATGAAGAAAATATTTTGGCAGGAGGCAATGCGCACATTTTTACGTAGAGGTATATAAACGGTTTGACCTTAGAGAGTGAGACTCTGGGTAAAACAGGCTTGTTTAGACAGGTGTGAAGTGGCAGCACAGATTGACATCTCTGGTTTAGTCCCTTAACTGGAAGATTTTATAATTTAATGGAAAGATAGACCATATTAATAACCATAAACAGCAGAATTTAGAGCTACTTTAAGGAAAGCAAGTATGAAATTCATCTATACTAATATATAAACGACTGACTGTCTCTAATCCATCTCCAAGAAGAACATGACCTTCCTTCCCACTGAAAGTTAAATTTCTGGCGTCAGAGGCACGTGTCAGAGTCATCTTATTATCATTTGCAGCACTTAGTAGAGTGCCTTACACATATTAGGCACTCAATACAGTTCGAATGAGCAACAATCATAGCTGGAATTTTGGAATATATAACAAATAAAGTGAGGTGAGAAATTTACAGAAATATGAGAAAATTTCTATGGTGACAGAGGTTTACTGGGAAGACAAGTTCTGACAAAGGTCTGCTCCTCTAATTTTAACTTTATTTCATCATTCTATTCTTTTCTCCATTCATGAATGTGGAACTATAATCTCAACAACACATACAATGTGTACCTTGTCCTATGCATTTCTGACTTAGGAAGGCCTGTTTTCACACTCCAGTGATACTTCCAATGAGTCCAGTTCACAAAAGAAGACCTACACCACAAAACCAATGGAAAATTTGTACTGATGGAGAACTGAACACATCATTAACAATATAAATACGTTCCTGTTACCATTGCTAGCAGTATGTGAATAATGTATTTATAAATGCAGCTTTGAAATACTAAAGTGAGTATTCTTTCTCTTTATATTAAAAAATATGCCATACTCATTCCAAGAATGCTCTTAAATTTAGTGGTATTTGACACATATATTTTAAACATTAGAATCCTTTTTCCAATTTAAACAAGTCACTTTGTATTTTTAAATTTTTCTTAAGTATTTTGATAAGAGCCATATTAATCTATGACTTTTATTTCTGCATTTGAAGACTAGTTCATTATTTTATACATGGTAACTTTCAAATAAATGTAGATTTTTTATTTATTGTGTGCAATTGATCTAGTTTTAATGGTTTTTAGTTTTCCATTTATACAGTGTTTTAAAAGCTAAGCAGCTACTCTGTATTAATTCACATTGTCTTTGCATATATACATGCAAATGAGGAAATGATGTATGTGTGTGTATGTATACATATATATGAATTAATATTTATGAATATATTTCCAATGATTCAACACATTAGTCAATCCCAGAAAAAAAAAATGATCCTATTTTTTACTCACCATAAAAAGGATTCATTTCTGTTCTTATTTTGTAACTTGCATCACTAATTTCCGTGGACGTTGTTTTATTAATTGTCTTGAGAAAAGTTTAAATATCCAGCAGGTGATCATAAGCTTATATTTCTGCTATTGAATGGCATATAGCACTATTAGAAACATAAAATAAGAAGTCCTAATTTTCACTGGGTTGGCCAAAATAGAGGAAAGTATTGAATCACTGAAGTTCGCTTTTTTGAGCTGCCAAATTTTCATCCTTAAGAAATCTTTGACAAAATGTTTGCAGATGACCTTGTTGATATTTTAGCATTTTCATTCCCCTGACAATAATGTCTTAAAATGTGATGAAGTATCATGTTCATTTTTATCTTCTGTTTAACTGCCATTCTCCTATGGCAACTGGTAACTAGCTTTCAAAAAGTGTTTCTATGCCACACAATAAATCATGAACTACCTACTTGTTTTCTGTTTCATTTGTCTTCTTCCAATGTCCATTATTATTACATTTATTATACTTAGAAATCAACATACCTAATTGTTTCTCCTCTGCTTCTGGCATTTAATGAGCAATGGTGACACAGACTGTTGCACTTGTAAAATACAGATTACTGCATCACAAACATGTCAAAAATAATATGTTCTTGAATTGATGTGCTGCCAGACACAGTCCAGCCCTCTTCTTGATTCCCTTGGCCTTGAGGAGCCCTGGTCTTTGCCGGTATTGCCTCATGTCCTAATACTATTAGCTGTTTCAGGTTCCCTGTGGGCAAGGGCCCCACTTTGTGGAAGCCTCCATGTCAGCCAACATCACGGGAGCTGCAGCAATTCCAGGGCCAGGCAAGTTCAACCTTAGCTGACTTTCACTGCAACTGCAGGAGTAGGGAGTTGGGGGGAGTTGGGGGCTTGGGGTGGGGTTTGGGCAGGAATGGAGTGAGGGAGAGCTGGGTGACACAACCCCTGTGCAGGAGAGTTAACTTTGACCAAAGGAAAACAAGATACAGGGAGAGGGACTGTTCAAAGTTGTAGGGATTCCATAAGGACTTTCTAAAGATCTAGCAGCAGGTCTTTCTACTTGTGGAATTCTGGCGAGCTAGGTAAGCACTGTCTTGTATTTGCTCTCCCTTCTTTCCTGCCTCTCTTCCTTTTATTCTCCACAAAGTACTGACTTGTGAGCTTTCTCTCCATTTTTATGGAGAATACAGGCTGACAGATATGTAGATATTTCTAAAACAAGGAGTTCAAGTGACTAAAGTGAGATTTCTAAAATCTTTGAACGTTTGTAAGCTTGTTGACCAATGTCACTCCTAACCACTTTATTAGATGCATGACGTGGAGGTAGTGATTTTTTTTTTTTTTTTTTTTTTTTTTTTTTTTTTTTTTTTTGCGGTATGCGGGCCTCTCACTGTTGTGGCCTCTCCCGTGGCAGAGCACAGGCTCCAGACGCGCAGGCTCAGCGGCCATGGCTCACGGGCCCAGCCGCTCTGCGGCACGTGGGATCTTCCCAGACCGGGGCACGAACCCGCATCCCCTGCATCGGCAGGCGGACTCTCAACCACTGAGCCACCAGAGAAGTCCTGGAGGTAGTGATTTTTATCTTTCATACAGCTAGTACGTGGCATTACAGGGATTGCTAGTAAATCTGACAACCAGTTAGATGTAAGTGTAGTGTCTGCGGGAGTAAAAAGTTAAAATGGCACTGAAGTTTCCAGAGTGGCTACAAAATGATGGTTACATCAAAAACTTTGTCCAGAAAAAGATTTCTAGAATTGAGGTAACCTAGGATACACTTTATAGTCTGGAAGCCCCATTAATCCTCATCATATCTTAATAATGCTTCCTGTTCTTGGGCAATTAAAAAGATAGAAATATCAAATTATAAGTTCTTCTTGATTAACCCAAGTCTCTGTGCCCATTTTTGGAAATTCAATGCTACAGATGGAAATTCTTGCTACCAATGGAAATTATCTGTAATTTACCTATAAATTACCCTGTAACAAAGTTCTTTTAAAACGCTGTCAGCTTGCTTATTAATATTACCAGAAGAAGAGTGAGAGATTATCCCATTAAACTAGCCTGAAGGGCAGTCACTTCCGCCTCAGGGAGTGACCTACTAACATGAAGTCTTCTACACGCTCTTCAAAGTGGACTTCTGATGGTGAGCAAAACTCTTTGATCAATACCCATCCTCCAAAGTGTGGAATCCAGTCTGCTCAGACTTCTAAAAGAATTAATAATATCCATGAGAATGCATGATAAGAAAGATAAAACAAGTAGGTTAGCACCTCAATGTTGTATAATATTGTTTTGACTAGTAATTAAGTGGAATTAGAAGAAGTCTTTTGGTTGGTCTATAGATCTAAAATTGCTGCCTTCTTGGTTAGAGAATCACCTCTGATTTTGGCAAGTGCCCATGGCGGATGACCAGTTCTATTTTGGACACAGTGAATTTGAGTTACCTAGTATAGTCTTTTGGTACGCTAACATTTTTAACATACCATGTAAATATTATTATTCACCAGGAGACTGATGCTTACTAAGAGTAATTAGCTCTAAATTACTATAGACAATAAGAGTCAGAGATAAGAATTAAAACTAAATCTATCTAAATTCTTTTTTCTCTACACCACACTAAATCCTTACCTTTTTGTTAAGTATCTAAACTCATTAGCTGTTTAAATAATGAGTATAAGGGTCATCTAGTTATGATGGGAAAACTGAGTGTAATCTTTTAGTAGTGTACAAAAATAGAAACATAACATAAGCCATTATTTTAATTGCAGACTTGATATGAACATATTGATAAGTTATTGTTCAAATGAATAGTCCTCGTGGCTTCATTCTGTATTTATTTTTTAAAAATACTACACATTTATTCTAATGCTACTATTTGTCTGTGAAAGCTACCTTCATTCAAATTCAGCCACCATTAAAAATGTTTGCTAGGGAATTGTTTCCCTAGCAACAGTTACCATGTGCATAGACAGTTCCCCTCTGTTCATTCTCCAATCCAACAACTGGCATAAATGTTCATGTATAGCAGTAAGGTTGAAAATGCAAATTCAACACAAAATGACAAGCTCAAAGTGAAAATATAATCGGAATTAAATCAAATGTTTACACCAACACACTGACCAGGGCAATTGAATAGACCATAAGACAAAGTTAGGAAAGCATGCAAATGTCACTTAGGGAAGTTGAAAATGACAAGAGAGGATTTATAAAAGCTATCCTCCAGACCTCTGTGAGTCCACTGTTGTAGAAAATGTGGAATTTTTCTGATGATAAAGAAACTAATTCTAAAGAAATACATATAAGAACAGTTTAAGAGATAGAGGGGTCTGATTCATGTACACTCTCAAAATATAAAAAGTCCTCTTTAACAATTTAGCAGATTTGTTAACACAGCTAAAATGAGACTACAACTGCAAACCACTTTGGCATTTACAGTGTATTGATCCTCATAAGATATTGGGCTCCTAAAACGAAGCATACAAATATCTCCAAAAAAAAAAAAAGCAAAATAATAGTAATCTGCAACCGAGTGCTTGTAAAATCATAGAACAAAAGAGGCAAAGTTAGGTCTAGATTACCATCTTCAAGAGGAAAACTTGGTGTGTCCATTGTGTTAGTGCAAAAAGAAGGGTGCTAAATGTGACCGCCCACTCAGACCCAGGGATGTTGAACACGGACTCACACATTCATTTGTCTGTTATTTATTCATCCAGTCACTTACTCGTTCAACATGTATTTATGGACCTCCTACTATGTGCCACACTGTACTAAGTATTGGATCAAATGTGGTAAATAGATCTGGAAAGAATGACAGCTTGGTGAAAAGGAAGACAGGTAGTCAGAAGAGGCAGCTAATTGAAGCAGAGACTTGCCCAGGAGTCAGACATGTGAGCTCCTCATCCATTTCCTATGTAAAGCCTGTGGGACTTTGGACAAACACTAAGTCTTTCCAGGTCTGTCCTATTTATCTTATAAGTGTCTATAAGAGACACAAAAGGATATAAAGTTTACATCCTCATGCAAAGTTTTATACATTGTAAAATGCTCCACACATGTAAGTATAACCTTTCCACTGCAAAACAGCACTCCCTGGGAGCAGCTCCAACCTTATCCTTTTCCTCAATTGCACCTTCCAACCTGCTCTGTCCAGCTAATTCTTCTCTGCCCCTTGTTTGAAATCTAGAATAGGTCTTAAACTTTGCTATACTCTGTGAGTTTCTCCAGGAACATTTAGTCAATGAACTTCTCATTTCATTAATTTTTAAATACCCAGTTTTCTATGATAAGAAATGATTAGCATGTCGTTCAAATCCTGTCATGGGAAAGGGGGTGTGATTAGATTCTTGTCTATTCCATCCTGTCTCAAGTCTGTTCTCCTTTCTCTTTTCCACTAGACTACACCTTGTGCTTATTGAGTTGTAACTGGGGAAGGAGAGATAACGAGAAAGGTCTCAGTTGACAATGCTATTGGGTTCTAGCATTGGTGGTCTGAGGACATCCAGCAAGGGATCTTCCCTGCCCAGTGTGTTCTATCCATTCTTCAGGAACCCACTCATTTATGGAGATCTCTCAACTGAAGATCTCTTCTTGAGCAGGCACTTAGCTTCTCCTCATCCTCTGGTTTTGAAAGTCTAGCCCACAAAGAAACTCCCTGTTTGGGTCCCATCACCCCTCCAAGTGTTCCCTTTTGTCTGCATGACCTAATTCTGGTCCACAGAAAATCTCAGGCTCCCTTTGCTACAACAAATTCTAGGAGTGTAAGGCATTCCCAACACAGCTTTCTCTCATCAACCTAACGTCAGGCCAGCCCACCATCACAACCTCTGGCTGGGTAGGATATTCACATTCATTCTGTCTTTCTTTTAGATTGTGCTGAACTTTACTAAAAACAATGGTAGGTAATGACCTGAACCCGCAGGCTCACCAAAGTCATAGTCACTGAACCAGGTCAAGAGTAATGATTTCAGTCGGCCACTCTTGTCAAAGTACCGCAGATGGATTTAAATTTTTTCTTCCAAAAATATAATCTGAGTTATTTTCAAAATAATGAGTGCCAATGGGCAATATTGATAAATGAAATAGTAAGTTTCTAAATTTTTAAGACAGCATTGTATAAGAAATACAGTGACCCCTCATGGCTTGCCTGATTCCATGTTGAGGCAAGGATTGAAAGAGATGGGCTTTGTTTCAAACTAGTGTAAGCTCATTATTTAAAAGAAAAGAAAGAAAGAAAAAAGCTTAATTTCAGTAGCAATTTTGCTTGGCTTAACTAGTACATAAAAGCTGGAACTATAATGACATTGAAATTCAATATTGCACCACTAAAACTAAAGGCAGCCTTTTCTAATTGCAGGATGGATTCTATGTTGTCAACTCTAGTTTAATAAAATGAAGGCATCAAGGCAGATTTTTCCTCTATCTGAAATGTTAATCTTAGTTCAGCTGAACCAGAAAAGCTAAAGTGGATTTGATTCATGAAATAAAATCCACTGTTTTTATAGAGCTTTCACAAGGGTTTTTAATATCAGTTTTTCAAAAATAGTAGTTTGCTCTCTCTGGTGCATATACTATAAACACAGAGCCATTTTTGACAAGAAAACTAAAATTTGGAAATTTATCACTGTATTTCAGGGTGCCAGTTATAGAACAAAAGTAAGTATGTGAAAAAGTTCACAAAGTGAGAGAGTGGCATTGACATATATACACTACCAAACGTAAAATAGATAGCTAGTGGGAAGCAGCCGCATAGCACAGGGAGATCAGCTCGGTGCTTTGTGACCACCTAGAGGGGTGGGACAGGGAGGGTGGGAGGGAGGAAGATGCAAGAGGGAAGAGATATGGGAACATATGTATATGTATAACTGATTCACTTTGTTATAAAGCAGAAACTAACAAACCATTGTAAAGCAATTATACTCCAATAAAGATGTTAAAATAAATAAATAAATAAATTTTAAAAAAGCAAAAAGTTCTATGAATCTTTCATACAAACCAAAATAAATAGATGTAACCTCATTACACATGTACCTCTCCAAAAGATGAGAGCATTTAATGCTATCTCAGATTACCAAAAGCCGTTCTTTAAAATTGTGTTCTGCCTTCTTTATAATAAAAAAGGTATCATTTTATTCAGACATAAGGATGATAGTAAATGTGTCACAGAATTTTTTTCAAAACATAACCTTCTACATAGGCCTGTGTACCTCAGTCTGACTGTATGTGATGTAGATTAACAGGAATTAAACATGAAAACCTTAGTTTTCCCATGTTAGGTGACTAAACAGAGGATATCTTCTAAATTTCCCTTGAAAGAGTATGTTCTAACTGAAGAATCGTCTTGCCAATAATAACATGCATTCCATATTGAATATAGCTAAAACCATATCTTGCAAAGGAGTCATCATTCTTCAATAAAGTATTTACTGATCTGATTTTGTATTCTAAAAATTAATCTAAATCTGGAATTCATTTCACTTTGCCTCTAAAATATGACTGGATTAGGAACATGCTTGTCATTTTTTTTCCTTCAGTGTATATAAAATCATGGTCAGAAGTCCTCTTATTCTAATAAGAAATTATAAAGGTAAGGGCCCTGGTAGGTAATAAATGTTTCAATTCTATCAGTGCAATTTATGTAGTAGAAACGAGAAGGAGTGTAACCTCCTGTAGGATAATCGATTTCTCAGATGATCAGGACCTAGACATTCTTAAGTCAGGCTCATAACATCCCATCAGTTTATTTACTTGTGTTCAAGTCCAAAAGTCATAAACACATGTAGGTAAAAAAAGTCATCCGAATAATCTTAAATAAGTTATCCAAATAATCTCAGTAGAATGGTTTCAACAAGAAATTTTACTCATTTTTTTCCAAATCAAGCTCAGTTTTTTTGTGGTTCCTTAGAATCCTTGCTGTTCCCAGACCACAACTGTAACTAATAAAAGATTCTAAGGAATCACAAATAAATAATACAGAGTCTCTGCCCTCAAGATGTTCACAGTCTTAGTAGAAGATACAGATGCATAAAAAAGCAATTATCCTGCAAAGTGAAGAATTCTGTCAGAGAAATAGAATGTGCTGTGGCACACATGAAGAAGCTAGCCCTTCAAAAGCCCTGTTTTGCTATTAAAAATGAAACTATATAGGAAAAGAATCTGAAAAAGAATATATATGTGTTTGTATTACTGAATCATTTTGCTGTACACCTGAAACTAACACAACATTGTAAATCTACTGTACTTCAATTAAAAAAAAACCTTACTTGTTAATATTAAAAAAGAAACTATATAACTGATTTTATAAAAATTACAGAATATATAATAAAAAACAATTTATAAAATATTTATTACAAGCAAGTATTAACTAAACAACCTAGAAATCAGATAAAACTTTTCATTAGGAAAACAACCATTATTGGCAGCCTGTTTCCAAATGTTCATTTTGTGACTTCTTAATATAAATTCAAAGCCATAATGGAAAGTTCATATTTGAAAATCAGCAGTTTACATTTGCATTGATTTGTAAATAAATCAAAGAAGAAAAAGAAAAATAGAAAACAGAATCAGTATCATTTTGCCTGGCTCAATTCTCAGGTCACAGAGAAATACCTGGAGGAATCAGAGACCTCCTTAGTCCTTTGACAGCTACTGCTCCAAGAGAAAAGTCAGCACAAAACAATATGTATAAGACACCCAATAATAGAAATATATTGTAATAGATTGGCCTGTGGGCACTACCACTCCCACCTTTTTTTTGGAATTTAAAACCAAATACCTATGTAAACAGAGGAATGAATAAAAACATTCAACCAAACCAAATCTAGACTAAGTATCATCATCAGAAAGAAAAACACTTAAGTGTTTGTTCATGATAAAAACGAGTCAGCATAATGATCTGGAGGGTAGAATAGATATATTCTGTATATGTGACTCATATAATCTATATGCTGGATTATTTTTGACTCTCTAATGCAAACTGGCATATGTGAAAACTCTTTACAAACCATAAGGTACAATGTAGCATGAGCTTATAATGATCAGTTTTAAGCAAAATGAAAGTTTTGCTGGAGTTACTTAGTCTTAAAAAATTGGATTTCTATTCAAGAACTAAGAAAGATGTAGAAGAGTGGACCTGAGTCTTAAGGAAAGGGGGGAAAATGGTGTTGAACAACAGACAAGCATCAATTTGGTAAAAATTGGTAAACCTCTCAGATGGGGACAGCTAACTTAGATCAAACCCAGAGCCCACTGGTCCCATGGGAAAGTCTTTCTGACTTCGGCCAACAATAAGTATGTTCAATTTGAATCAGGTAGGCAGAGCAGAAAGGCACTGATCCTACCCACTGGAGGAGGATGCCTCCTCTTCAATCACAAGGCAGAAATTTGAAGGTCAATGAAGCCTTTGCCACATCTGTGCCTCTCCTATCAAAATCAAGAAGGTTGTTCTATGTACAGTAGAATTTCCACATGAGGTGATTTCCTTTAGCAAATGATTCCAGTCTGTCACCAGTTTCACACAGAGCTCTCCCCTCTATGCTTATTAGACTTCTCTTTATTAAAAAACTTAAGCGTATTACTCCCTGAAAAATAATTCCTCCCTAAATTTGCATATGTTAGTACAAATTTAGCAAGCATATCAGTCACACTGTCATGTTGAGTTTAACCTGCAGCTTTGCAGAAGAAGAAGGAATGAAATTACACCTAAGTCTACTCTGTAGTTATCCTTAAAATGAAGTGACCCCTTGGAAAAAAAAATAATGTCATTCTGAAAAGCTGCATGATCCTGAGCACATCACTGAAGACTGATTTTGTACTTAAAGCTGAAAGAAAAAACTTTGTGGCATAAAACTCATTACCTTGATGAGGTATAGCTTTTGATCAAAGAAAATGATTCACACAATTTTGCTGTCTGAAACTCCTACAATACATATCTTATGAAAATATAAACTTTGACTTGTAAACAAGATTTAAAGAGGTTGAGCTGATACCGATCAGTACGTTTCTAGACATCCTTTAGTCTTGTTTTTTTGTTTGTTTGTTTGTTTGTGGTCTGCGGGCCTCTCACTGTTGTGGCCTCTCCCGTTGCAGAGCACAGGCTCCAGATGTGCAGGCTCAGCGGCCATGGCTCACGGGCCCAGCCACTCCGCGGCATGTGGGATCTTCCCGGACAGGGGCACGAACCTGTGTCCCCTGCATCGGCAGGCGGACTCTCAACCACCGCGCCACCAGGGAAGCCCTTTTAGTCTTTTTAAATAATACTGTAGTGGGAGTTTTTTCTAGCCCCTCCCCACCCCGCCTTCTGATTTGCTCTTAATTCTTTTAGTTGCTGAATAAATTACTGTTTATAGGTGCTTCATCGAGACTTGAAGGGGAATTTAATGGAATTGTTCTTGTCTATGATGAAACTCAGAATCCAGAAACCTAGGAGTACAATGTTAAGGGTACATGCCCACAATTTACAGTTGCTTGGCATACTGCAGTATCATACAGAACTTACGTGAAAAAGAATAAAAGTAGCCAAATGCCAAAATAAGATGTTTTTACCTAGGCATCTCAGGATGAGAACATTTCAACATGCCCTCCTGATAGACAGGGAGAAGGAACAGGCATCTGATTCTGTTGAAGGTATCCGGTAACAAATCAGTCAAATTGAGAATAAAATTATATGAAGGAAAACATCATGATTAAATACATAAGAGACTTTGAAAATAGAGAAATAAACAAAAACCACACAGCTGTGTGAAAACCTAACAGGACATACTGAGTTATAAAATTCTCTCTTGGTGAATGACTATAATTGCCGTATTGTGCAAAAGTGAAACTGACCCTAGAACACTTCAATAGAGATTCAGTTCTTATGGTGGAGCACTTATCAATATTAGCTCATAAAAGTAAAACGAATTGTTTTTATTCTGAGATAATCCACCTGCTCTTTTGCTTTATTTGAGGCTGCAAATATTCATTTAATAACAGAAACTGGTATACAGGCTCGAGTTTTAGTAAGCTAAGGATTTTCCAAAACTTCAATTTCATTCAGATCTCAGTAGATAAAATTCTGATCAGGCTATATTTTAAAGAGCAAAGCAACCACATTTCCATTCCTTAAAAACAAAACAAACAAAAAAATCCCTAAACAAAAAAACTATTTGAGAGTTTTAAATAGCGCAATGAAATTCTTTTCAGCCTTTCCAACCTCTACATTCATTTAAATCCAATTATCCATCCACTTCACTCTAGATGGAGAACTGGGTATTTAAGGGAAACACTTGTTTTAGAAAAAGCTATTTTTTTCTATGTCAGAAATAGATTGGAAGCTTTTCATGCTTGATGAACATTCTGGGCTCCTTGAAGGAAAAAAGTGACGGTGCTGAGTATGGGGCCAGAGGACGCTTCTCTCACATCCACCTGTTCCAGTTTTTGATGCACTGGCCCACAAATCACCTCTTCGTATTTGTCATCCTCAAAGCCTCTATTCATTTCCAGTGACCTGAGGCTGATACAACAAAAGGAGGCAATTCCAAAGCAATGTCAGAAGCCCTTTGCCACCAGAAATAACACCCTGCTAAAACCGGATAGCTAGAAATCTGAAAGGTAATGTTTGTGTTGTTTTTTGAGGTAAAGCATCTTAAAAATAAGACAACTGAAGCATTGTTAATTCAAATTCCGAGCTGCTAATCCAAGGAATGGGGCTATAAGTATTAAGTTCTATAGATAAAGCAGAAGAGAAATAGAATTATGGAGCTTATGGCTCCAGCAAGCAGCCTCAGAATCTCTGGCGCAGAAGAGCAGCACTGCCTCGCTAGCTGTCATTAACCCCGTCAGCACTCCTGATTCCTGCTTCTTGGACAGCAGCCAGTTCATGTATCCTCATGTATCTATCTTTTCCTGTCTTTACAAAAAGCAGAGTTCCCTTCTACAGCATTTACACACATGCTGCTGCTGCCAAGTTTATTTATGAGTATTAAAAATGAAATTTAAATTCCAAGTATTTAAATATAACCACATATAAATTAAAATATATATATATAAAAGGAGCTTGGAAATGCATTTTGATAATCACTTTGTTGATATGATTTCAAAAAGTAGGGGAAGAGCTCCCTGATGAGAAACAGTCAAATACTACTCATGGCCTCATAGTTCTCCAGATTTAAACGTTTTCTGATTTGTACAATTCGGTTCACTGTGATTTTCACATAGCTCTATTTAATATTATTATAGTAATGTGGTTTTTTGCCTCCTATTTCTAAAGATACTGTGGAGATATAGAAAATCCCAAATCATTTCTAATTATTTTAAACCTATTAAGCACACAAAAGACTCGGCACTCTTTAGGAAGTTCTAAAGGTAGGCACAGAGGAATTACACCTATAACAACACAAATCTACATACTTATTATTAACTATGTGCCAGGAATCGGGCTCTACCCTTTCCATGCAATATCTCATTAAATCTTCCCAACGACCCCATGAAAAAGTTAGAATAAGGGCTTCCCTGGTGGCGCAGTGGTTGAGAGTCCGCCTGCCGATGCAGGGGACACGGGTTCGTGCCCCGGTCCAGGAAGATCCCACATGCCGCAGAGCGGCTGGGCCCGTGAGCCATGGCCGCTGAGCCTGCACGTCCGGAGCCTGTGCTCCTCAACGGGAGAGGCCACAGCAGTGAGAGGCCCGCATACCACAAAAAAAAAAAAAAAAGTTAGAATAAACATTGAGAGAAATGAGAAACAGGTTTAGGGAGTTCAATAGCACCCCAAATCTCTTATATCTGGTAAGGAGAGGAGATGGATTGAAACTCCTCTAGTCTGAACACTTAAGTTTACAATTCAAAATAGAAACGTTTGGACCTCTTTCCCATTTCTCCTCTTGCTATTTGCCAAGATATGTCTCCCCCCAGTTTTCTTTTTGCACCAGCTTCTGTCAAACACTGGAAAAGATCAAATAACAAAGGACTAAATATCATCAAACCCCAGCAACAGGTCACCTGGCCAGGTTTCCTTGTTCTGGGAACAGCAAAGTCCTTTCAGCAAAACCATCTCAGATGGTTGCCAAAGCAGCCTGTCTAGACAACTTAAAAATCAAGTACAGAAACAGGTAATAAATGGGATTTGTTTGGAGAATGAAAGTACCCACATAAAGAGCAGCCTTGTAGTAAATTTTAATCATTTATACCTGCTAAGAGCACAGTCCAAGGATCCCTCTAATCTTCCCATCATGGATGGTCTTTATCAACTGTACTATGAATTCCTTGAGGGCAAGTAGGAGTCCTTGTATATGAATGACCTGTGTATTCCCACTGCTGTCCAGCATTTACTGAATTAAATTAATTAATTTAATTTAATTTATCAGGGAGGATAGTAAGGCGAGATTGTTGTTAAATTCTAAATAGTGGTCTCAAGTCTCAGGTGATGCAAAAGGTAGCATTTCCCTGTAATTACTAACAAGATATTTCAGCTGAGAAAAAGATCAGCTATCATTCAGCTCAACCTTCTACTCTTCCTAAATGTTTAATCTTAAAAATGCTCTTTTTTCAGCTAGAAGACTACTTTTGCCACTTTTAGGATTTCTGAAATTTACCTAGGTTAATAGGTGGAAGACTTTCAATTAGGTACTCATTTACACAGGGAGCTGGGATCAGTAAATTTAAATTAAGGAAATGGAAGTAGAGTGACCAGCTGACACAGTGTGCTCAGGACTTTCCTGGTTTTACAACTGAAAGCCTATATACTAAGAAACCCCTCAATCCTGAGCAAACTAGGATGGTTGGTCACCCAGAAAATCAAAAACAATTTCTATAAAATAAGAGTAATTTCGTTTGAAGGAACCAATTGGACAGTAAATATTTTATGAGCCCCCAATTGTTGCTTAAGTTTTTGTCTTTGTATTTGTTTGCTTATATCTTTGTTTGTTTATTTGTGTGAGAACTAGGTGGATTTCTTAATCTCAAAACCTATACAGTCTGTAGGCAAATAAATTCATGCTAAAATCAAATATTTATATGCTCAGAGGGACTTGGTGAGTTAAAGTTTGAACATAAACTGGCTGCATGCAAGCAGTGTATTCTAGTGCAGAGAAGAGACATATCTGGTTAAGCAGAAGAAACGTGATTGAAATTAAGCAAGGGAAAATTCAAAGAGGGTACCTTATGCACTGGTTTTCAGACTGGGGAACTGTGAAAAAGTACTCCTGCCTGGACCCCACCCCAGAGATTCTGATCCCATTGTTCTGGGATGGAGCCCGGGCAGGGGTATTTTTGCAGGTTCTCCAGGTAAATGTAATATCTATTCTGTTTTCTTCCCTTGAATTACTATATTCTTGTAGAAGTAAATAAATTTAAGAGCAGAGCCAGAGTTGAAATTGGCCTTTTGATTAATAATTAATAATTTATCTTTTCATATTATTATAAACATGAAATGTCTGCATATAGTTAGTTCTTCTTTTAGTCTGGTTAGGAGTTGAGAATTTTTAACACGTTGTTGATAGAAAGTTTGCATGTTGGCAGATTACTCGGGTGGCAATAATAACAAATGGAGGAAATGGTTCCATTCCATGTGCTGTGCAAAACGTATACCATAACCTATCTATGTATACATATGCATGCATGCATGAAAGAGTGCATCCGAATTGATTTTTTAATCAGATAAGGAAATAAAATATCATCAGTAAAAGTCCTTCTCTATAATGAAACCCAAGGACATGTATAAAGAGAAATGGACATTTGGAATCGGTAATAGGATATGAAGACAATGACCTCTTAAATGCTATTTTAAATTTTTTTCAGGTCAATAATAGCCAAATGTTCTAATATGCTGATTTCCCAGTGACCCATGTCAGTTGACTAGATAATGTAAGTCTTACTAGTGAAAAAATGAGACAAAATTGCATGAATGATGAGATATTTAAAAACTCAAATTGAGAAATATTTGTTTACATTCTGAACAATTTCTACTCTAAGTCTAAAACCCATCAGATCTAGAAACTCTAAAAATGTACATTGTTAATAAGAGGTTGCTTGAATTGATTTGTTCAGTAAGAAATACACACACAATAGCATAAAATTTAAGGCTTTAGAGATTTAAAGAGGAGTGGTAAACTGCAAATCTGTTCAGTGTAAATGGCAAAAGGAAAATAAAAATTCAAGCCAGTTTTGGAATAAGAAATTGAAAGCAAACTGTGATTCTATTATAATGACTAGATCAGGGATAGGAATTCAAAGACTTATTCCACGCTCTGTTAGACATTTCATTTTGCTGCCTGTGACCTAATTTTACATTAGAAATATTGATTTAAAAAAGAAAACCAGGGCTTCCCTGGTGGCGCAGTGGTTGAGAGTCCACCTGCCGATGCAGGGGACACGGGTTCGTGCCCCAGTCCGGAAAGATCCCACATGCCGCGGAGCAGCTGGGCCCGTGAGCCATGGCCGCTGAGCCTGCGCGTCCAGGGCCTGTGCTCCGCAGCGGGAAGGGCCACAACAGTGAGAGGCCTGCGTACTGCAAAAAAAAAAAGAAAAAAAGAAAACCACAAAACTTGCTGTTATTACTGTCTACAATGGTTTATATCGATCAGGTAATTAGAGGAAGGCTACTTGTTTGATTACCATATTGATCAATCAACTTAAAACTCTGAAATCAAAGGCTGAATTTACAAATTTGAAGAGCCATTTCTCAAATTTGTACTATTTATCATAATGAAGATGGCATACATCCTTCTATGGTCCATTCACAGCAATATCTTCATCCAAAGATTATACAATAATATGGGGTTTAAAATGACAAGTACTTTTCACATAAAATATCTTTTCAGAAAGAAAATCCAATACTTGTGTTTTTATAGCTGAAAAAAAAGTACTTCAATAGAAAACATTTCCAAATAATAACCTTTCCATCTTTGCAGCTGAAATAAATATTTGGTTTAATGTTATTAAAATACCCAAATGCCCTGCAACTAATTCCAATTAACAATTGCTCTGTCACCAGGTGGAAATTGTTCAGCTGTTTTAGCAGAGTTTCTGAGCTGCAAACACGAGTGGTTTAGCCCTGGTTAAGCAGTAAGAAAAGTAAATTTTTAAGATATTAATATATCTTGCTCTTTCTCAACCAACTTAAGGTTTTCAAAGAATATTATTCCTTTTCCACTTAGGTAATAATGATGTCATCAAATGTTGCAGGAAAACACATAATTCTATGTCCCCGGTCTTGACAGGTAAAGCCCTCTTATTTAACTTCTGTCAATTTTTTTCTCTCTCTCTAGAAATATGAGAGTTTCCAGCTGTCACATGAAAACTTTAGACAGAACAAATAGCAAGAGTTGCCAACCTTACTCGGTAAGAACTTTAGCAAACCATGAAACTCTTACTCAGAAAAGTATTTCAGGGAAGAAAAGGGAATAGTTTCTATCCGTTATCGGTATATTAGGTATTACAGGCGTATGATATAAAGTAACAATTCATGTTGCTCTTAGTAGTACAGGAAAGCCCAGATGGGTCTGCTAGGCCTTGAGCCAAGTGAAAATGCATGCTGCTCATGCAAAAATGTATTGGATGTAAAAAAAAAAAAATGGTGTAATATGCTCTGTTTTTCCCATCATACTGTGATTAGGTGACAGTCTTTGTAAGTTTTATGAAAGACTTGGAGAGAAATATATATGGAAAAGAATGACAAGAGCTCAACTTTGCTATTCTAAGAGACCCATTACTCCTAATGAAATGATCATCATGACTTAATAGCAGTAAAGCCGAATGAAAAAATATTGTCCCACTGTTTGATCATAATTCAGAAGATGAAGTTAAACACTCGAACAAGGTACCTAGATACCCAAATACTGCCAAGGAGATAGCTGACAATACCACACTGTAACACTTGTCCTATGTGCTAAAAAAGAAAAGAGAAAAGGAAGCATTTACTGAGCTAATCCATGGTGCGATTCAGCCAGAACACTTCACAGAGAAGTTCGAGGAAAGAAAGATTCTGTCTTTTGCAGCAGCTAATTCTACTCACCAATGTCCAAACTGCAGATTCTTTGGTGATTGGCTGTTGGCTTACAATGTCTTGGGTTAGACAGCAAGATGATTAATTTCTTCAGTATTTCAAATCTACCAAATTAATCGAATAGCCAGTATTTTTTAATGGCAATGAAGCATTGGGACAAAAAGATTAATTTCGTTTCCATCAACAGCATTGATAAGAAGGCACAGAGGCATAGTTTTTCTAGTCTTCCTACACTTTACCTATTCAATGTATTCCAAGCATAATTCTTTTATTCTGTTCTTAACTTTAACCCCAATAAAAGAGGAGGTTGTTAAGTAAATCATTGTCTCATTATACATGTAAGTAAAAATCACTCACATCTGGTTCTACCCACTGTCACCTGAGAAAATACATATGCATACGTATATGTTAAAGATACTTCATATATAGTACGCATTTTTAAAATACAAGTAATTTATTTTTTAAATAATTGTTCAGAGCTTTCACCTTTGAAAGCACACACTTACTGTCACCTTCTTTAATCTACTGCATAATCTTAATTGAAACTAAACCAGGTATTTATGAGATTAAAGAAATAAGCAAACAAAAAACAGAGGCACAGAGAGATTACAATTTGCCTAATGTCTCAAAAACAGTTAGTGACTGAGGCAAGTGATCTAGAATCTGGGTAGCAAGAGATTAACTAGGTTGAGAGCAAATACTATTTTTCAGGACTTATTCCAAAATATCAAAGATGCTGATTTAGTAGAAATTTGAAAACAAAACAAACAAAAAAAAAAAAACAAAATACAGATACAGAGAACAAACAAGTAGAGGCAAGGAGAGTGAGAGGACAGACAAAATAGGTGAAGGGGATTAAGAGGTACAAACTTCCAGCCATAAAACAAGTAAGTCAAGGGGATGTAATGTGCGTATAGGGAATATAGTCAATAATATTGTAATAACTTTGTCGGGTGATGGGTGGTAACGGGTCTTACTGAAATGATCATTTCATAATGTATAAAAATATCGAATTACTATCTTGTATACCTGAAGCTAACATAACATTAAATGTTACTTATAACTAAATAAAAAGTAAGGTGTTTACTAACAATATTGTTTAAAACTTCTCAAGAGGAAATTCAGACTCCAAAGAAATCCAAGTTAAGTGTTAGAATTTTATTTGAACTGAATTTTTTACTAATCTTGCTTGTACAGTACTATCATTTAAAATTTTTAAATCAAATATTATATCTTCTTCACTAGATTGTAAGCTCATGAAAGTCATGAAGAATAATCTTATTCAGGATCTCACTCTCCCAAGAAATACACATACACTCAACAAGCACAGGGCTTCCCTGGTGGTGCAGTGGTTGAGAGTCCGCCTGCTGATGCAGGGGACACAGGTTCGTGCCCCTGTCCGGGAAGATCCCACATGCTGCGGAGCAGCTGGGTCCGTGACCCATGGCTGCTGAGCCTGCACATCTGGAGCCTGTGCTCCGCAACGGGAGGGGCCACAGCAGTGAGAGGCCCGCGTACCGCAAAAAAAAACACCAAAAAACAAGCACAGTTCCTCGCACATAGTAGCAAACTCAATAAATATTTGTTGAATGAGTGTATGGGTTTCTCAGATAATTGACCTAATAATTCCAATAAACATCTAGAATAATAGCTGACAGTTATGTACTATTTCTGGATTTGCTTCATTTTCATCACTAGTTTATTCATAAATTCATATTTAGATTATTGGGAAACTTCTTATCTAATTGCCAAAACATGTATCCTATATATTCATATGAGTTTTGATTATAAGCATCATTCACTAAACCAACTAAGATATGTCATAGACCACACAGGGTAATGGCTTCTCTCTGCCATAATAGTCCATGTTTCTTCCTCCTTACTTCTCCTCTTACTCTCCGCAGGGAAGTCAGATTTGGACTGGGATACAAAGGACTCTATACAGGTTTAAACTTTGTTAGAGGATATGAGAATCCCCTCTGATTCACCCAGTCTCTTCACCAAGAGTCATCATCAGCCTAATCTCAGAGAAACAACTGGGCAACTCAGACCCAATCAAAGAGTACACAATGACTAAAATAGCAACAAAGTATCACTGCATTATCAACAAATTCCTCAGTTTCATCACTGATATATCTGCCAAACCCATCTACTTTGTGCTATTTCAACCATCTCCGCTGTCTGCACTCAAAATTATATAATCTCTCACCTAGACAACTAAAATACCCTCATAACTGATCTCCATAGATCCACTCTTATTCTTTCACCATGATGTTTCCAATCCATTCATCACAGTGCAGTCACAACAACCTTTGGAAAATTCAAATCACTCCTTTGACACTGTCAAGGCTTCCCTTTGCTGTTTGAATCAAAACAAAAATTCCTAACATGGCTTTCAATGGCCTGCATTACCTGAAACCCCCCTCTACGTGTCATCTCCCATGGTTTCAGTTATCTATTGTTGTGAAACAAGACACTGAAAACCTTAGTGGCTGAAATAACATGATCATTTATTTGCTCATAATATTGCAATGTGGGCAGGGCTTGCAGAGGACAGCTCATCTCTGCTGCATGTGGCATCAGCTGGGGTCACTCAATCAGGGCTGGAGGATGCACTTCCAAGAAGGCTCACACACGTCTGGAAAGTTGATTTTGTCTGTAGGCTGGGAGCTCAGCTGGGGCTGTCAGCAAGGGGCTTCAATTATACTTCATATGGTTCCCCTCCTTGCTACTGATTGGGCTTCCTCACAGCATGGCAGCTAGGTTTCAAGAAGCAGAAAATTGAAACTGCCTGTCTTTTTAAATTCTAGGATCAGAACCAGTACAGTATTACCGTCGCCATACTTTATTCACCATAGTAGTCACAGGCCCAGCTCAGACTCAAGTTGAGCAATATCTGGATTCACCTGTGGCAGCGAAGAATTTGTAACAATATTTAACCCCTCAAATCCATCATCTTTCTTCATTCTTTCTTTGTTCCAGTCTTTTTGTACCTATCAGCATCATGGTAGAATTTGATATGGATAAACAAATATTAAAAAATAGATCTAAATTTACATCTGTTCTCCATAATATTTAGTTCTCCAATTTTACATTGATGCCATGGCCATATCCTAGATGAAAGGGTTTGTAAATTGTACCTTAGGTTAAATTATCAATCTTAATATTGTTAATGAAGATTTACCTGAAAATACAGGCCTGAAGCATAACTTAAGTTTGCTCTTCCTGCCCTTTTTCTAAGCTTTCACACCCTGATACTCAGTTTGTGATGTACTTGGCCTCACTAGATCATCAGCCAGAGAATGAGAAAGGAAAGATAAGATACAAATAGAGAGAGGTGGAGGGTTGGGGGGGAGAAAAAGACAGACAGTGAGGGAGAGAAAGAGGATACAGAGCCCTTAATGAATGTAATTAATTCTGCAAAATCTCTTTAGCTCTACATTCACTTCAACTCAAATATATTAAGTCAAACATACTTATTTTGTAAAATTTCTTCTTCAAAGAAAACCACTAGAAATGTTTATATATGTAAATTAAATCATAATAGATATTTTTTAAAAATAAAGCCAACAAATATGACCATAAAAAATTATAAACATTTGGAAATTATTTGACAATATTTTGATTAAGAAATAATTTGTATCCAATTAATTTCTTTGAAAGCAGACATTACCAGAGAAATTAGATAGGGATTTGAGAACTATGTTATACTAAAAAGAAATTCAATTTGTCTTTTTTTCACTTAAGAGGGATTCAAGACTCACAGTATATGAAACTTTATCATGAATCAACATTGTAGTTAGTAAAAATGTATGTGGGCTGGTCAAGACTATAATATTCCTGCAGCAAATTTCATACTGAATTAATAGTCATCTAAGACATTAAAATGCTTTATGAAACATTATAAGCTGGTTCTCAATAAAACTGCACCAACTATGAGAGCCCAGTACAGAATATGAAGTAAATATAACATTGAGTTTTATTTATTATACATGGTTTTCTTATCCTAGAAAGATAACTTTCCATATCATATTTCACATGTATAACTTACATGTTACATAAAGTAGAACTAGAATCTTGTTGTGACACATAAAGATGTGCAATGAGGATATGGAGAACTTACAAGAAGAGCCAAACAGTCACTAAATTGGTTTCAGCTCAATTTTTTATTTTATTTTATTGGAGTATAGGTGCTTTACACTGGTGTGTCAATTTCTGCTTCAGCTCATTTTTAAGGTCAAGTTTTATACATCCTATGAAAAGACTGTAGGAACTAGGGCTCTGACTAGTCTTAAAGAGAAAAAGTGAGGTTGCCTGTATAGGATTATTTTCTGGTCACTGGAAAGTCATCTGATCTTAAATAATTTAGCCAACATGATAGCACAATATGCAGAATTCACTAGAAAACTATTCCTTACACTTTTCTATACAGTTTACACATTAGACTAATCTCCCTAAAACACAAATGATTTGCCACTTGCCTTTTTTTAACCAGGGAGACTGAAGAGCATGAGGTTAGTGATCCTATAGTTGACAAGGAGGAGGAAGAGACCAGAAGGGAAATGAGAGTATTTTACAAAGATGTGGAACACCTGTGAGAAAACCTTTATCTTTGTCACCACATTGCCTAAAACAAATCTATAAGACACAACCAATGAAAAACCATGTCTTTAGATGTTGCGAGGTTTAAATACAGGAAGTAACAGGGAAGGATAAAACCAAATGGCTAGTAATAAAGTGATGATTACATTATTAAACAGTTTACTAGATGGAATATGTTGGACTTGAAAATTAAGACATGAAAAGCTTGAAATAAAGTTCAGTGAAAAATATACATTCATAAATTCATTCTGCAACCATTCATACAACTATTACATATATATATTTATATATCACATGTATACACACATAAATATGATTATATAAATATATATTATTTATATGATGACAGGTGATAATAGATGAACTTTTTACTTCCTATAATTTAAATTGTTTCAAAGCTAAATTAAGAAGTTGTGGGGCTTCCCTGGTGGAGCAGTGGTTGAGAGTCTGCCTGCCAATGTAGGGGACATGGGTTCGTGCCCCAGTCCGGGAAGATCCCATGTGCCGCAGAGCAGCTGGGCCCATGAGCCATGGCCGCTGAGCCTGCGCGTCTGGAGCCTGTGCTCCGCAATGGGAGAGGCTGCAGCAGTGAGAGGCCCATGTACCACAAAAAAAAAAAAAAAGAAGAAGAAGTTGTGAATACCCAAATGACCATTTTTAGAGAAAATATAAACACTAAGAAGGAACTCTTGGGGTAAAATAGAGCATGAAACTGTAAACATAGGTAGCACTCATTCTTGTTCCATTCTAAGGAATAATAAGCAAGCTCTAGAAGGAAAATGAAGCAAAAGGCTATGCAAATCGTTGACCAAAGAGTTGGTCCAGGATACAGCCTATTAAGAAATTGAAACCTGATTTTAGCCATGATTGTCTGCATTAGTTGGTTTTCCTCAATATTTCCAAACTACTGTTGATCAAAATATCACATGACATTTCCCATTGCACTAGTATGAAACCGTGTCAGCTTTCTTCTTCTCTTATCAGTCCACCCCTTATCTGAGTCTCAATTTCATGCCAAGGTGCTGACTTAGCAGAAATGCCATGCATAGTGACATGGTGACTTCTGCCCCAAACTATGAGACACTTTTCATTTATATTCATCAAGGAAGTACTCCACAGGCATCAAACCATGTACCCAGATCTCAGTTTGTTATTTGATTATCCAACTTAATCCCATTAGACACTGATCTTTCAAATAGCACAAAAAGTGCTGACAAAAATGCCTCTGCAAATATTAAAAATTCCCTATGTGCAGAGTACTCAATTCTACACTTAGCCTTCGTAAAAGCTGATGTTTACATTTTTTAAAATATTAATCAGGGACAATTTCAAGTAAAAATGAAAAGAATCGAGTGTCTTAAGAAAAGAAAATCTTGCAGGACACAGTGAGACTTGGTGAGATAAGCTGACTTCTTCACTTTCTCGTTTATAAATCTGGAAATTCTCAGGAGCACTTTCTCCATAAAAGGACAAATGGTTCAGTTTCTTCAAAAACCTAGATTTAAAGTCTATTCCCTCTATTTAACTCACAGCATGAGTTTAGGAAAATATCATATTAATAATATTAGTATATAAGTGTACTTGTGGAAAGCAAAGCGCTATAAATGCTGAATTCTTTTTTTTAATATATACCCTTTAACAAAATGATCAGGTAAAAGGAAAATTTTAAAAGCACACTTCTACATAAAAGTTTTCCACAAACTTAACAGAATCTTTTTTCTAAAGACAATATGAATATGAAAAGTTTCTAAAATCAAAATAGTATATCAACAAATGGTATAAAATATTCACAATGTTGAGGAATTTTTCCATGTAAATTAGTAAATATTAACAATCCTCCTGAAAAGACACATCCAAATTTTTGTTCTGGTCAAACGGTTTTGCCACTATTTCAGGGAGGAAAGAAAAGAAAGGACGTTTGGGGCTAAATTGAAGATATGCCCTAAATTGAATAAGAAATAATTTCTTCTCTTGCCCTTACTTCCTATCTGTATTTTCTTGATGTTTGTCTTAACTGATACTTAAGCTGCTGTATATTTAATCATTTAACATTTACTGTGCACCCACCATGTACTAAGCTCTGAGGTAGGTATTTAAGATATAGTCCCTGACCTTGACGGTTCACTGCTCATTGGAGAACACCAGCAGATAATTTCTATACAATAAAGAAGAAATGCCCACTGTTGATGGGAGTGCAGATTGACACATACATTTTGGAAACAATTTGCCTTTTTCTTCTAAAGTTGAACAGGCATATATTCTACCACCCAATAATTCCAACCCTAGGTATACGCACTAAAGTGATTCTTGCCCATGTTTATTCATGGAATGTTCAAGTGTGCTCTTAGCAACCTAATATTTTTTAAAAATTGAGAAAACCCAAACATGCTACTTTAAGAGAATATATAAACAAATGTAAAATTGTCTCACAATGCAATACAATACAGTCATGAAAATAAATTATCCTCAGCCCACAGGGAATAACAGGGAAGAATATTAGAAATAAAGCATTGAAACAAACTGGCAAAAGACTACATAGAGTATGATGCCATTTTAATAAAATTCAAAAACAAGAAGATATGTCCATTGCATTTTTAGAGATACATGCATACATGGTTGCATTATTTTAGAACAAAAAAAAAACATAAGCCCCAAATTCAGTATAGTGGCTACCTTCAATTGCAGGCAGGATGGAGGCAGTGGGGACGTGCATCCTGGAGCTTCAATGGAATCACCATAACCTAGTTCATAAGTTGTTCCGTGGCCTCACAGTTCAATTTACTATCGTGCTTCTTAATTTCTTATATGTTAGAAATATGTTTGTTTGCATCAAATTTCTCAAAATAAATATCAATTAATTAAAAGAAAACTCGATGTCAAGATATTGCACTAAGTCTTCTTGAAGGTGTTAGGGAAGGAGGCATGTAATTTCAACAGGGCTAGAAAGATGAATGAATTTTCCAGGAGAAGGGCAATCCAAAGGCAGGAAACCTTATGAGCAAGGACCCAGAGATGTGAAAGAGCAGTGTACTGGGAAAAATGAGAAATATGTTGGGGCTGGAACACAGGACACATGGGAGAAGACACAGAAGATGATACTGACAAAGGACCTCATCACTTCGGCGGAGAGCCACAAAAGTAAGAACGTTATCTTGTAAGCAAAGGATGATGCTGATGTCCTGTTTTAAAACAGATAAGTTACACAAGGTCATAATTTTTTAGAAAGATAACGATGGTGGCAGGATTATGGAAAAGAATTAGTGGAGGTAAGAAAAGTGTCAGTAATAGCAATGAAAAGAGTGATGCAATAGGCTATCTAGGACACATACATGAAGATTTCAATAAAGGTTTTAGCAGTAGAGGAGAAGAAAGGAGATGGGCTTAAAGACATTTAAGGGTCAATTATACCTCAATAAAGCTGACATTTTTAAAAAAGACATTTAAGGGGTAGATTTGGTAATTAAACATATATGAAGCATTAGGAATAATTAAGAGACACAGACAACCCTAATTTCTGATATTTAATAGGTTGATGGATGATGAAGCTTTCAAGCAATTAATATGAGAGAAGAAATGACTTAGCAGGAAGATAAATTCAATTTGGGACTTGTTGGGGTTGAGGAGGTTTGTGAGATCTATGGGGGTGTGCTGGTAGACACTTGAAAATACAGTAGCAAGTTGGTATAGAAAATCAAATTTAGGCACCCTAACTAGTAGTTGTGACCAAGGAATCCAATGGTGTCCTTTATAGAGTAAATAGAGAGAAAGACTTGAGAGTACTAAAGATGGATGAAACTTTGGAAAAGAGAAATAAAAAAAGAAAGAGAGATTTAAAAAAAGAGGTGGCTGAGAGCTCTAGACTCTAAAGCCAGAGTGCCAAGGTTCATAATAGTCCTCTACCATCCTTGAGGAAATTACCTAACTCCTTTCTGCTTCAGTTTTCTCCAACTGTAAAATGGGTATAAGAACAGTTTTTACTTCACAGGATTGTTTTGTGGATTAAATTAGCCAATGTGTGTAAAATGTCTGGTGTGTATTTCTTCTCCATTCAACAATTTACTAAAAGCATGTACTGTAGACTAGGCAGCTAGGTCTGGTTGTGCAGGACTGTAATTATCTGTTACCTGAGAAGTAATTGTACAGATGATGTGATTTGAAAATCCAGAAAGGATATTTTGCTGCTGCTACCCACCACACTCCCAAAACCACGCAGTATATCTCCCATCTATTGATTAATTTTAAAACACCCTTCCTGATGGCAAGACTTTTAAACCACAATACAAAGTAGGTTTTAAGATGCAGAGTATGGGAAAAGTAACATAATAGCTTAAATTTACAGTAGAAGACTAAAAGACTAAACTCTGATACTGTCCTAAGAATGTATGTCGAAAACGGTGAGAAAAAAGTGATAAAGCACTGAGCACCAGAAATGGAGTGAGAGAACCAGGCAGGAACACAGGCTCTAGAAAGATGAGCCTGGAGGGAACCTTCAACTCCCTTATCTTGCACTGAACTAATTCCTCTTGACCTAAAAGTTCTGATGAGCAGTGCTTTTTTTGGGATAACAAGGAGACGTTCTACCACTGAACTACCGTTTTCTTTTTATGGGCTAAGTGACAAAATCCACATAGCATACTTAGCATAGTGCCTGTCATATAATATGTGGTCAATAAATGTCTATGGCTATCTATGCTTCAGGCTGTACCAAACTCCGGCTGGCTCACGGGAATCCTATCCCATTCTCTCCCAGGGATGTGCCACAATTGTCAAGACACACTCTGAAGGAGATCTCTGCTTGGGAAAGAGATGATACTTATAAAGGAATAACAACAACAATAATAATATTAATAAAAAGTGTTCAGAGTGTGCCAGATACTATGCTATCACATTCCATGCAATACTTAGTACATGAAATATTTAGTCTTTGGATTGTCTCTTTCATTAACAATTATTACTACCCAATTTGGCTAAGGACATAATTATCAATGAAAGATAAGATGTTCTAAAAATTTGTCAAATTTAAAAATTAACTCAATAATAGAAAGAGTTAATATGGAAGAAATGTTTCATTTCATCAACATTAACATGAACAGCTGCACAGGAGACTGTTGTAATGAAGAGAGTAAGCTTCCATACTCTCCCTTTTTCCTCTTTATTTCCTTCTGTCCCTCTTGAAAGCACTAGTTATTGACCATAAAATTCATGTTGCTTCTCAGAAAGTCAAGTAGACATTTTCAGATATTTTGTAGCTCTCCTCTTACTTCTCATGAGTTTCAACTCCAAGATTTGAAAGCTATCTAATTGCATGCTTGATATTTTTAAGATTAAACACTCTATAATAAGATGAAAGGAGAATTTTTCAAATGGCTAAAGGATAGAAATTCGAGTCAAAAAAAACGTGTGTAAGAAAAAATATGAAGGAAAAAGCAGTCAGCTGCTTCCTCTGTTGGTGCCAGTTCAGGACTGGATTTTTCTTTAAGGAGGAACTCAGCAAAATGAAGATGAACACACAGAAGCATACTTCAAATTATCACCATTAGACCAGTTATTTAATGCACCTATACAAAGTTAGCCTAAAATCATATGCGATTTCTCAGTCAAAAGGTTTTCTCCATTTTTAGTGCCAAAATTTTGTTAAAAATTATATTCCTCTTTTAAATCATTTTATAGTAGAAGCATATTAATGCTTTATGCACAACTGGATGAAATTTTTTCAGTGATTACATACTCTAATAAAAGAAACATAGAATAAATGAAAGACAAAATCATTTTTTATTCTGGTTTTAATTGATAAGAGAGAGACAAGAAAACCATAGCAGTGAAGAGACTTTTCTCCTTTTGATAAATTACCTGCTTCTGGTAAAATCATGGGTTTTTAAAATTTTCTTCTAAATATTTTTCACAATGAACTTGTTTTTATTTATCAGATATTTATTTTCATTTACTATTTTGAGTAGAGGAAAAGAATATCTGACTTTAAAATAAGAATGAATTACTCAAAAACAACCACTGACCAGGAGACATCAGCACACAGCAGAGGATTTATATAAAATAGACTTTTGCTGCCCTCTTTTGGAATAAATAAGTGAACAATATCAATTTGAGTCTATGCATTTTACTATTGTCTGTTCTCTACCACTGCCACGTTGCTTAGGAAACAAAGAGCCAGGACTCAATTATCAAATGTCCTGTTATTAAAAAATTGGAGATTTATTTTAATTTTATGGATGCAAAAATGTTATTTAGCAGAGGATTATTTAACAGCATACTGAATAAAAGTGTAATTGTTTTGAATACAACAAATCCAGATTAGATGATAACTGCACAAGCTAAAATAGTAATCTTATAATCAATATTTGGGGTTTCACGTAGCCTTATGAATAGTTATAATAACTTAAGTGTTAATTTCTAGTGTAAAATAAAAAAGTTAAAAATTTAATTAGAAAAGCTTTTAGTCTAGCATAATTCAGGAGAAGCACTGAGTATATTTTAGTTTCTAATACATTGATACCCATTTTGTCAATAATATTGAAACTTGGTTACACTACTATCATGCAAAGGTAGTACTCAAATCTTTGAAGAGCCTGTAGAGATGTTAAAAATTAGATAAGTTCAGACAAAGCTTAGGTGTGATCCTACTATTCATCACCTTTCCCTTCTTTCACCAGAAAAACTACCAATAAGAATGTATGATCTCAAATATTAAACTTCAATAATAACTGTAAATTATATCTGACCAAACTGAACAAAACAAAATCAACAAAATTAAATATATGCATGTGCTTTTGCTGAGATGGACCAACAAAACATCAAGTACAGTGTGTGTCAAAAGTCATAAGAACGTTGAAATCTGGTTATGTTCTTTGGCAGCGTGAGCCCCTTGGGAGGGATGCACCTTGAAAATAGGACAAAACAAACATGATAAAATTACTGCATGTAATAATTCTAGGTAGGAAAAACCTAATATTTCAGCATCCTATAATATAACACCAACACACAGAATGCAAAACAAAAGCAAACAAAATAATTTAGTGGACTTGGGACAAGACAAACATGTGGCCAAAATCCTCATGATAAAGAACTATTGTTTTCTTGAGAAAAACTTGTTTTCGAGCATATAAAAACGTGGAGTTTTAGAAAATCTTATTCCTTAAAATTAAATTCTTCCACTACAGTGTACAAATTACTGATAGCAGTTTCGCGTGTGGATAAAAGCCTTGCTATAATCATTCCATCTAAAGAGAAAATTAGAAAATTCTTGGCTACGATATAACACATCAAGAGCTAGGGTCAACAGTTTCAGATGTTAGCCGGGATTAGTGCATTTAGTATACTAATTTATTTTATGTACCTAAATTTTAATCAATAAAATATGTAATATATGGAATCATAATTAGTAATCTTCATTTCCTTTTAGGTATTTTTGCAACCCTACTCACAATTATTCCATATTTACATGCCTAAATCAAAATACTTATTAACTGAATTAATATTTTATAATTATAAACATGTATCACCATTCAATCCCCCATCTTATTTGAAAATTGCATATATTTCACTTCAGTTATTACTATTCAAAAGTGACAAGATATTTCAACACGGATAACAAAAAAAATCATCTACCGATTGACAAATATTACATTATTAGAAGTAAATAAAACTTCTGGATAACCTTTGGGCTAGAAGGCCCCCTGGATATGAGGTATAAATGAAGCTAAACTGTAGGAGTCAAAACATCCAGGTGCAACTAACCATATTGGATATTGTAGAGTAAGCCTAGATCTATAGATAAGTAATTTGTTTGATTTGGGATAAGAAAATTAAATAGACTTTGTCTAGACAGAATGACCTCACTGCATACATTTGTTCCCACAGAAGCCAGAATCTAATGAAAATTCCAAATTACTTTATTAAATAAATGTCTTTAGCTATGCATGTATGTTGTTTTCTAGTGAGGCCCTGGCAATTCTACTGTGGCAGTAGCAAATTTTATACTGCATTAAAAATTGTAGAAAAGTCCTGACATGAACATAACAAATTGACCACACTCTTATTTATTACTTTTTTGTACTTACTGATTCCTGTTTAAATTCACTGTTATCAATGAATGATCATGCAGTCTCATAAGATTCTGCAGACTAAATTTGGTGATTTCAGGACATATTGTATAATTGTTAAATAAGAATTGGCAAAAGCAAGAACATAAGGAGAATCCTAATTTGCTTTTATTGTCTATTTCTAAAATGGTGTGTGAATGCCTGCCTGCATGAGTGTGTGCACATGTGTGTGTTACTTCATTTTAAATTTCATTTAGTTTTTTTGGTTGTTCTTTTGATTGCTGTTTGCTAAGTTGGGGAAATGGAATATTTAATTGAAGAAATATACAAGAAGAGGTATGGATGGAGCTTTACAGTTAGGATTGAAACCCTTCCTTGATTGGCTTAAATTATTACTAACATAGCTGTCAGGAGAAGTTAGCAGTGGGAGGTATGCTGGCATCAAAGCTATATTTGGGCTACTCATATTATCTTTTTATATAACCAATATTTACTGATTCATGTCAAAATGGGGGGATGGGATGCTTACAAATCAAGTTAAAGTGCTGACAATTATTTGAGCTACTTTAAAATACAAACAAGCACAGCAATGAACAAATGGTCATGGTGAATAATTTAAGGACGAAACAATGATTAATGTTACTGTTGGAAGACTGAAAAAGATGTGTTGGTGTAAGTAAATGTCCTGTGATTTTACAGATTGTATAGATTAGCAGGTATCATGTTTATGGAGTGATTGCAGATTCTTAGAGCAACAGTAAATCAGTATCCATTGCTTCACAGTTTGTAAACTAAGGACAAAGGGTGAAATATAGCTGGTGAGATATAAGTATGTAGAAGGTGCCTTCATTTACAAACAAAATTTCTGCTGATTTTGCTATTTCCAGCAGAGCTGAAAAATCTGTGGGTGGTCAGCATTTCAACATTGCTCAATACTATAGCTACTTAGTCTTTTTCCTTTCTTTCTTTCTTTCTTTTTTTTTTTTTTTTTTTTGTTATTGGTTGCTGCCTACAATCAATTCCTATTGCCACTGGCAAATAAACTTCCAACACATCCGTCTTTCAAGGCTTGGCATAAAAACCCAAATCTGACTTGTCACAGAGTGATTTACCAAATCCTGTTCTTTGCTGGGTGTAGGGGGAGAAGTGCAGAGACAAGCACAGGGGACCAGAGGCAGGCGGGGGATGAGGCAGGAGAAGGCTGTCTCTTACAAGTTCATGTGCATGGTGCCACAGAAAATATCATGATCTACCCAAAGGAAAATATGTGAACAAATGAAATGGGATAAATATTATATACCTTGATTCCCACACCAATCCATACAGGAGGCTGCCACAATTTAACTCCTTTTCTGTGAGAGCTTGGGTTCCCTGTCTTGGGGCATCAGATTGATTACAGGAGTTCATGATGGAAGGTAGGGTTTTAGTGGGAAGAATGAGTGTTTAAAAGAGAGGGTATAATGCATGGAGGGCAGCAGCCGTAAAGAAGAAGGTAGTAAAAGTCAAAAGGTGCTCATGGAGCTCACCATGTGAAGGAGTTAAGGCAAGAGTCCTCCTGGTCCCAGCATGCATCACTGGTGTCTTTGAGTCAGTCTTAACATTTAAATGCAGTTCGTGCACCTATCTTGGTGTGGGCTGAGTTTCTTGGGTTTGTACTGGATGTCTAATTTCTGATGTTCTGAGCACTCAGTTACTTGGGTTACGTTTGAGAATATTGGACACTACCATTTTCTTGATGTACTCTTCTGTTTTCCATCTAGATGGAGGCAGTTTCTTGAATGACATGGTCTCCAAGAGAGGTCTTAAATGGGAAGTCCCCACTGCCTTAATGATGAATATTGTATAGCATGGACACTGGAGTCCATTGAGTGTGACTTTGTCATATTTATCATCAAATAATAATCAATTAACCTCTATTACTTATTAGTAGTTAATTATTAATTTTAATAGAAAAATGAAACACTATTAACAGTGACCAAGAATGCAATATTAATTATTGGTATGAAAAACACCAATAACTAATCATTATTAGCTACTTAATGTGAAATATGTTTAATATAATTGCTGACAAATGTTTCCTGGAACAATGCTGTCTTTGATTTCTTTACAGCAAAAATTGCTTCCTTATGGCATAGTATACTTTCATAAAATTATCATTTTATTCTGAGGGAAAACTGTCCTAATCATCAAATAGTAATTAATCAGTCACTTTTTCACTGAGTGTACACTGTGTGTGCCCTGAGTTTACTTACTAGATTAGTGCTAGATTTTGGTCGACTTAAAGATTTTAGGCAGATTTTTATCTACAAAAAGACTGGTTGAAGCCCTCTTTGATTCAGAATTGCTGAGAATGGGAAGTTCGATAACAATTTCCAGCTCCATAAAGTTATGAGGTGACCTGACCCATTTATTCGTCACGAGTTGAGGAATTGCTCTTTTCTAATGGACTTGAATTCATGTAATAACACTGCTTGAACAATCAGTAATGCTTTTATTCTAAATTGAACAATATTTATTAAGAACGTTCTATGTACCAGACACTGTATTAGATCCTGGATGTATAAGGACAAATCATGGAGCTTGATCTGGAGACAGAGGTCTGATGTTTAGCAGCAGATATTTTAAAGTAATTTTTTGAAATTAAGTATAAAGTACATATAAAAAATGTGAAACTCATATGTATAGCTCAATTAATTTTTACAAAGTGAACCTACTCATATAACCAGCACTGGGAACACAAAATGGATCACTACCAACATCAGACGCACCTTTCATGTTCCCTTTCACTCACTGTACCTTCAAGGGTGAATCCTATTCTGACTTTTCACACCCTAGGTTGATTTCACCTCATTTTAAACTTTTTGTAACTGAAATCATATATGTTTCGGACTTTTTTTAACATCTTGTTTTTAAGATTCATCACGTTCTTGCATGTAGTTGTAATTCAGTCATTCTTACTGCTGTATAGTATTTCACTAAATGAATACACCATAGTTTATTTATATACTTTACTATAGACAGAAATTTGGGTTGTTTCAATTTTGGGGTTATTATGATTATAAGGCTAAGAACATTTTTGCTTGTGTCTTTTGAGAACATTATTATATATATTGGATATACATCTAAAAGTAGATTTACTAGATCATAAAGTCCACATATGTTTAGCTTTAGTAAATATTGCCAAACACTTTTCCAAAGTGATTGTATCAATTTACAATCCCACCAATAGTTTATGGGAGTTGCACTAACTTCAGATCCTCAGTAATTGTTATTATTGATCATTTCCATTTTAGGCATTCTGGTATACAGTGGCATCTTAACTGAGGTTTTAATTTGCATTTTCCAGGTGATTGATGAGGTTGAACACTTTTTAATACGTTAATGGGTCATCTGGTTAGCCCCTTTTATAATACCTGTTCAAGTCCTTTGCCCATGTTTTTTCCTACTTTCTTCTCTGGCTTTATTCCTACTGATTTTTAGGAGTTCCTTATATTTTGTGGTTATGAGTTTTCCATCAAATATGTACTTTAGATACATCCTTAAACTCGGTTACTTGCTTTTTCACTCTCTTAATGGTGCCTTGTGATGAAAAATTATTAATTAAGAAATTCTTAATTTTATGATAGTTCGATTTTTCAAGGCTTCCTTTATGGTTAGCACTCTTTGAGTTTTATTTAATAAATATTTGTCTATACCCTAGGTCATGAAGATATTTTATTTCTCTTCTAAATGCTTTATTTAAAATTTTTTTATATTTATATCTGGAATGGATTTTGAATATAGTTTAAGGTCAGGTTTCATTTACTTATTATGGATAGTAAATCAGCAAATACCATTTGTTGAAAATACTATTCTTTCTCCTTTGCCCTGCAGTGTCACCTTTGGCATAAACTAGATGCCCAATTCCGTGGGTGTGTTTCTACACTCCATAATTGTTCCATTTGTCTATTCATTTAACCTTAGATCAATACCTCACTGTCTTAATCGCTATAAATTTGTAACAGCTTTTGATGTCTGCTGGTGTCAAGTATAGGAATTCAAGGTTTGTTAGTCTTCAAGATTTTCTCAGCAATTCTTGGCATATTATATAGCAGAGATTTCTTTGTAATACTCTGAGAGCAGGGTAGAGGGACTAATGAACTACCTTTAGGTAACATGAAGGTGACACAGAGGTGATATCTGAGATGGGACTTGAAGGCTGAGTAACATTTTGATAGGTACGGATATATTTTTTAAAGTACAAATGCATGATTATGAATTTGAAGCAACTCAGGATTCAGAGAGAACTTCCATTCATTTTCAAATAACATTCCCTAACAGATTTTGCCCTGTAGGTCTCTTCTAATATTACTCAAACTAAAAAACTAGAATAAAAATGATCATTACAAATATGCAAAATGATACATCCTGCAAATGTTGAAGAGAAAATATTTCCTCTACCTTCTCCATTCTTCCTTGGAATTGATAGCCATTGAACATTCAGATTCACTAACTTCCTAAAATTGAGATAATCCAGAAAAATGTGGATGAAACAACAGTTTCTTAGGGACTAAGAGAACACGTTTTATCCAGTCCTATACTTTCCTTGATTTGCTTAGAAATAAAGGAGGTGATTGATCACTGAGTGTAAAAGGTGCAGAGCCTAGATAGTTAGTGTTTGTTCCTACATACACAAAGAGTTTAACAAATGCATGTGAGATTACAAAAGCATCAAATCTGAGTTTTCACCTTATTTGTAGATGGGATGATAAATCAGGAGAGGTGTGATAAAGCCAAAAACAAAAGCTTTACTGGAAAATATGCTGTAAATATTATTTCATTGCCAAGACCTGCCTTATAATATTAACCAGTCTTCTCATATAGGTTCTATATGGAAAGAGTCATTAGATTTTGATTTGGGCTCTGAGTACAGCACCAACTGTCCTTTCAGATTATATGCCCAGGCCCTGATTTTCATCATAGCTCTTGTCCAAGACAGGTTCTAAGAGTTGATGGGAAGATGATCAGTATATAATCTACCATTCAGTAGACACATTTCAATTATCTACAACTCTGGGATTGGAGGGTCACTTGAGTACACATCAAATTCTGTACAATTTAGAAACTCTCAGAAAGTCTATTAAGAGCTTTGGAGAGGAAAGTTCAGATGTACGCATAAGTCTGAAAGCTGAAGTTGTTTGTAATACCAACACTATTTACAGAATGTATTAAACTTTTGTAAATTAAGTTTTAATTTTCTTCACCAACCTAATCATAAATTATACAATTCATTTATCTAAAGTTATTCCACTTTAAATATACTATCAAATGAGGGACTGGGGAAAGTGACTTAATATACTATATAATTAAAAATTGGAACAAGGTTGTTATAAACTTTTTATAAGTAAGAAGATGAAAACTTTCCATGTTATTTATTTACAAGAAGGCTCTTCAAATGGATAAATCACACAGCTTAGATAACAGGTGTGTTCACATGCAACAATAACACATAGAACTGGTATTAACATTTTTGAGCGTAGGAATAGAAGTGTACTTAATTTATCACAAATTTAATCATCTTTAGAATTTGAATCCCATTTCCATGATAAAAATATTAATAAACAAGCATAAAATAGGTTCAAAGCCTAGAAAAGATATACATAAATAAGGAAAAGTTTGTCAGAGTTATTTTCTATGTTGTGAAAATCCAGTATTTTAATGCTTTACTATAATCTTGCTGAAATGTCTTTCAAAAAGTTGATTGGTGGGTGTGAAGCAGTAATAATATCACATTTACACTGTCCAATTAGAAGTTTAAATTTCCACATTGCAGATATATTTTAAAAGTAAAAGCATGCACACACACACACACACACACACACATATACTGCACTCTGCTAGAATTAGTAAGTAAATAGATTTACAGATATCCGTATGCTGAATAAGGTACACATAATTTCTAGAGATCAGAAAAATTATTTATATGGGCCCTGACTGTATAAAGCAGAAGTTTAAGGCCTGGGATTTTGAATATTCTTTTGTCATGGACTCACTTCATAGATATTATCCTAGCTGTGGTATTAAGCATTGAAGTATTTAGAAATGAATATAGCATCGTCTCTAACTTCAAAAACTCTCAAGTGAGTAAGCAAGAAAGATAAATAGAGATAAATCACCAGGCCAAGTGACAAGTGATTTAATGGAATATAAACCAAGTTTTGCAACGACAAAGATAGAACTACTGATTAAACTTGGAGAGGGAACACTTCACAGAAATGTCATGTGAGCCATAAAGGGTGAGTAGTATTTGCAAAATAAAAAAAGAGGTGATAATTCCTGGTTCATAACAGAGGTTTGAGGATATAAGTTTGCTGCACTTACCTCCCAATATCTTATCCAAATGACAGTAAAATTATTTTTTTAAATCAGCAGACCAGAAATTTTTACATATTTCTGAATGATGGAAAGTTACTCCACTTAAATTTCAGAGCAACATAGAATAAAGGAAACAACACTAGGGACTATGCTTGGCAAAAGATTTCTCCATAAGTAGGTTCTACCCTGGACTGACCTAGAAAATATCCACATCTTGGGTTGGCAGGCATGGTGCAAAAAGTTGGTTGTCAGGCATCAGTGATGGTGGTTAATTAGAGAAGTGTTTAGAGAAGAGCTAGGTTGGATACTCTTCCTCTTCTGCTGACAGATAAATTGACTGCAGTATTTATTCTTATTGGGAAATAGGAAGCAGGGATCTCTTTGGATAAGTGGCTGATGAGAGAGACGGAGTAGAGCCTAAGACAACTTTAGACTTCTACAATGTACCCAGGGGAACAAAAGGAAAGACATATCCAATTAGGAGTGGGAAACTCTTAGGTACTCTAACCCCAGAGTGAAGTCTTCCTTATTTTGAACTAGACTGCCTCTGTTTTATCATCAACAGTAACCATCCATGTCATAGATTCTACCTCCTCTTTGGAAGAATGGTATTTTTAGCAAGCAGATCTCCCAACTGCTACTAAGGCTAATTAGCAAAGCCCTCTTACATTATTTTCTTTTAGATTAAAAATAAGAAAAATAAATAAATGAAAAGGAAAGAATTTTTTAAAGGAAAAAATAAGACAATAAATTTACAAATCACATATGAGAAAAAATCGATAATGAAAGAAATTAACAACAAAAACTGCTGACACCAGAAGAAACAGATTTAATGCAAGAAGGAAACAATTAAAGATATTTTCAACTGATATCCTCAAAGAGATGTAAAAGGATAATGTATACAAAAAGAATAATAAGCTCTATGGGAAAGAAAGCAATCAGAGAAAAAAATCAGAAAAAAGGAAGCATTCCTAGATAATTTAAAAAGCGCTTGCCATTTTTTTAAAAGTTGAATTATAGCTTGTTCACTATTGGAAAATCCCTCTCAGAAAGTAAATCTAATTCTTGTTAAATGCCACTAAAAAGTTAGTGATGGGATTTTTTTTTTAGACATAAACTCTCAAGAGACAATAAAAGAAAATATCAACAAAAAATATTAGAAGTTGGAAAAGTCTATAAATGGGTTGTGACAGATTTAAAAGATCTGATCCCTAAGCAAGCAATATGGGGAGACCAGAAGTAACCCTTTTGTACTCCAGAACCCCCCCAGAAACTTAAGAATGGGTAGCAGAGTGGGGTTGAAGGTGAGGCTGACATATGAGCATTTGTTGTATATCTATTTAAAGAGCAGGAAATAGCTCAGATTTTCAATCCCATGCAGCTGTGAGATTGTCTTTACCTACTCAAAGTCTGAAAGTTTACTTCCTAGAGAGGGTGAAGCAGAGGAGTTCTGAACTAGTGATACAGGGGCAACTGGTGTCACTGCCCCAGGCAGCAGAGATGTTAACAATTGTCACTGATTATTTTCACCAAATTCCCTGGGCATATATTTCTTACTGAGGGAATTCTGAGTCTGGTCAGATAAGGACAATCCCAGAAAATGAGACTTTCCAGACTGCTACCAGATGGGTCAAATAGTGGCAATTGTCTCTGTATGGGGTTTTGAGGAGACCAAATCCATTTTGCCCTCTCCAGTGGCATAGGCTAAACGTAAGGGTTCCCAGTCAAACAAACAGAATGGGATACCTACTTTAACTGGTATGCAGAAGCCTCTAAAAGGTTTCAACATTACAAAATAGATTCAATGAAAGATTCATTGCAAAAGGCTAATGAAAAATTAAAGATGCAAAAGGTACCCAAAACAAAAACTATAAGATTGACATGATTCCTACGACTCCCCTCTATCCTCATTTGCCTGACTACTCACAGCCTACTAATCCTCCATCTGAATTGCTTTTCCACTCTGAAGAGACCACAAGGAATGGTTATTGCCTTAGTTGTCTCGTTGTATGCCCTGAGAACTTGTGTGGCTTTCTGTCTGCCAGGGCAGGCAAGTTGTAAGTTCTTGCATATTCAGGCAGCTCAGCTCTGGTTGGGGACACAATCATATGGTTACACAGAAACGTGGGTTTCACACCATTTGCAGCTAGGGCCCTAGGGACTGTTGCCAGCTCTCAGGGGAATTCTCTTTCTTACTTTTGGCTATCTTTGGGAGTGCCTCTGGATCTTGGGAGGATAGTATCTTTTGCACCCTCTTTGGGGATGCCTCTCTTACCCATGGTGTCATTTAATACTGCCTACTTTAATGCAATCCAGTTCTCCTCCCTTGACAGGCATTTCTCAAACAACCTGCACTTAAGCAAGGTCACAAGACTAGGTCCAGGCAATAAGCTGTGGGTGGAAGTGACTCTGAATTCCAGGCTAAAGCATAGAAGAGCAGAGGCGAGACCATCAGCTGATTCTTCTGATATACATATATCTACAATGTGTCATCAAAACATTTAATGGTATTTTTATGCCAACATTTAACAGAGGAGCAAATGATCAGTATTTTTAACTTTCTAAATCATTTCTTATATGGGAAATATTTGCTGCATAAAGAAAAGAATGCAGAATAAGAGTGATATTTGTCATACTGAATAGCATTATAGGTCTTTTCTCTGGGCAGATTCCAAGTTTGGACTAGGACTTGTTTGGTGTCAGTGGCAAAGTGAAAGCAGAACATAAGCCTGTAACTTTCTGCACAGGGTTTCCAAAGCCTGCCACCTCGCCCCAGTGTGTGGGAATACGCTCCGTTTCTCTTCAATTACGCTCAAGGGCTCAAGGGGTTAGCATAATGGGAAGGTGAGAGTCAAAGGCCACGAGTGGGGGAAGTGATCCCTGGTCATCAGCTATTTTACTATCAATTCTAGTTTCCTTAAGGGGTTTAACTGTCACTCTGTCCAAAGGTTTAAGTACTTACAAAATCCTTGGGCAGCAAAAAGGTAGTCGATTTTCCACTATAATATTATAATAGCACTTGCGCTGTACTAATCTGTACTCACATAAATTTCTGGGTCTAGTGGGATATAATTTCCAGTGCGGCAACTTTACAGTGACTGTTCCTAGCCTTACCAGACTTATGACGTGTGAGATTCAATGTTTAGAAATGGTCTTTTCCTCACCCATCACAGTGAAGGCCTTATTTTTTTTTCTTTTCATTTTAAATAAAAGCAGGTAGAATACAGTTGCATTTCTGAAATGTTTTAACACTGCTTAAGAGAACTGGTAAATAATGAAGGTCTATTATCTTCATAATAAATCACATGTCCTAAGATGCTGTGAAAGTTTATATATTCTGTAATTTTCTTTTTTGTTCTAAAAGTTATTCATACTGAGTTTTCATTAAAATATAAGAATGTCTTTATGAATTGACTGAATAAAATATACCTATCTAAATATCTGCATTTGCATTCATGGAGTTTTATTACTGAAATACAAATTATTATATACTTAAAGCTTATAAGCAATAGGCATTATTAACAATAGGCATTATTATATACTTAAAGCTTATAAACAATAAATATAGATGAACACATCTATATATCCCTGATAAATATCAAAGTTAAAAAGGAAAACAGGGCTTCCCTGGTGGCGCAGTGGTTGAGAGTCCGCCTGCCGATGCAGGGGACACGGGTTCGTGCCCCGGTCCAGGAGGATCCCACATGCCGCGGAGCGGCTGGGCCCGTGAGCCATGGCCACTGAGCCTGCGCGTCCGGAGCCTGTGCTCCGCAACGGGAGATGCCACAACAGTGAGAGGCCCGCGTACCGCAAAAAACAAACAAACAAACAAAAAGGAAAACAGATATTTCTGGAATTAAATGTAGCTCATCTTAAAACAAAGGTGAAATATAATGCCACTTGGGAAAATTTAGCTTTCTCTAATAATTGGTGTAATCTGCATGAATAAAGCACTGTGATATTATAAAACTGTCTGATAGTCTATTAAATATGTATGGTTTATAGTCACAGAAATGTTTGCAAGGCAAAACAAGAAACAAAAAGCATGTAAGAAATAATGACGTCATTATAAGAAGCTATAGCTTTCAGTTATAATATGAATAAATTCTGGGATCTAATGCACAGTGTGGTAATAGTTAATAATACTGCATTGTATACACGAAATTTGCTGAGAGTAAATCTTAAATGTTTTCACCACACACACATTCACAAATGGTAACTATGTGAGGTGATGAATGTGTTAATTAGCTTGATTGTGGTAATTATTTCACAGGGTATACGTATATTAAATCATCACTGTTGTACACCTTAAAAGAATCCCATTGTATAATCTAAACATATATGCTTTTTATTTGTCAATCATATCTTAATAAAGCTGAAAAAAACTATAATAAAAGAAGCTATATATAATAAACATTCATGAAGGTTCCTGTGTGTTTTGAAAAGTAAGACCTCCATATTAAAAAAAACTTAGTTATTTACCCTGACTTGATAGCTACTAGAATAAAAAAAAAAGCATACTAACTTTCCTTTGTCCAACTTTAGTCAACATTGCCTTCATTCTAATATACTTTTACAAGACCATATTTAAAAAAACCAAAAACTAGTTATCCTAAATAACCGCATTTCATTTACATAAGAGTGAAAATCTATGGAATAGGTAGGTGGGTTTTTTGGTCAAAACTTTTATTTCATAAACTTTTCCAAAATGCTTATCTATTTAGATCAGACTACTTGACAGGACAGTCTCTGGGCAAGCTTTGTAAAGGCATTTACTAAAAGTAAATATATGTGAATAAATGCATACCACAACTATGCTTATCCAATCAGGGAAGTTGAAAGAAGGACTAAAAAGTGAACTGTGGCCCATAGAAAGTACAGAAATTATTATAGCTACTTTTTCGAGCACTTAATTAGTTCCCAGAAACCAGGCAAAGCCCTTTATTTTTATTTTTTGAATTTTATTTTATGTATTTTTTTATACAAGTTCTTATTAGTCATCACATCAGTGTATACATGTCAATCCCAATTGCCCAATTCATCACACCACCTCCCACCCCCCGGCCACTTTCCCACCTTGGTGTCCATACGTTTGTTCTCTACATCTTTGTCTCAATTTCTGCCCTGTAAACCAGTTCATCTGTACCATTTTAATACGTTCCACATATATGCATTAATATATGATATTTGTTGTTCTCTTGCTGACTTACTTCACTCTGTAAGACAGCCTCTAGGTCCATCCACGTCTCTATAAATGACCCAGTTTCGTTCCTTTTTATGGCTGAGTAATATTCCATTGTATATATGTACCACTTCTTCTTAAACCATTTGTCTGTCGATGGGCATTTAGGTTGTTACCATAACCTGGCTATTGTAAATAGTGCTGCAATAAACATTGGGGTGCATGACTCTTTTTGAATTATGGTTTTCTTTGGGTATATGCCCAGAGAAATTGTAGAATTGCTGGGTCATATGTAATTCTATTTTTAGTTTTTTAAGGAACCTCCATAGTGTTCTCCATAGTGGCTGTATCAACTTACATTCCCACCAACAGTGCAAGAGGGTTCAGTTTTCTCCAAACCCACTCCAGCATTTCTTGTTTGTACATTTTCTGATGATGCCCATTCTAACTGGTGTGAGGGGATACCTCATTGTATTTTGATTTGCATTTCTCTAATAATTAGTGATGTTGAGCAGCTTTAATGGGCTTCTTGCCTATCTGTATGTCCTGTTTGGAGAAATGTCTGTTTAGGTCTTCTGCCTATTTTTTGATTGGGTTGTTTGCTTTTTTAATATTGAGCTGCATGAGCTGTTTATATATTTTGGAGATTAATCCTTTGTCCGTTGATTCATTTGCAAATATTTTCTCCCACTTTGAGGGTTGTCTTTTTGTCTTGTTTATGGTTTCCTTTGCTTTGCAAAAGTTTTTACGTTTCATTAGGTCCCATTTGTTTATTTTTGTTTTTATTTCCATTTCTCTAGGAGATGGGTTAAAAAAGATCTTGCTGTGATTTATATTAAAGACTGTTCTTCCTATGTTTTGCTCTAAGAGTTTTATAGTGTCCAGTCTTACGTTTAGGTCTCTAATCCATTTTGAGTTTATTTTTGTGTATGGTGTTAGGGACTGTTCTAATTTCATTCTTTTACATGTAGCTGTCCAGTTTTCCCATCACCACTTATTTTCTGCATTGTATATCTTTGCCTCCTTTCTCATAGATTAGTTGACCATAGGAGCATGGGTTTATCTCTGGGCTTTCTATCCTGTTCCATTGATCTATATTTCTGTTTTTGTGCCAGTACCATACTGTCTTGATTATTGTAGCTTTGTAGTATAGCCTGAAGTCAGGGAGTCTGATTCCTCCAGCTCCATTTTTTTCCGTCAAGATTGCTTTGGCTATTTGGGGTCTTTTGTGTCTCCATAAAAATTTTAAGATTTTTTGTTCTAGTTCTGTAGAAAATGCCATTGGTAATTTGATAGGGATTGCATTGAATCTGTACATTGCTTTGGGTAGTATAGTCATTTTCACAATATTGATTCTTCCAATCCAAGAACATGGTATATCTCTCCATCTGTTGGTATCATCTCTAATTTCTTTCATCAGTGTCATAGTTTTCTGCGTACAGGTGTTTTGTCTCCCTAGGTAGGTTTATTCCTATGTATTTTATTCTTTTTGTTGCAGTGGTAAATGGGAGTGTTTCCTTAATATCTCTTTCAGATTTTTCATCATTAGTGTATAGGAATGCAAGAGACTTCTGTGGATTAATTTTCTATCCTACAAATTTACCAAATTCATTGATTAGATCTCGTACTTTTCTGGTGGCATTTTTAGGATTCTGTATGTATAGTATCATGTCATCTGCAAACAGTGGCAGTTTTATTTCTTCTTTTCCAATTTGTATTCCTTTTATTTATTTTTCTTCTCTGATTACCATGCCTAGGACTTCCAAAACTATGTTGAATTATAGTGGTGAGAGTGGACATCCTTGTCTTGTTCCTGATCTTAGAGGAAATGCTTTCAGTTTTTCAGCATTGAGAAGATACTTGCTGTGGGTTTGTTGTATATGGCCCTTATTATGTTGAGGTAGGTTCCCTCTATGCCCACTTACTGGAGAGTTTTTATCATAAATGGGTGTTGAATTTTGTCAAAAGCTTTTTCTGCATCTATCAATATGATCATATGGTTTTTATTCTTCAATTTGTTAATATGGTGTATCACATTGATTATGTATATTGAAGAATCATTGCATCCCTGGGATAAATCCCACTTGTTCATGGTGTATGATCCTTTTAATGTGATGTTGGATTCTGTTTGCTAGCATTTTGTTGAGGATTTTTGCATCTATATTCATCAGTGATATTGGTCTGTAATTTTCTTTTTTTGTAGTATCTTTGTCCGGTTTTGGTATCAGGGTGATGGTGGCCTCATAGGATGAGTCTGGGAGTGTTCCTTCCTCTGCAATTTTTTGGAAGAGTTTGAGAAGGATGGCCGTTAGCTCTTCTCTAAATGTTTGATAGAATTCACCTGTGAAGTCATCTGGTCCTGGACTTTTGTTTGCTGGAAGATTTTTAATCACACTTTCAATTTCATTACTTGTGATTGGTCTGATTATATTTTCTATTTCTTCCTGGTTCAGTCTTGGAAGGTTATACCTTTCTAAGAATTTGTCCATTTCTTCCAGGTTGTCCATTTTATTGGTATAGAGTTGCTTATAGTAGTCTCTTAGGATGCTTTGTATTTCTGCAGTGTCTGTTGTAACTTCCCCCTTTTCATTTCTAATTTTATTGATTTGAGTCCTCTCCCTCTTTTTCTTGATGAGTCTGGCTAATGGTTTATCAATTTTATCTTCTCAAAGAACCAGCTTTTAATTTTATTTATCTTTGCTATGGTTTTCTTTGTTTCTATTTCACTTATTTCTGCTCTGATAGTTATGATTTCCTTCCTTTTGCTAATTTTGGGTTTTGTTTGTTCTTCTTTCTCTAGTTCCTTTAGGTGTAAGGTTAGATTGTTTATTTGAGAAGTTTTCTGGTTTCTTGAGGTAGGCTTGTATTGCTATGAACTTCCCTCTTAGAACTGCTCTTGCTGCATCCCATATGTTTTGGATCGTCGTGTTTTCATTGTCTTTTGTCTCTGGGTATTTTTTGATTTCCTCTTTGATTTCTTCAGTGATCTCTTGGTTATTTAGTAACGTATTGTTTAGCCTCCGTGTGTGTGTGTTTTATGTTTTTTTCCCTGTAATTGATTTCTAATCTCATAGCGTCTTTCAGAAAAGATGCTTGATATGATTTCAATTTTCTTAAATTTACTTAAGCTTGATTTGTGACCCAAGATGTTGTCTATCCTGGAGAATGTTCCATGCACACTTGAGAAGAAAGTGTAATCTGCTGTTTTTGGATGGAATGTCCTATAAATATCAAATAAATCTATCTGGTCTATTGTCTCATTTAAAGTTTTTGTTTCCTTATTACTTTTCTGTTCGTATGATCTGTCCATTGGTGTAAGTGAGATGTTAAAGTCCCCCACTATTATTGTGTTACTATCAATTTCCTCTTTTATAGCTGTTAGCAGTTGCCTTATGTACTGAGGTGCTCCTATGTTGGGTGCATATATATTTATAATTGTTCTATCTTCTTCTTGGACTGATCCCTTGATCATTATGTAGTGGCCTTCCTTGTCTCTTGTAACATTCTTTATTTTAAAGTATATTTTATCTGATATGAGTATTGCTACTCCAGCTTTCTTTTGATTTCCATTTGCATGGAATATCTTTTTCCATCCCCTCATTTTCAGTCTGTATGTGTCCCTAGGTCTGAAGTGGGTCTCTTGTAGACAGCATATATATGGGTCTTGTTTTTGTGTCCATTCAGCGAGCCTGTGTCTTTTGGTTGGAGCATTTAATCCATTCACCTTTAAGGTAATTATCAATATGTATGTTCCTATTACCATTTTCTTAATTGTTATGGGTTTGTTTTTGTAGGTCCTTTTCTTCTTTTGTGTTTCACACTTAGAGAAGTCCCTTTAGCATTTGTTGTAGAGCTGGTTTGGTGGTGCTGAATTCTCTTAGCTTTTGATTGTCTGTAAAGCTTTTGATTTCTCTGTCAAATCTGAATGAGATCCTTGCCGGGTAGAGTAATCTTGGTTGTAGGTTCTTCCCTTTCACCACTTTAAATATATCATGCCACTGCCTTCTGGCTTGTAGAGTTTCTGCTGAGAAATCAGCTGTTAACCTTATGGGAGTTCCCTTGTATTTTATTTATCATTTTTCCCTCGTTGCTTTCAATAATTTTTCTTTGTCTTTAATTTTTGTCAATTTGATTATGATGTGTCTCAGTGTTTCTTCTTGGGCTTATCCTGCCTGGGACTCTCTGCACTTCCTGGAATTGGGTGACTATTTCCTTTCCCATGTTAGGGAAGTTTTCGACTAAAGTATCTTCAAAGATTTTCTTGGGTCTTTCTCTCTTCTCCTTCTGGGACCCCTATGATGCGAATGTTGTTGCATTTAATGTTGTCCCAGAGGTCTCTTAGGCTGTATTCATTTCTTTTCATTCTTTTTTCTTTATTCTGTTCTGCAGCAGTGAATTCCACCATTCTGTCTTCCAGGTTACTTATCCGTTCTTCTGCCTCAGTTATTCTGCTATTGATTCCTTCTAGTGTATTTTTCATTTCAGTTACTGTATTGTTCATCTCTGATTTTTTGTTCTTTAATTCTTCTAGGTTTTTGTTCTTTAATTCTTCTAGGTGTTTGTTCTTTAATTCTTCTAGGTCTTTGTTCAACATTTCTTGCATCTTCTCGATCTTTGCCTCCATTCTTTTTTTGAGGTCCTGGATCATCTTCACTCTTATTATTTTGAATTCTTTTTTCTGGAAGGTTGCTTATCTCCACTTCATTTAGTTGTTTTTCTGGGGTTTTATCTTGTTCCTTCATCTGGTACATAGCCCTCTGCATTTTTATCTTATCTTTCTGTGAATGCGGTTTTTGTTCCACAGGCTGCAGGATTGTAGTTCTTCTTGCTTCTGCTGTCTGCCCTCTGGTGGATGAGGCTATCTAAGAGGCTTGTGCCAGTGTCCTGATGGCAGGGACTGGTGGTGGGTAGAGCTGGGTGTTGCTCTGGTGGGCAGAGCTCAGTATAACTTTAATCCACTTGTCTGCTGATGGGTGGGGCTGGGTTCCCTCCCTGTTGGTTGTTTGGTCTGAGGCGACCCAATACTGGAACCTTCCCTGGCTCTTTGGTGGGGCTAATGGCGGACTGTGGTAGGGCTGACACCAAGGAGTACTTCCCAGAACATCTGCTGCCAGTGTCCTTGTCCTCACGGTGAGCCACAGCCAATCCCCGCCTCTGCAGGAGACCCTCCAACACTGTCATGTAGGTCTGGTTCAGTTTCCTATGAGGTCACTGCTCCTTCCCCTGGGTCCTGATGCACACACTACTTAGTGTGTGCCCTCCACGTGTGGAGTCTCTATTTCCCCCAGTCCTAAGTCCTGCAATCAAATCCCACTAGGCTTCAAAGTCTGATTCTCTAGGGATTCCTCCTCCCATTGCCGGACCCCCAGGTTGGGAAGGCTGACGTGGGGCTCAGAACCTTCACCCTAGTGGGTGGACTTCTGTGGTGTAAGTGTTCTCCAGTCTGTGAGTCACCCACCTAGCAGTTATGGGATTTGATTTTATTGCGATTGTGTCCCTCCTAGCATCTCATTGTGGCTTCTCCTTTGTCTTTGGATGTGGGGTATCTTTTTTGGTGAGTTCCAGTGTCTTCCTGTTGATGACTGTTCAGCAGTTAGTTGTGACTCCATTGCTCTCACAAGAGGGAGTCCAAAGCCGTTTACGTAAACCATCTCATTTAATCCTTACCTGATAATAACATACTATTAATCATATTTTACAGCTGATATTTATTAAGCATGATACATTCTTATTAACATCTGTTAGTTATTTCTCAAAATCATACTATGGAACAGGTTCAATCACTTCATGAGGAATCAGAGATCCATTTAGCCATGTTCATTTACCCATGACTGCTGCTCTCCAAAAGAAGAACTTTGCTCCATCATTTCACATTGTTATTGCCAACAAAGAAAAAATGATCTGAAAGCTGAAACCCTGGTGACCAAACAGGTCCTTGTACTTACTCACCACTTTGAATTTAGTGGTAATTCAATTTCTGGTTCTAATTCCCACAAGACTGAAATTTTATTTTATTATTTTGAGTCTGAAGACTATATGATAATATAAAAAAATTCATTAGTAAATAAGCAGAAAAGTACATATTTTTCATGCTCTGATTCTAATGATCTCCAGGGAAATATACTAATTAAGGGCAGAGCGGCATGGGGATCCAGGGCCTGGGCCAGAGTCAGAATCCCAGTCCTCCTACTTTCCCCATATGACCTTGGGAGTAAGTTGCTTTACTGAACTTTAGTTTTTTTTTTTTTTTTTTTTTTTTTTTTTTTTTTTGCGGTACGCAGGCCTCTCACTGCTGCGGCCTCTCCCGTTGCGGAGCACAGGCTCCGGACGCACAGGCCCAGCGGCCATGGCTCACGGGCCCAGCCGCTCCGCGGCATATGGGATCCTCCCGGATCGGGGCACGAACCCGTATCCCCTGCATCGGCAGGCGGACTCTCAACCACTGCGCCACCAGGGAGGCCCTGAACTTTAGTTTTAATAGTATCTATATCATAGGACTTCTGTAAGGAATAAGGGATTAATCCATTCAAAGAACTTGGAATGCTGCTTAACCCAAGCTGGTCCTCAGTAATTCTTCATGAGCATTGCGCAAGCAGGTAGACATGTACCCAGCTTCTGGTCTCAAAAATATTGGGTTGGCCAACGAGTTCATTTGGGTTTTTCCATAAGATGTTATGGAACTTTCCAAACTTTCTGGTCAACACAGTATTAGCAGGAATGATTGACTTATGAAACAACTTTTTTCTTTTAAACAATGTGATTAAATTTTAGTGCTTCAAAAGACACCATAAAGAAAATAAGGGCTTCCCTGGTGGTGCAGTGGTTAAGAATCTGCCTGCCAATGCAGGGGACCAGGGTTTGAGCCCTGGTCTGGGAAGATCCCACATGCCTCGGAGCAACTAAGCCCATGAGCTACAGCTACGGAGCCCGCTCACCACAACTACTGAAGCTCATGTGCCTAGAGCCCATGCTCCACAACAAGAGAAGCCACTGCAAATGAGAAGCCTATGAACCACAACAAAGATTTACCCCTGTTCACCACAACTGGAGAAAGCCCACGGGCAGCAACAAAGACCCAACACAGCCAAAAGTAATTAATTAATTAATTAATTAATTTTTATAAAAAGATAATAAAAATATAATCCACAGACTGGGGAAAAATATTTCAAATTATATATCTGATGAATAATTTGTATTTGGAATATATAAAGACTCCTTGCAATTCTATAATAAGACAAACTCAAGACAAATAACCCAAGAGAAGCAACTCAAAAAATGAACAAATGATATAAACAGCCATTTTACCAAGAATGCCTAAGAAGAACATTAAAATCATGTTCAACAACATTAGTCATTAGGGAAATGCATATTTAAAACACAATGAGACCACTTCACACCCACTAGGATGGTTATACTAAAAAGACAAACAATAGCAAATGTCGAGGATACAAAGAAACTGGAACCCTCCTGCCTTGCTTGTGGGAAGGTAAAATGATACAGCCACTGTGCAAAATAGTTTGACAGTTTCTTACAAAGTTAAATATAAATTTACCACACAACTCAGCACTTCCACTCCTAGGTATCCACCCAAAGATTTTATGTGAATATTCATAGCAGCATTTTCACAATAGCCCCAAAGTAAAATCAAATGTCCATTATCTGGTGAATTTATAAACAAAATGTGGTATATTTATACAATGGGACACTCTACAACAATAAAAAGGAATAGATTACTGATACTTACTAGAGTATGAGTGAACATGCAAAAAATGCTAAGTGAAAGAAGACAGATGCAAAAGGCTTCATATTGTATGGTTTCATGTATATGAAATGCAGGGGGGAAAAGAGTCAAATCTATGGAGACAGAAAGAGATCAATCTAGGCCTGGGTGTGGGAGCAGAAATTGACAGATGAGACAAAGGAACTTTATGGGGTGATAGAAATGTTCTAAACTGGGTGATGGTGAGAGTTGTACAGCTCTATAATCTACTAAAATCATTGAACTATATACTTACAATGGGTGAATTTTACAGAATGTAAAAAAAAAAATCTGTAAGAAATGTGGTAAGTGCAAAGTTATACAAGGATGTTATGAAAACACTGAGGCATATCATCTCACTGTATCCAGCTTCTGCACCAGATGGTGCCTGAAGTGACTATGAGTGAACAAAAATCAGCAGCTGAATTGGAAGAAGGAAATCTAGGCAAGGAGGCAGGCTGAGCCATGGCACGAGGGTGAGAAATGCACATGCTGAGACACACAGAGGAGACTGGAGGAATCGCCAGGGCATTGTGTGAACGCTGCCTATTGGGACTTTGCATCAGTTTGTTAGGTGAATGGAGGGATGAAGAAGAGTTATTTTTCTCTGTCTTATATTCCATTCTGAAAGTAGATATATTAATAATGGGATGAAAAAAAGAAGACTGCTTTCAGATGGCCCCATGTTGGAAAGTTTAGTACTACCCAGCTTAGGGTACTGAGGAGTCACAGGCACGCTCTTTGTAGCCGTGATACTTGTGGAATCCTAATCACAAATTAATAAAGAGCCAAGGCCCTCTCCTTGGCTTTTATGACTTTATTTTCTGTGTTGCAAGAATAACCCAATCAAAATGGCCTTATTTATATACTAAAGAGTGAGAAATGACTACCAACATGTTGACAGTATAGGAATTTTTTTCTTGGTTTTTAGTAGGAGTTTGGAATCTCTCAAGGAATACATTAATGGTCTTTCAAATAATACTTTCTTGATGCATACATTACCTGAAATAATAATTCAAAAATATTTAGAGATATGCCAAAAAGAACTTTCTATGGAGAAGCCTAGAGCACATTTTCCTTGGATCTAACCTGCCCTGCAATGTTGGTTTTTTTTTTTTTTTTTTTTTTTTTTTGGCGATACGCAGGCCTCTCACTGCTGTGGCCCCTTTTGTTGCGAAGCACAGGCTCCGGACGCACAGGCTCAGTAGCCATGACTCATGGTTGCAGCCGCTCCACAGCACGTGGGATTTTCGCGGACCGGGGCCGGAACCCGTGTCCCCTGCCTCGGCAGGCGGACTCTCAACCACTGCGCCACCAGGTAAGCTCTCCTGCAATGTTTTGATCAATGTTCAGATCACCTCATGAGAACTGGCAGACCACCAAGAACCTTGGAGAATATTTTTTTTTACTTTTGTTGCTAACTGTGTGTCTAGTTCACTAGACTATATCTGTCAAACAAATACGGTCCACTCAAGGAAGTGGGTTTTTATTAGAAACATGCTTAAATTAGAATGTATAGGAAATATCCTGCCTTCTTTTTAATAAGATATAAGCATTTTGAAAAGGTATAAGACAACTGAAAAATTTATTTCAATAATACAGTAAACAAGTCTCAGGCATCTTTTCTGTCACTTCTCAAGCCTTAGATTAGGCTCCAGTATGGTAAATTAAAAAGATCTAGGGCTTCCCTGGTGGCACAGTGGTTGAGAGTCCACCTGCTGATGCAGGGGACACAGCTTCCTGCCCCGGTCCGGGAAGATCCCACATGCCGCGGAGGGGCTAGGCCCGTGAGCCATGGCCGCTGAGCCTGCGCATCCGGAGCCTGCGCATCCGGAGCCTGTGCTCCGCAACAGGAGAGGCCACAATAGTGAGAGGCCCGCGTACCACACACACACAAAAAAAAAAAAAAAAAAGAGAGGAGGGGGTCAAGGGATAGGCAGACTGACACTAAACTATGGCAACATGTGATAAGGCACTCAGTGCTTTAGACACATTTTAGAGTATCATGGATTACATGGACTAATTTTGCTTAGAGAGGTCAAAGAAAGTATCTAGGGATATATGCTATCTGAGTTGGGCCTTGAGTAATTAAGTCCCTAGGAGTGGGGAATAAAAATGAACACACATGCCTGCAATCATTTCTATATTTGGCAGAAAAATCAGGCTCAAGAAGCAACAGGGGTATCCCTTCCCTAAAACTGCTTTTGAAGACCATACGTGCTGTAGAAGACTCTGCCAGTCCCACCCTTCCCCTTGGTATGCAGCAAACCCTCTGCTTCTTGCTGTACCCACTGGACTCTTGTCTGAAGGCTTTCTCTAGGCTCAGGGGCATATTAGGCCTGCAAGCAGAACAGGCTGGAATGTTGAGTCTTAGCCCAGCAACAGCCCTCAACCCTGAGTTTGATTCCACTTGGCCTCCAGAGGTCCCTGGGGAACAGAGGCTGACTTACCCACAGCACCTGCGCATTAATGGAGTCTATATATTAACTCCTTCCTCTTCCTGTCCCACTTCCCCACTCTCCCACCAGTACTTCCTTTCATCATCACCTATGAGTTGCCCGTCACTGTGTAACAACTACCCTAAAATATAGTGGCTTGAAATGACACCCATTTTATTTCAGTCACTATTTTGTAAATCAAGAATTCAAGCAGGTCCCATTGGGTGATCCTTCTGTTCAGCACTGACTGAGGACAGGAGGTAGTATAGTCAATTGGTGGACTGCCTGCTCTATAAGGTACAGGACTGTTCCACTTTCATGCTAGATGACTTAGCAAGAATGGCTAAAAGGCTGCACTCAGCTGGGACCATCAATCAAAATATCTAATTTTGGCCTCTCCAGCACGGTGGTCTCAGGGTAGTCTGGCTTCTTACCTGTCATTGTAGGACCTCCAGAGGGAGTGCTCTGAATGTCAGCTAGTGGAAACTGCCATTCTCTTAAGGCCCAGAAATTGCACAGTTACATCTGCAGTACTGATTGGACACAGAAAACACCCTGACAGAGAAAACACTATAGACCCCACCTAGGAATGACAGGAATAGCAGAGTCAAGATCACCTCTAGAGAAATCAACCTAAAACACGTGTTTCAGATTAAGCACCATAATGAAGCACTACACCTCAGGGGCCACAATTCACCTAGCTATTAGAAAAGCATGTGGGGAGGCATGGAGACAGAAATTCCAGCCCTTCCTGAGGAGTCCAGCTCAGTGGGGGACACCCTGCTCCTATATAACCCCACCCAACTCTCGAGAAGAGCAAGCACACCTGTTTCCTAGTACACCCATTTGCATACTAGTGCTTCCCCAGCCACGGCCGGGCATGTCCTGATGTCACTTCTCTCATTAGCCTACTGGTAGCTCTGAGAAACTCAATTCCCACTCCTAACGCAACTCTAAAGCTAACATTGTCACCTCATTTGAGGAGGCCCTTTAGTACTGCTGGTGATTGCTGTTGATGTGGGTGATCTGGGGTGTGTGGAAGGGGACAGAGTGCAGGCACCAGTGTTCACAGCTCATCCAGGCAGAGCTCAGATGAGTATGGTCATTGAGGATGGGTAATAATGTTTTAGCTTAATTTTTCTTTTCTTTTTCTCTACTTCCTGTGTTTTTATGTGAACAAAGAGTGATTTCCCACAAAGGGATCTAATGGCTGGCAAAGACTGACATGCTATATCATTTTAGGGGTATTGTATATATCACCTGAGAAAAACTTGTCAGTAGTTTCAAGCCAGATTCTTTTTTTTTATTTCCTACATAACATTTTATTTATTTTTTTTTAACATTCTTATTGGAGTATAATTGCTTTACGATGGTGTGTTAGTTTCTGTTTTATAACAAAGTGGATCACCTATACCTATCCATATATCCCCATATCCCCTCATCCCCTCCCTCTTGCATCTCCCTCTCACCCTCTCTCTCCCACCCCTCTAGGTGGTCACAAAGCACCGAGCTGATCTCCCTGTGCTATGTGGCTGCTTCCCACTAGCTTTCTATTTTACATTTGGTAGTGTATATATGTCCATGCCACTCTCTCACTTCGTCGCAGCTTACCCTTCCCCCTCCCTGTGTCCTCAAGTCCATTCTCTACGTCTGCATCTTTATTCCTGTCCTGCCCCTAGGTTCTTCAGAACCATTTTTTTTTTTAGATTCCATATATATATATTAGCATATGGTATTTGTTTTTCTCTTTCTGACTTACTGCACTCTGTATGACAGTCTCTAGGTCCATCCACCTCACTACAAATAACTCAGTTTCGTTTCTTTTTATCACTGAGTAATATTCCATTGTATATATATGGCACATCTTCTTTATCCATTCATCTGTTGATGGACACTTAGGTTGCTTCCATGTCTTGGCTATTGTAAATAGAGCTGCAATGAACATTGTGGTACATGACTCTTTTTGAATTATGGTTTTCTCAGGGTATATGCCCAGTAGTGGGATTGTTGGGTCATATGGTAGTTCTATTTTTAGTTTTTTAATGAACCTCATACTGTTCTCCATAGTGGCTGTATCAATTTACATTCACACCAACAGTGCAAGAGGGTTCCCTTTTCTCCACACCCTCTCCAGCATTTATTGTTTGTAGATTTTTTGATGATGGCCATTCTGACTGGTATGAGGTGATACCTCGTTGTAGTTTTGATTTGCATTTCTCTAATGATTAGTGATGTTGAGCATCCTTTCATGTGTTTGTTGGCAATCTGTATATCTTCTTTGGAGAAATGTCTATTTAGGTCTTCTGCCCATTTTTCTATTGGGTTGTTTGTGTTTTTGATATTGGCTGCATGAGCTGCTTATATATTTTGGAAATTAATCCTTTGTCAGTTGCTTTGTTTGCAAATATTTTCTCCCATTCTGAGGGTTGTCTTTTTGTCTTGTTTATGGTTTCCTTTGCTTTGCAAAAGTTTTTAAGTTTCATTAGGTCCCATTTGTTTTTGTTTTTATTTCCATTTCTCTAGGAGATGGGTCAAAAAGGATCTTGCTGTGATTTATTTCATAGAGTGTTCTGCCTGTGTTTTCCTCTAAGAGTTTTATAGTATCTGGCCTTACATTTAGGTCTTTAATCCATTTTGAGTTTATTTTTGTGTATGGTGTTAGGGAGTGTTCTAATTTCATTCTTTTACATGTAGCTGTACAGTTTTCCCAGCACCACTTATTGAAGAGGCTGTCTTTTCTCCATCGTATATTCTTGCCTCCTTTATCAAAGATAAGGTGACCATACGTGTGTGGGTTTATCTCTGGGCTTTCTATCCTGTTCCATTCATCTATATTTCTGTTTTTGTGCCAGTACCATACTGTCTTGATTACTGTTCAAGCTAGATTCTTAAGACCTAGAAATTCTGTATTCTGTTTCCAAGTTATTTGCTAAATGAGTGACCTCTGAAAGAAATAAGCCTTACATGATTTAGTTGCTCCTAACTGACACATTGCAATAATAATCCTTCTCTGACTCACTTCACAGGGTGTGAAAGCATTAAATAGAGGAAGAGATGTACAAGTGATATGAAAACCAGAATAAACCAAAATCTTGATTAAATGTCTCAGTTCCTTGATAGCAAAGATTGTTACTATGCCTGGGTCACACTAAACATGTAATAATTACTGAAATGAATAAAAGCATTATCGTTAGTTCTGCAAACAATTAATAGTAGTTTGTAAATTATACAGAAAAGATGCTTTGATCCCACAGAATAAGAACCAGCAAATAATTAGAACCAGTCAGTAATTAACCTCTAGCAAGAAGTATTATGAATTGTCCCAAACCCACAAGTTCAAGGAAACTGCAACTTTTGCAACTTTGAAAAATACAAAGAATCCTGGCCTAGTGCAATTCTAAGAAGAAAAATTTTGGTTGCATTGGAAAGAGAAAATAGTGAGGAGACAGAATTTTTCTATGAACCAGATGGATTATTTTTTAGCTCTTAGGAAATATTGTAACCAGCCACCATAAAAGCCTCCAGCTGAGATGTTTAAAGGTGAGCAGTTCCAGCCTTCAACCAGGCAGTCTGGGGGAGTGGTGAGTCGCTGTGCAAAAGAACAGGGAGTCATGTGGTCCAACTGTAAAATAGAAAAATTGCATGTAATTATTTTACAAGCAGAGTGCGACGATGTGAAAGGAAGAACTAATGATGGTGCTCTCAGCTTGTTAGAGGCTTTTCCTTCTGGGGAGCTCAAGGTTACAAGAAGTATTGCTCACTGGAATTTTTTTCTTCCTTTTCCCTGAATACAAAATGTTACAATAAACCCTGCACCGAGGGGGTTAATGCTGCAAAGGATGTTTTTAAATAATTTCTGTGACTAAAGCCGGAGATACAAGCCTGGCAATAATTCTCCCTGACTTCAAGCATCCTGTATTGATTGATTAATTATTCCACCAATGAACTAACAGGTATTGACCTTATCTGGTTGAGTAGCATTTAGCCAAAAGTCAGTAATCTAAATCGATCACTTAATGGAACATCAAAGCTCAGCATTCTGACAGGTTTATGTCATTCAGCAAAAATCTGTCTATGTTTTGCTGATACCTTGACCTTTTGTATCAAGTAGTCTTTACAGAAAACAAAAAGCAATGAGAAAATTAAATCTTGGAAATAATGCTTTGTTACGTAAAAGGAAGTTCTTCTTGGACTATTACAAATAGCTTCTAAGATTCCATTGAGGGGTTTCTTTGCAAACTGAAAAGAAGTTTTCTGCATGCTTGCAATTCATGATATTCTGCTAAAGCAAGAAATTATCAAAACAATGAATCCTGGACTAATTAACACTTCAGCAGATAACACTGAACAAACTGGATTCTCTAGGGAGGGATCCATATAAGGAGGACTTGGGCCAATGATTCAGAATGGGCAGGACTAGCTGCTGTCTTTGCCCATTGTAAGTTCCAGAATCCTGATTCAAATATTGAGACAAATCCACTGATCCAATCCAATAACTATCTACCTATCTCAAAAACTGGAAGAGTTTTTCACAACAGAAGGCTCAGCTGACAATACCTAAGCCCACCTTTACAGTGATCATTACATACTTTGATATCAGATTTACGGACAGTGAATACGAAAAATACACAGTAGATTCTTACTATCTGTCTCCTCCTCATTAAGGAATCAGTGATGAAACCCTTAACAAACATGGCTCAAGCAATGGTCTCTAGAGTAGTCCCTCCAGAATACTCTTCTGTGGCTCCAGTACGACTGTTGTCCCATGAGGTCTGGCTGCATAAGGATGCTCACTTCTTACTTGAGAACTCTTATTTTTACGTTTTAATTATTTCTCATGCACTTGACTCAAGTACAGTTACCGAGGACAAAGGCTTGCCTTCTAGGAAGATTCTGCTACCTTCCATCATGTGAGGATGGTGGTTCTACCCATGCAGTGCTGTGTCACAGTGCAATATGCTCTCTCTCTGTATCTCTGCTCCTAAAGGCTGCTTTTGGTCTGGAGGATGCACCTTCTAACACGCTAGAGTGCTAAGTGGTAAGTCTATTCAGTTTAAAGCTCTTTTAGTTTGAAGCAGCTATTTCTGCTTGGAGCCTTACTTAAAATGCTTCTAAGAATTGCCAAGCACCATTTCAGTTCATCACATGCAGTGCTCTCCATTTGAAGACAAGCCATGAGCTGTCTCCCTTACATTTTGATAAGCTTGTACACTCCATGTCACTCTAAAATCTAGGTCTACGTCTATGACTTGTTTATTAATTAAAACTAAAATTTATCTTTACCAACAATGCTTTCCAATAAATGTTGAGTATTTTCCACAACTAATCTAATAATCACTGTTTAGAATAAAAATGGTAAACAGATTTCAGCCTGGATTCTACTCCTTCTTTGCTTATTAATTATTTCTGTGGCTCTGGGTAAGTCACGTGTCATCAGTTTCCTTACCAGCAAAATATGGGTGTTGATCTAGGAGAAACTTAAGATCAACTCTATCACTTACATTCTGTTATGCTCTACTGAGTATTTATCAGTTATTTCAGAATATGTTGATAGGAAAGCTCACACACACAAAAAATAATAACAATATGCTGGAGTAACTTTTCCTCCAAGCTAAAATGAAATCAGAAAAGGCATGAAATAGGAAAAATAAATTAACCTTAAATGACCACATGGGGCAATTTGACTGATTAGTAGATAAAGTTCAATGCTTTTGAACTGAAAGTTGGTTTCATTAAGAACCTGACGGGCTTCCCTGGTGGCACAGTGGTTGAGAGTCTGCCTGCCGATGCAGGGGACACATCGGTTCGTGCCCCGGTCCGGGAAGATCCCACATGCCGTGGAGTGGCTGGGCCCGTGAGCCATGGCCGCTGAGCCTGCGCATCCGGAGCCTGTGCTCCACAACGGGAGAGGCCACAGCAGTGAGAGGCCCGCAAAAGAACCTGACCTAACAGGCACAGCTCATATGGTATTACAGTCACCAAACAAAAAAATGCTGTAAAACATTTAGGATCTCTGAGGAAGGAAGGAGAACTCAGACTCTCATCTAGGCCTTCTGTGCTCTTGTGGTTCATTAACAATAATGAGAAAATCTTAAGAAAATCTTAAATGGATAGTTTTCACATTAGAATTATTTTCCCTTTAACTATAGAGTGATTAAATTCAATCAAGGTGGCTAGAAAAAAATGTACATCTTTTATTATGATTCTGTAGAATGCATGATGTATTTTGTCTAAAAATAGTCCTTACTTTTGGTCAGAACATACATATTAATACTGACTGTGACTGACATATTAGTCACTTGTTTAGATTTTGTGTTCATTTTGTATAAACTGTAGAATTTTGTCTCCTTATATATTGTGCTCCATGATATAAACTAGTCAACTGAATTTACATTAATGCTTATTTATCTTCATAATATGCACATAGATCCTATATACGAAGTAGAAGATACATCGTCCTTCTGGAATAAAAATAAGATTTACTTTTCCAAAAGCACTAACCTTTGGGTTTCATAATTTGAAGAAGGATACACATATCTTCTTGGTAGAAAAAGTTAGCAGAATAAACAGCCATACAATTGGACAGAACTTATTCCAGGCAGCTTGGGAAACAAGTGTATAAAACATTGGTGAGTATAACTACATTAGGCAAACTAATACCAACTGTTAAATTTCCAGAAGTCCAAGTCATTGAGAGAATGAGGAAACAGGAATCTAGATATATGAAGTCCAGTGATTAAAATACAGACTCTGATTCATATAAGAGGCCTTACTCACTCTACTGCAGTTCAGGGTTCCCAAATGTTTTGGCCTCAAGACACTTTTATACTCTTAACAACTATTGAGGACCTCAAAGAGCTTTGGTTTATGTGGGTTCTACCAACTAATATTTAACCACATTAAAAATTAATTTATTTTTAAAAGACAATAACAAACATTTTACATGTAAAACAAATAACAGTTTTAAGAAAAATAGCTACACTTTTCAAAAAAAATTAATGGAAAGAATGACATGTTTTACTTTATTTTTTTCAAATTTAACATGCGTCTTATATGAAGGTAGCTAGACTCTCACATCTGCACTTATATTTAATCTGTTGCAATATGTTATTTTGGTTGAAGTAATAAAGAAAATCAGACCTCACACAGATCTGTTGTTGTAAAAATATTTTAATAAATTTTTCATATAATTGTGGATATTCTTTTTGCTACTACAACAAAACTCACTAAGTGGTAGTTTCCTAAAAATCAGTTGCAATGCAGAATCTATAACCATATCAAGGAATTTTTGCATCTTAATTCATTAAAATTCTTTATTCTATCTTTTGTATGCAATTTTTTATTATGTATGCCATTTTGTATGGAATTTTCACCCATAAGTGATTTTTAATAGATTTTATTTGGGGGGAGAGTTTTAGGTTCACAGCAGAATTGAGCAGAAAGTACAGAGAGTCCCTATATACCTCCTGCTCCCACACATGCATACCTTCCCCCCACAATCAATATCCTGCACCACAATGGTACATTCGTTACAATCGATGAACCTACATTGACACATCATTATCACCCAAAGTCCATTGTTTACATTAGGGTTCATTCTTGGTGTTGTACATTGTATGGATTTTGACAAATGTATAATGACATGTAGCTATTATTATAGTGTCATACAGAATAATTTTACTGTCCTAAATGTTCTCTGTGCTTCACCTATTTATCCCTACCTCCCTCCAACCCCTGACAAACACTGATCTTTTTACTGTCTCCATAGTTTTATCTTTTCCAGAATGTCATAAAGTCGGAATTACATAGTATGTAGCTTTTTCAGGTTGGTTTCTTTCATTTAGTAATATGCATTTAAAATTCCTTCATGTCTTCTCATGGCTTCATAGATCATTTCTTTCTAGCGACGAATAATATTCCATCATCTAGATGTACCACAGTCTATCCATTCAGCTACTGAAGGACATCTTGGTTGCTTTCATATTTTGACAATTGAATAAAGCTTATATAAACATGCATGTGCAGGTTTTTGTGTGGATATAAGTTTTCAACTCCTTTGGGTAAATACTAAAAGGCACGACTGCTGGATCATATGGTAAGAGTATGTCTAGTTTTGTAAAAAATCTGCCAACCTGTCTTCCAAACTGGCTGCACCATTTTGCATTTCCACAGCAATGAATGAGAGTTCCTGTTGCTCCCCATCCTCACCAGAATTTGGTGCTGTCAGTATTTTGGATTTTCACCATTCTAATAGGTGTGTAGTAGTATCTCATTGTTTTAATTTGCAGTTCCTCAATGACATATGATTTTGAGCATCTTTCTATATGCTCAAATTTTATCACTGGCTACATATACTTCCAGTTGTTTTTTTTTGACAGGATCATTTCATTCACTTTTCAGAAAGTATGTCTCAAATACCAAAATCTGAATAACTATAAGTTTGTCATCCATTCTTTAAAGAAAAAAATCGTGCTTTTTGGGGGGGAAAGGGCATCTAATTAAGCTCCTTTCTATTTTCAAATAACTGCACAAATGTTTTTCTTTGAGACAGCCATCATACTTCCATATCACCACAAATGATACCTTCTTCTCATTTTATTGCACAGAATATTAAGAAGACATATACTCAATGGTCAAGATTCAATAAAATTAATTTTTATGCTTCATAATTTGTAAGTTGAATTAGCTTTTTTTTAAAACTGTGAGTGCATGGCAGTGAAAAATACACGGACTATAGTATAATTTCATGTAAGTGGTTTGATTTTGTGCTAAGGGGCCATTAGTTTTATCCACCCTCAATCTTGCACCATGCCACAGTGAAAGGCAAACAATGACTTAGTATTATTACATAAACAGTTTTGAACTTTGGACTCCTTAGGAGGGTCTTAAGGATCCCCAGGATTTCATGAACCAGCCTTTAAAATCTGTGGAGGCTGTGCAGTTTTACCCACCAGTTACAGAAGTCTTGAGGAATTGTGGAAACTTGTACACCCCCATTCTAGACAAAGGCACACATGCAAAAAAGCTTTACACATGATTTTAGGAGTTCATAGACAACCAAGAGGCCACCCCTGGATAACCAGACAATATGTAATGAACTCTACTTAAGAGCCATGGGCTTTACTAGTTACCCATGTAGAATTTTCTACCACAAAATTCTGAGAAGGCTTAATGTTTAAGTGTCTATTTTCAAATAAAAATACACCATGTTTGCTACACACAATGTCATAAATAATTAAGAATAGAGTCACTTAAATAATAACAATGATGTTTCTATAACCAAGGTTTAGAAATGTGATTTCTGAGAATCCCTAGCTCTGTCCCTTTAATGTCTTCCCTATTAAGGAAACTAAAATAAATTATCTATAAAGATTGTTTAAATTTTGATGTAGTTGACCTTAAACGAACTGGTTAGATGTTTACTTTCTGATTATTTCAGTTTTGTTTTGTTTTTCCCACCATTTGAACCTCTTGCTGCCAATGAACTCAGGAGAGTATCCCCTTTAATAGCCAGCCTCAAGTCAGTTTCAAAGGTATTCACAGAAGAGTAGCCATGCTGATGCTATACCCCTGGATCAGTGATATAGGAGACCATTACTGGTATCTGCAATTTTTAAAAACTATCAGTTTGGCACTATTTTACTCACACAAATAGAAACATACACCTTAATAGAAGCATTTTCTGGGAAAAGAGAAAGTAGCCTTTTAGTACCTCATTGCCTATAAGCTGGGCTTTATGTACAGAAAGTTACTTTACACGGATAATAAACCTAACAAAAAACAGTTACTTCTGGCAGCTAATTTACCTTTATAGTTTATAGAGGTGTCTTCTTCATAATGGTACCTTCTGATTCTACTTTCCCTGAGTTCAGCAATCAGTGTATATTACTGCCGGTTTCCACAGAAATGAGACAACTAACGGTTTTTAAATCTTCATTCGTGGACTAGTTTTAGAAATAATGTAGAGTTTGGAATGACTTCTTACTAAAGACATCATGATTGAAACAGATGCCAAAAATTTTAACCCTTCAAATGATGTTTAAAGTTTTCTTGGTGTAGTTTTTGCTAACAATAGACCCACATATTTAAACACAATGATCTATAGATCCAACACTAAGGGGATTAAGTGACCCTCCCCTAAAGGGATTTTGAATGAATTGTATAATATGGAAGCAGCTGTTGAGCAGTCGTGAAATTTGAGTTGTTAGTACACATTGGCTACAATTTGTCAGGAGCTTATTGTTCTTATCAATATTAAGGAATATCCAGATTTTCCTTAAAAAAATTTTTTTTGACATTTAGAAAAACTTTCTACACCCCTCCAAAAATTGAGAAAGAAATGCTAATCAGGTTAATATTGTTAAATTACTCAGCATTAAAACGCATTCATGTTCTTAAGTAGTGATGCCAATTGTTGGTCCTTGATAAGTAATTGCTTATTATGCTGTCTTTGAACTTTCTGTATTTGTAATATAAATTTAATGTGTGTACCTTTTTTAGTAGTCATTTTCTTTATGCATGCTATTGTGGATAATGCATTTGTAATCTATTTGTAGTAGTTATCAATTAATTTAGTAATTAAAATACAATTACTAAAAGCAACACAAATCACAGTTCCATTAATTAGTGTGGCTCATTAAAGCTGGGATCTTTTTCCAGCTCTATAACTCCCCTCAAACCATTTGCCGGGTTCTAATTTTGTTTTGTTAGCATTGTGGAGATTACAGCTATAATGTTAGGCTTCCTATCACCTCTCCCATTAATAAGATACAAAGCACTAAACTTCATCTCAAACTGTCCAAGGGAATATGGGATAAAGTATTATCTGGTCTTAAAGAGCACTAGAAAGGTGAAAGAGTACTAGGTTTCTGAGTCTTTGAACTCCATGTCCATTTTGACTTGAGTTAACAATCAAGCTTCATATTCTTCCTTTTTTCTTAAGCACACTGTGTTACCTTTCCCATTTCTGAACCAAATCTGCTGGGGGCCCTCTAATATGGTGGCACCTCACACTTCGTGGCAGGATATAACTTACATCATCATCAAGGGTGCTTTATCTGTGACATTAAAGTTAATTGAAACCTCACTTACCCTCAGAGCAGATTATGCCTCCATTTGCAGGTTTGGTCTTAAGCATAGTGTTTGCATGACTGTTATGTGCCTTGGTGGGGTACTTGTCCCACATTTGTTGATGTCTGAAGTCTGCCATAGCTGGAGCTCACTTTTATCTAGCATTTCAAAGGCAAGTTAAAAAAACCCAGCAGAGCCCAGCTGAAATATTTTCTCTCAATACAGCCAAGCTGCAGGCATAAAACACAATAGCAAAATATACAATGGAACAAAGTAAAAGGCCTTTATAACAGATCTTTGTCATGCCACAGTGCGTACTTCATAACATCAGCTACTGTTTTTCTCAATTGACATCATATAGGTCTCAGTTAATGAAAAGAGACATGGAGCATATTGCATCAAATAGATGCTGGACAGGAAACAGAAAATGGATCATGAATCCAGGCCCCCTAGCTAAAGCAGTCAAACCTCTGAATAGCGAAACAACTAATGTGTTTTAGCTGTTCTCCCTTCCAGCCATAAACTCAAGAGCAACATTGAAAGTATTTTTTTTTCTAGGTTGTTCACCAACCCCCTAGCCACCACACCTCACCGTGAAAGCCAGTCAGCAAGGATGAAAAACATTTCCTTTTAAATGAATCATGGCAATCCAATAAAGATGCAACATGCAGATTATGTTCAAATCAATGACAGAACCATAGCCAGTATCAGCAGGCCTCAAGGAACAAAAATTGCTCACAGTCAGGGGGTGTCTGTCCAATAATGAGCTGTGGGGTTAAACACAGAGCCCATGCTATGCTCTGGGCACAATCTCTTGAGCTTCTACTGTTCTGGCTTTTTTAAGCAACACTGGACTGTTGTAGTATTGTCCTCCTTTGTACCTCCCCAGATGGGCCATGATGGCTTAGCTTAGCTTTCCAAAGAGGGCCTTCAGTGACCCAGTTACATCCGAGAAACAGGCAAACAACGGTAATGCTAATATCTAGAAATAAATGTTCACGTAAATAGGGGACAGGATGGATTTAAGAGAGTCAGTTACTATGCATGATTATTCAAGAATCCTGAAAAATGAATACAAAGAAGATTCTTAAGTGTTCAGTGAACTTGCCAACAACTGCCTGTCAACTGTTTTTTGATTGCTGGAGATATTTTCTATTTGAAAAGCAAAGGGCATAAACACATATTGCTATGTGTCTACCACACTTTCATTTTTTAAAAGTATTTAATAGCAACAACCAATTTGCAGACCTCTCTAATCTCCTTATACCTCTCTTCCCTGATACTCGCTATTGTTCTTTTCATGTAACACTGGAAGTTCATTTTCACATTGGCACAAGGAAAGCATGATGACACTCAGTTCAATAGGCTAAGGTATGAATGAAAAGAGAAAAAGGTAATCAAGGATCAAACAGCAAAAACACAGAATATGTTTCAGAGACCCAGGTTTTCACTCCAGAGTAATACCAATGAGGTATAAGACTTCAGACAGGCCATTCACTCTCCCAGAGCTTTAGTTTCTTCATCAGCCACATCTTTTCAGCTTTAAATTTTCATTTTAAGATCTAAGAGTGTGCTTCCAATTAAGAGAAAAGCAACTCAGAGTCTTTCACATTTAATCAAAAGAAAGTCGATGGCCTTCAGTCTCTTTCAAGAGCATTTCATGTACTACATAGAGATTTGACAACAGGTGATCTACCATAGGCAATTTTTCTTCTTTCATATTAAAGAAACTATTAATATGAGTCACCTTATTTAATCCATTACCTGCTAATAGCCTCCTCTAGGATTAGCCCAAAGGTCTAAAATAATAACTAATAATCATCTGCTCATTAAAAAACTATCTCCTTCGAGGACACTTCTACTTCCTCTAAATTCAACAGTCCATTGTATTTCACATTCATATTCTCAGGGTTTACTGATCTCTGAGATCAGTCAGAGCATATGGCACAGTTATCCTCTCTGGGAGGAGAGAATCAATTTATTCCAAACAGAAAGAATTTATCAGATCTAGACAGATTTCTAAAACACCTGTAAGATAATTTGGAATCACAGCAGTAATAAAATAACAAACAAATTTCCCTCTCCTGAAAATGATAAATTACTGTATTTCACTGAGCAGACTTCTCTTTATCTGATTTGTTTTAAAAATGATAAATATGTCTCCATAAATCTGAAGGCAACCCAGGAGTCACCATCTAGCTAATTGAATCAGAGCTTATATGATTCAAAGAGATAAGAACACATTAAACAAATGAGGATATTTCACATTGCAAAGGTGGATATAAAATTCACCTTTGAAGAATACAAGGTGAAACATAAATACTAAAAACAGATGAAATATCAGAACTGAAGTATAATTAGTGGGAGCTGCCTTCATTTATGAATGGAGGCAGCTTGAAATCTCAATTTTACTTTTGCAAATATTCTGACCAGTTTTATTATGATTTCCTTGTACATTTACTCATTGATTACCCAGTTCCTTGCAGTTTATAATGAAATCTTTTGTCAGTAAATTTTCCTTCCTGTTCACGACCTTAGTGTTTCCATAATTAAATATTCTGTGGTTTTGGTTTTCATCTTTTCAGGAAAAAAATCTTCTTTCCGATACACATTTCTTTTGCAATTCTTGCTGTCAGCATTTAGCTTGCTTCCTGTCTCATTTTGCTCTTCTCTTGGGCTCTGCCTTCTTCCACCTTCTGGCTACCCTCTAACTGAGACCTCTGCTTCATTTCCTTTTAATTCTTTGTCATTATTTTTGATTTTCTACTTTCTCTTCAATGCTTCTCAAAGTAAGGCTCTAGCTCCTTCTCTGACTACTTCTGAGCAAATGTTTGGCTTTGGAACTCTGCTTCAGGGTCATTATTTCTGCCACACAGCAGGAGGATATCTGAAAACTCATGGTGACTTAAAGGAGAAGAGCTTGGTCTCCCTAGACAAGTAAAGAATGAGTTTCCCGTTGATTTTTATGAACTACGACACTAATACCATTTAGAATCAGGAATCCTTGACACAGTCTCTTAAGATAGAAAAATAAAATCTGTCTTTGACATGAGAGTGGTAGGTAATTGTTTCATTTCATAACCGGAGACCTTTCAAAACACAAAAAAATTCTTTCTTTTCAGATGGCTTAAGTGAATACTAGATGAAATCAGTGAATCCTTTCCAGTTATAAACATATGCATATATCTCTTTATTTTAATGTAAGTAAGAGAAAGAGAAGAAAAAATAATGGGGTGAAGAAGTGCATGTCTGGACAAACTAAGGCATATGGGATACTGGAAAGGGGAGTTAGCCAGAGAAGGCTTTTGAGATCACAATACTCCCCAGATCAAAATCTCCAAGGGCTTCCTATCATATTTTAAATAAAATACAAACTTCTTGATATCATCTACAAGACCCTACCTTGTCTGGTCCTTGACAATATCTCCAGCCTTACACTTTATCACTCTCTCCACCTCCTAACCCAAACCCTGCCCCCAAATGATCCACAGGAGCTTCATATGGATTCTCTCAGTTTCTGGAGCAAAACAAGCTCATTTCCACCTCAGTATGGTAGTACTTCTTGTTCCTCTTTCTGGAATACTCTACCTCCAAATCTACTCAAGGGTCACTCTCTCACTCCTGCTGGTATATGACTTCCCCAGAGACACCTTCCCCAATTCTTCTGTTAAAAAAAAGATCACTTTTGGGCTTCCCTGGTGGCGCAGTGGTTGAGAGTCCGCCTGCCAATGCAGGGGATGCGGGTTCGTGCCCCGGTCTGGGAAGATCCCACATGCCACGGAGCGGCTGGGCCCGTGAGCCATGGCTGCTGAGCCTGTGCGTCCGGAGCCTGTGCTCCGCAACGGGAGAGGCCACAACAGTGAGAGGCCCGCGTACTGAAAAAAAAAAAAGATCACTTTCCCTTACCGTTATTCCCTAGACTCTTTTATGCTATATATTTTTCTAAAACACTATGGAAAATAGTGCCTAGCACAAAATAATAAAAAAGTATTTGTTAAATAAATGAATGGAACTATTAAGTTTAAGAGTAAAATGAAATAATGTATGAAGAGTACTTAGTACAGTGCCTGCCACATAATAAGTGTTCAAAAATTATTTTCTACTATTATAACTTATTATTTCTACCTTTTCCCACCAGATTATCAAGTTCCTCAGAGCAATGACCATGTCTTTTTTTTCCCCTTACGACTCTATTCTCAGGACCTAGGACAGTTCCCGGCTCATAAGAAGTGACCACTGAATCTTTTTCTTTGAATGGATGGAAGAAAGAATATTATATGCTGGGCAACACTTTCTTACGTAGTTACTAATCAAACCAACAGTAATTCTCCCAACTCAATAACCTAAAGTATTAAGTTAAGCAAACATTTAAATTCCCTTTGTTCAATTATATTTATTGAGAACCTACTATACACAAAACTTGATGCTAAATGCAGCAGAAGAAGCAAAGGTAAACAACAATATATATGGAATCTAAAAAAAAATTGTTCTGATGAACGTAGGGGCAAGACAGAAATAAAGACGCAGACATAGAGAATGGACTTGAGGACATGGGGAGGGGGACGGGTAAGCTAGGACGAAGTGAGAGAGTGGCATGGACATATATATACTACCAGATGTAAAATAGATAGCTAGTGGGGGGCAGCTGCATGGTGCAGGGAGATCAGCTAGGTGCTTTGTGACCACCTAGAGGGGTGGGATAGGGAGGGTGGGAGGGAGACGCAGGAGGGCTATACGTATATGTATACATATAGCTAATTCACTTTGTTATACAGCAGAAGCTAACACAACATTGTAAAGCAATTATACTCCAATAAAGATGTTAAAAAAAAAAAAAGATGCAGCCCCCACGAAGCTAAAGATAAGACTAAGAACAACTTACTTGATGTGGAAATGAGGGAGTTCAGTTAGACAATGATGTCACAACTTTAAATTTGGATACCTTGGAAAATTATGTATCAATAATTGAATGGAGAAAGAAAAGTGAAGCAAGTGAATATTGAGCTATAATGTAAATAAGGGAGAAATGATTCACAGTCCATAGATCACATTTAATCTCATGTTTTTTTTTAATCTCAGGTTTTAATGGAGACATATCTACAGTTTTAACAATTTCTTGATGAATTACTACCACATAGCAAGGAAAATATACTCATGGCATTTTCTCTAAACTATTGTCTCTAAGAGGGTAACACTTTCATGAAAGTCTTATAAATAATTAAGTTTAAATACAAATTGCCAGATAATAAAAAAATTGAGAGATAAAATATTTTCACTAAAAAATCTAAAGCTACAATTAACAATGTAAGAGACACAAATATATGAAAAATAATGATGATTTTTAGGGCACCAGGAATGAAATCTTCATACAGATATTATAACCTACTTAAAGCCAGAGAGAAGAATTTTAAAACATTTTGTATGTTTTATTTTTAAAAGGTTGCCACATCAGTTTATAGCACAATAATGAATCCTAGTTCTCAAAATGTATGTGCTGAATTCCTGATTTTGAAGCAAGCTACAGCTGCAAAATTATATCAGAAGCATGCACAAAATTTCCCTTCAACTACAATAAAAACAAATAATTTTTGTCTTATACTCATCAATCTTTTCTAAATGTGCAAAAACTTGAGGGAGCCTTTTCACAATAATTATCGACTCTTAAACACAAGAATCATTTTCTCATAAAATCAAGATAAATTAACTTTTAAACTGCTTTTATAAAATATGCCTCCCAGCTGATTACTACAATAGTTTCTTTTCAACTAGTTCTCTTTGAATTATTATATTAAATTATGTTCACTTGATAAATATAATGTAACTTTTAAATGTATTCACTGGACGTAAATTGAAAAGCTTCTTTAATTAGCTTGGAATTGGTATCTTTCTGCAGACAAGCAGCTAACTTGCAGCACTCCACTCCCTATAGTTCTAGTTTAGTAATGATTTAAAGTCGTTAATATAAAACAGCTCTTTAAAAAAAAAAAAAGAATTGCATACTTCTGCTTCTATAGAGTTCACTTACTTTATGGATGACTCTTACATCTGATATTATGCTCCTGTAATCAATTCCACCAAAAATGTATTAGATAAACTAAAAAGAGAGAAAACATCTTATTCTAGTGTGATTAGGCCCATGTTTCACGCTAACTTTAAAGTATACAAAAGTCTTACTCCTTTGTCATGCTGATCATGATAGTGAAACAAGCAGAGTGCAGGTTACGGCGGGGGGGGGGGCGGGGGGGTGCTGTTCAGATGCACAAGGGCTGCCACGTACTGCTAGTTTCATTCTCACAGAGTATACCACTAGTTAAAGTACTTGAACTTGAATAAATCATTTCTCTTTTCATTATCTGAACTTCACCAAGACTTCACTGTACTAAAATAAAGAGGAAGGTATCTTAATGGGAATAATTCATTTTTATATGTAAATTGAACTTTTTTATTGAAGTATAGTTGATTTACAATGTTGTGTTCATTTCTGCTGTACAGCAAAGCGATTCAGTTATACATATATATATATATATATATATATATATACACACACACACACATTTTTTTCATATCCTTTTTCACTACGTTTTATCACAGGATACTGAATATAGTTCCCTGGGCTATACAGTAGGACCTTGTTGTTTATCCATTCTATATATAATAGTTTGCATCTGATTCACCTTTTTTTAAAAGAAACAAAACTCCTGCAGACCCACTTAAGGAACCAATACTCATATTAATAAAAATTAAAGATTTACAAATATGCCAGCTGGTGAAAATAATTGGCATGTCCCAGACGAGAGAATCACCTTCTAAACTGATACGGCTGATATGTGCAAATACAGGCTAGTCCCTCATGGTGGACCATGTCATTAACCTGCAATTCCTCTTTGACAATGGTCCTTCTGGCCTCATAAATGACATAGAACAGAAAGAACTTGAGTATAAATACTGTACATATTAGCATATATTTTATGACTCATTTGAAGATTTATATTGTCAGAATACTAAAACACTTCATTTAACGTTATGTATTAATGAGATTACTGTATGATCTTATTATTTCTCAAAAAAATTTTTTTACTTGAATGTCACAAAAAATTAAAGAAAATGAATTTACAATGATTCAAATCCCAGAATTCTATCTATGGAAAATATTTCAATAATGAAGTGTACCAATATGTTAAGTAAGTATGACATGGACCTGTGATCAAAATGCATCTCTAATTCTCTCTCCAAGCATCACTTTCAACTTTTCTACTCTTCCTCTGTCCCTGTATGAAAACTTGTGAAGGTCTGTGAATCTTCCACTCAGTCTCAGGTAACAGACAATTCTACAGTCGCTATGGATTGCCAGCAGCCTCAAGTCAAAATTTAGGTTTGTCACTTCTCTGCAATAATGAAAAATCTAATCTCAATCTAAACCTTCTCTTCTGCTGAGGTTTGAAACCTGAAGTGGGAAAAGAATGCTTGCTTGTCTTCTCTCATCTCCCTGCTTGCTGTCTCCCCCGCCTCTAAATGCTCTTGCATTCTCCCTAGAATGAACAGTAGGAAAATTGGGAAAGATAAGGATAGAACAGGTCTTGCTGAGCTTGATAAGTTCTTCCCTTCTGGTTCTGAAGATGTTACAGCTGAGTATATTTAATGGGGTGCTCTTGAGTCTCCTTGGAGATTCCTCTCTGCATTTCCTTGGACTAAGATAGATGTTTTCTCAGATCCCGGGCATCCAGGAAATCCAGCCTCTTTCTGCTGAGACTTTCTTGCTTTTTGCAGACTTTATGGAAGAGAATCCAAGTTGATCCCTTTCTGGCTACCTCTGCAGTGTGGTCCACATCTGTATGGGAAATACTCACGCATCGTTTGACACAACAAACTCTTGGACTGTTCTCAACACTACATCACTGACTGTCCTGGCTCTTCCAACAAAGCAGCTAAGTCAAACCTGCCCTTGCTTTTGGGTTTTTCAAGAAGATAGCATCCTCTCTGCCTCCCAATGCTCCCCAGGAGGCCTCTGAAAGCCCTTCTCACTGCAGTGGGAGTTAATGTAACTCCACCCTACCCTTTCCCAAAGATGGGTCAGGAGACTCACAGTAGCACAACTACTCTCACCAAAAAAATCTACTTATCAGTCTCCCTTTCAATCCTGTTTGACCCTCTTTTTAAATTTTTCTGATCTTGTAAAGAGTTTAAGAGTGATGGAACAGAGTCTCTCTCCTTTCCTGTTGTAAACTCTGCATATTTGGGCCAGCAGGGGTGGGGAGGAGATCTTGTCTCACAATACTTTGGTTTCTTAACATCTGTCACACTGTCACCTCAAATGAAACTGAAGCTAGTGCATATTGTGAGTTATGGTAATAGCTTACTTACTCCATATATGGGCAAATGGAAAAAAATAAGCAAGAAAATAATGAACTCTGATATCTGTATATAAATTGTTTTTACTCCTGAGCTTTTGTGCTATCTTAGCTTTTTAACATGAAATAAGTCTCCATGGTATTAACACCTCTGTACAGTCCATATAACATTGAATCAATTTTTTAGCTCTTTCCTTAGTGATTTGCATTAGAAGGGAAAGGATATTAAGCTTTCTGACATCTAAGCTTTGGGGCTGCCACTGAGGTTATTTTCATTTATGTATCAAGTAACAGCAACAATGCTGTGTTGCCAATTAAATGGCTTTGATTCCCCATTTAGTGTGAATTCAAAGCTCAAATACAAATATAACCAGGCATGATAGAGCTGAAACCCAACAGGGGTCCTGCGAATCATGGGATTTAGTTTAAATAGCTATGTTTTGAACTCTCCCTTCATTTTATTCAGCAATTAGTGACCATTAAAACCAAGAATCAAAATGTGCTAATACCAGGGAGTACAGGAGAATAAATGGAGATGTCACCAACATTTATTACAGCCTGGAATTATTTACTTGTTTGATTAATTGTTTATTTCCTGCCTAGATCACCAAAATGTATAGGCAAAGAGGGCAGACACCTTGTCTTTCTTATTCATCATGTATTTCCAAGTAATTAGAAGAATAATGTCTAGCACAGAGTAGGCATGTGGTAAATATTTCATTTGATTGAAATGGATTGAAGAATGAATAAATTAATGAAAAATAATTTTTTGAGTGAATACTGCAGTTAATTTTAGAATGGAGATTTAATTTTTTATGTTTTCCAGTTAATGACCAACTCTAAATCACCTAGACACTGATTTCTTTTTTTACTATAACCATAGAACTTTAATTTTTAATTCATTCCCAGAGCTTAAAAAAATAGATTTTACTGTGAATAAAAGAGGAAAGAGAAATGAAAGGTGATTAAAACAAATACTTCTTTCACATTAGCTGGAAAACAACATCTAGAGAATAATAATGTCAGAGGTCAGGCATGGTAGCTGTATTAGTTTCCTAGGGCTACTGTAACAAAGTACTACAAACCATCTGGCTTAAAACAACAGATTCTTATTGTCTCACACTTCTGGAGACTAGAAATCCAAAATCGAGGTATTGGCAGGGTTGGTTCCCTCTGGAGGCTCTGAATCTGTTCCATGCCTCTCTCCTAGGTTCTGTTGTGTAAGTAGCTCCTGGTGTTCCTTGGCTTGAAGCTACTTAACTCTAATCTCTGCCTCCATCTTCATGTGTCTTTCTTTTCTCTGTGTCTCAAATTTCCTTTCCTTTCTCTTATAAGGACATCAGTCATTGGATTTGGAGCCCACTCTAAATCCAGGATCATCTTATTCGAGATCCTTAATTTAATAACATCTGCAAAAACCTTATTTCCAAACAAGGTCATAATCATAGTTACCAGGATTTAAGAAGAACATCTCTCTTGGGAAGACACAATTCAATCCTCTACAGTAACTTTCAGGTATTGGCCAATGGAAGCCAATACGAACCCTCTTCAGAACTATAAATCCAGTTAAGTTCACCTTTCTTCCCAGTCTTGGTCTCTGAACCAAGTGCTCCGATTTCTCCACATATAGGTTCAGATGCATTCCAAATCCCTGACTAATCTAGGCATGATTTGGTCCTTCCTGTGAGACCGAATCCTGCCTGTGAATTCCTGACACACTGGGACAATGACCACTTGCCTTTCCAGCCCCCAAGTGTCAATTCCTGCCCTCTGGGCACCATACCACTTCCTTTAGCATCCTGTCTAAATCATGACAGAGGTACACTGAGCTTTGCTCACCTGTAGATTTTTTCCCTGCTCACCATCCCAGCCTGTGGTTCAACATAGAGGACACATTTCCTATGAGGTATGCAAACCCCATCTGCCCTGTGTTGTCAGGAAAAACCATGATGTCTTGTATATTCAACTGCCCTTAAAGCAACACACTGCCCTGATGTTTCTTCTTCATTGAGCTAAGAAGTTGCCTGAAATTCAACATTAAAGTGTTTGAGCCTCGGGCTTCCCTGGTGGCGCAGTGGTCGAGAGTCCGCCTGCCGATGGAAGGGACACGGGTTCGTGCCCCGGTCCGGGAAGATCCCACATGTCACGGGGCGGCTGGGCCCGTGAGCCATGGCCGCTGAGCCTGCACGTCCGGAGCCTGTGCTCCGCAACGGGAGGGGCCACAACAGTGAGAGGCCTGCTTATCGCAAAAAAAAAAAAAGTGTTTGAGCCTCAAATGTGTTCTTAGAGAATATGTCTGCCAGAAGAGAGAGAAGAGTGCCGTGAGGAATCAGGGACAACACGAAACTGGGAACTAACTACTGGGCTCTAGAGGAGGATCTGCCTTTCTCAAATGTTTTCCTACACCTGACCCGCCTTCAGTCCAGCCATTATCGCTAGTAATTTTTAATGCCTTTTCCCTCAGTTACCTCAATGTGATGGTGAGCATGGAAGAGGGAGAATGTCAGTTTCCCCAAAGTTCAATTAGCATTATTTTAATTCATGTATAATATTGCAGGCCCTATAGAAATTTTAGGATGATAAATTGACCTAGCACATGTTCTTTGAGGTTTGTGGAAAAAGAGCCTAACAGATGTGAAATTCAGCTGGATGTGGATAGGCACCATGTTCTTCTGGTTAACACGCTGACCTGGGCAGGGGAGACTGGTCACTCTGTTCCGAGTAAGACACTAAACAGTTTTGTGAGTTCAGACTATTGGAAACTTAGCTTCCTCCATCAATATAAAGCAGCACAGAGATTAGATTCCTCTGACTCTAAAAGGTATAGTTATAATTGTTAGACAGGATTCAACACAACAGAAAGATTCATCACAAAAAGAAAAGAGGATTGAAGTAGAGATTTGCTGACTCTACACAGTAGCAGTCATTAGTTACACTTCCCAATATGTTGACACTTGATGCTGGAATGGCCATTCTGTCACCAAACTGAAACTAGACCTTGTATTCATTAAAGTGAGAGCTGAGATCCCAAATGCTGGTAGTCTATCAGATCTTAAAAATTAATAATTTCAAATCAAATTCCAGCTGTTCTTGAAAAATTAGAAACTCCCCATTACTGAGCATGCAGTTTCATGAGGCATTAAACCACTGAAGCTGAACGCAGCTGCCCGCATTAGACAGGGCACAGGATTTCTAGTTTGCCACAGTCCTCACCACTCCCTCTTGTTTCCCTGAGGCTGTAGCTGAAAATCAATTGCTATGCCTGTGCTATTTTTCCCACACTAGGCCTGTTTCAGGCATTTACAATACAAACCTGGCCCCTAGAAGTTTGCAAATTTGAAATTTGCAGCTGTGGTGTAGTATCCCCAGAGTCCCCCTAAATGAAGGTATGTCTGTATTGGTCGTCAAGCATTTTCTGTGGAAGGATGGATCCTTTAGAACCTAGACTTCTAGAGGGAGGATAGACCTTGATTGTAAGCCTCTGCTCACGGCTCTAGATACTGAATTGCGGACTTTCACTCAGCAAGCGCTTAACCCATGTATGGAGCACTTCCAAGGTGCTAGGAACTGTGTGAATCCAGAATTTCTGTGTCAAAAAATTCCATCCATGAAGACTTTGATAGTGCTCTGGAAACAACAATATGGGGCTGGGTAACAACAGGAATTTAGGCTTACCTTCCTCATACAGCTTCCTCTTCAACCTGAGCCTCTCCCCCATCTTTTGCTCAAGACTGCCACAAGAGTAGAGGGCCTCTAAAGCACTTTGGAAATACACTTTGTTGCATATACTTACTTTTGTCTCAACTTAAGATTGGATCTCTTCTTCTGTGTTGTAGACGACGAAGCCCATGTCCTTTGGGCAGACTGCGTAACAGGTCACTTAGGCTTTTGCAGACTTTGAAAGATCAGGCAGGATTGATTGGTTTGCAGTGCAATACCTCAAGCTGACCAAGGATAAAGTTTCACCTATGAAACAAATATCAAATCAATTTTTAGATGTTCCTTAGCTAAATCTTGCTGATAGCAGGCTTTTCATATTCTTTCAGCTCCCTCAGTTGCTTTTGAGATTTTTCCATACCAGGGCAGAAGAGAAGTAAAAACAATTCCAAAATCATGACTCAGAATGAAACCCAGTTCTGCCCCCACATGAGGGGAGAAAGAAGGGAGGGGGCAATGAAGATGCAACATGTTGGGATAACTGGATACAATATAACCCGTTTTTTAAGAATTTACCAAGTTATTATCCAAGGAATGATGTTCCCCTTCCCTCGTGTGAACATTTCCCTTCCCTTGTGGGATGTTTCCCTTCCCTTGTGTGTCTACCATTAGTAGACACTTAAAATGGTGTACATGTTGTATAAGTTATGAAGTTTTTGAGGTGGGAGCAAGAGTTAGAACCACAAGACTTTGTTTGCACAGACAAATTATATGATGAAGTAAGACAGTTGTCTAAATGTACCATTTTAATGATGTGTATAGCTTGTTCAACTGATGGAGAGAATATTAGCTGCATAACCTGATAGAAGCATAGGTCAAAAAACTGAGAGTTTTAAAACAGCTGAAATGATCTCTGACTTCATCAATATTCCTTTAACCTTTTCTGGGAAAGCTATATGATTCATCACAATCTAGAGAGTTTCCATTAGAATCAGCCTTTACCTTGAGACCTCAGACTCCTGGAATGTATCTGACTTTCTCTCCTATTTATTCTAAATAAACTTTGCTGATAAGAGAGATTATAAAGAGACCTCTATTTGCTATTGTAATCAAAATTTCATCTTGGTCTACAAATTCCTAACTCAGCTATCAACTGTTCACAGTAGCCTTCTATTGGTCAAGCTATCATTGTGTTAATCTTAATTACCCCATGTGTCAAACTCCAAATACAAAATATATATTCAGCCTGGGTCTTGTTTAAAAAAAAAAAACAAGCAGTAAACAAATATCAAACTCTAAATCAATGGTGCATGTGCAGAGGTGCTTACAGGTGAAGTCTGAAACCTACTTTTAAGAACATCAAAAAAAATAATAAGATGGACTGATGGATGGCTAGAGGAATGATGAACATATGTGTGATAAAGCAAATATAGCAAAAGATGAACTGCAGAATCTAGGTAGTGAGGATATGCAATGCACAATTCTTTCAACTCTTCTGTATGTTAAAAAATATTATAGTAAAATGTGAATGGAAAAATTCACTTGAGGTATGATATTAGAGACCAACCAGAACAAATGTTGGCAGGAACAGGCCAGTTATCTGCATTGAATCACCCCTATTATTTGTGCTGAAATCTAGGAATTCTGGGGAATACAAGAGATATAATTATAAGATACTAGGCCCTGATTTCTGAGAACTGACACTTTTATGGGGGATAAAGGTGTATACAGTAGCACAGTCAAAAATAAAATTCACACAACATGAGTGCATTAGTCAGGGTTCTCCGCAGAAACAGAACCAATAGGATATATACAGATATATTCATGAGAGATTTTTTTTTACAGGAATTGGCTCACGTGGTTATGGAGGCCAGGAAGTCCCACAATCTGTCGTCTGCAAGCTGGAGAGCCAGGAAAGCTAGTGGTGTAATTCAGTCCGAGTTCAAAGGCCTGAGAATTGAGAAGCTGATGGTGTTAAGTCTGGTATGAGTCCAAAAGCCAAGAATCAGGAGCACTGATGTCCAAGAACAGGGAAAGATGGATGCCCCAGTTCAAGCAAAGAGAGCAAATTCACCCTTCCTCCACATTTTTGCTCTAATCAGGCCCTCAGCCAATTGGATGATGCCCACCTGCACTGGTGAGGGTGGATCTTCCTTACTCAGTCTATGGATTCCATTGCTAATCTCTTCCTGAGACATCCTCACAGACACACCCAGAAATATTTTATCCACTATCTGGGCATCTTGTAAACCAGTCAGGTTGACACATCCATCATCATGAGAAAATGAAATTCTTTTGTTTTTAATTAATTCGTCTTTCTTCCTGAGCCCCTAAAATCGGTAGCAGAATAGAAACAACTTTCATCAGGTTTTTAACTTTATTGTCATCTGATTATCTTAATGCTTCCTTTATGATGGTAAAGCTCTTTCTTAGAAAAATAATAAGTTTTGTCCCAGACTTCTTGGTCTTCTCTCCATCTCTCTGGCTCCTCTACAAAATTATGTTTGAATGTATGTGCCAGTGGAAGGGAGGTGTGTGTCTCCCACCACCTCACAGTGGAGAGGATGAGCCAGTCTCTCTCCGGGCACTGCATCTCTGGCCCTCTGGTCTCCAAGGCAATGCTGTTATTTTACTGCTGCCTGCTTTATTTGCATTTACAACTGAATCCAACAACTATGACAGCTTAGAAAATCTGCTCTACTTAGGGCTCCAAAGAGCTCCCTGTGCCAGTGGACCCCACACAGGCTTTCAGCTTCCCCTCAAACCCTGCGGTGGAGCCTGCAGTGACTACTTGGTTTCACCTATGCACAGTGGAACCAACTGCTGCCCAGGAAAGTTCAACTTCAAGGCCTCCTCTCGCCTAAGCAAATGACACTGCCGAGTTGCCTTTACCAAGAGATAATGCACTGGCACCCAGGTAGGTAGAACATCCTGTGCAGAAACCTCCTTCGGGAGGCCCACCCTTTTCCAGCACGTGTCCCCTTCTGCCATCTGCAGCCTTTGAGGATCTGGAAGAGTGAGGAGACCAGGTATTGGAGCCACATTATTACCTCCCTCAAGCTTTTTTTTTCTCCTAGCAATGAGGGTGTATTAGTTTCCTATCACTGCTGTAACAAATTACCACAGACATAGTGACTTTAAACAACATCCATTAATCATTTCATAGTTCTATAGATCAGAAGTCTGGGCACAGTGTGGCTTAGTGAAGACTTCCACTTAGAGTCTTACAAGGACTATGTACAGGTATCATCATACTGTGTTCTGTTCTGGAGGCTCTAGGGAAAAACCACCTTCCAAGCTCTTTCAGGTCATTGGTTAAATGCAGTTCCTGCTGTTGTAGGACTGAGGTCCTGGCTGGCTGTCAGCAGGAATGGTTCTTTGCTTCCACATGCTGCCTGCATTCCTTCTCATGGGTTCCACGTGACTTCCCTCCAGCAAAAGCAGAGGGAGAGTTGCTCTCACACTTCAGATCTCTCCCCTTCTGCTGCATCTCTCTGCCTTCCTCTTCTGCTTCTAGCCAGGGAAAAGTTCTCTGCTTTTACAGACTCATGTGATGAAACTGAACCACCTAGATAATCCTGGATAATCTCCCAATTTAAGATCTATAACATATCCACATTTCCAGGGATTAGTGGTTGGACATCTTTGGCAGGGGGAGGGTATTCTGCCTACTATGGTGGGGGGTTATTAATGATTTCCTCTTCCTGGATGAACCTCTGTTAGGTAAAACACTTTGATCTAATTACCTAGCCTATTATTGATATATTACATGAAAGCCAAAAAAAATATTGGTATAACAGTTTTGACCTATTGCACATATAAGAAAAATGAGGCTCACAGAATTTAATTGTCTTGCTTTCACAATCTGAATATTCAGTGTCTGTCTGTGATGAGTCACATAAACAATATTCAGACCATTGTTTTTCCACATTCTCCCTCTTTTGGTATGTGGAGTCATTTTCTCAGTTCTGATGACATCCTGAAGACAGCCCCTAGGAACTAATGATGTCTATTTTTAACACCATGGTACAAGATCAATCCAGTTAAGCAATATGGGCCTCTGGCAGGCACTGGCTTCTTAGGTTCCGACTTTACCTGTGGTGCTGAAGTACTTGGGGACCTGGAGATCTCTATCTATGATGAACATAAACATCAAAAAGTAAAGAGAAGAAAAAGAAGTCATTTTAGCCAAGGCAGGAAAGTTTGTCACAAATCCAACTGTTTTCTTCCTGAGTTTCCTCTCATTTTAATAGAGAGGCATGCTATCCACAAGAGGCTGAATTCTAGAGCATGAGTCCTGGTTTACATAATTTATCTCTTATTTTATAATTTTAGAGGAGTCAGGCAATATACAGAAAAATGTGACCAATTTAGACAATATGGCAAAACATGCCATTTGGTCTCATTTTTCATAATAGGAATTTAAAAGGATACTCATGAGCCACTTAGAACCCATAAGTTAGCTAAGCAGAACAAATGGTTTTGAATACGATCTACCCTTAAATCATTTAGTGCCTTGCTGCATCATGAAAAGCAAATACTGAAAAAAAGAAAAACCTCTGAGAGTCATAACAATCAACTTCTCAGAAAAAACAATTTCACCCCTGCTTAAAGGGCTTGCAAGGTCAAGAGGACCACCTTTATTCTAAGTTCCAAACCCTCTGCGATACGTAGGTGCATTTCTCCCCTGGCTCTATGATGGGGAATGGAACCTGCTTGGCCACCTTCATCATCCCATGTAACAGTCTCCAGCTAGTGTGTTAACTAACTCGGCACTCTGTCCAGCAGAAGAAAGAAGCTGTCCACAGCCAATTCTGAGGCAAGAACACTGAACACAGAGCAAGAGCAAAAGGAGAGGGTCAGGTTTGTGCAGTGGGCGGGTCTGCACATTCGGACACGTTCAAGCCCGATCTAGCCTTCTGCCCACGGGCTTCAAGCCCCTTTCATGGAAGAATACAGTGGAAAGGGAGTCACATCCCCCAACACACCCCTCACAGTAGACAATGGAACTACAGACTGGGATCTCTTAATGGTTTATGAATCACTGTTCTTCTGTGAACACAAGAGACTGAGACCTATGGTGAAGAGACTGTTTTGAACACCAAACGCAGCCGGCAGAACCTCTCCTAAGAGACAGAGACTCTACTAATGGAATCTCTCAAAACCACTAAAGACACTGCCAGCATCCTACTTCAGGATCCATGTGCTCACATTATGAGCCAAGGGTACAGAAGGTATCAGTGGTACATGTGATTTCCACTGCACCACATCATCACAGCTACCATAACATCATTTTTGCTGACCACTGATACAGCTCTTGTCACAATACATCAAAATTATTCATTTAAATAATAATTATAATAAGTTAAACTTTATATATGTTATCTCAGTTGATCCATAGAGTAACCTGAAGAAGTAGACACCATGATTGTCCTATGTTATAGGTGAGGAAACTGAGCAGTGGTGAGGTTGTCATTCCCCTCAGATCACACAGCATCTGCTAATCCGGATCCACCTCCAGAGCCCAGCCCTTGAATTCTGTGCTAATAATACCTGCAGTGGCCTGCTTTTCCTGCCAGGCAGCAAGCTCACTGAGGGCGTAGGCTGCATACTACACATCTCTGCATCCTCCATGACTGAAATATAATAGCTGCCTAGAAAATGATAAATAAATGTCACATGAATAGTCCCACGTCTTGTCCAACACAGTTCGCTGATCCTTTTGGCTAAAACATACTTTCTTTAAGGTCATGGAAAAAGACTCATTCATAGGAAGAACAGACTGAGGAGATGTTAAGTGGAATCTGGTCAAGTGGCCAATAACATTCTTTGAATTGGCTATATTACGGGTTACTTGCCCTTATAAGCTATTGGAGGTCAGGGTGACAAACTCATTTGGCAAAGTTTCCTTGACTCAATATTATTTTATTATATATAACATACGAGTTATTAATCAATCTATAATTTACTTACATTTATACTGAATCAGGTAAGACCTACATAATCATTGTCTAACAAGTATTACTGTTTTCTTCATTACTCAATTGGGGGATGAATTTTGGGGAAAAAAATTCAAATACAGAAGTACACACAGGAAAAGATCAAATCCTCTACATTCTCTGTGTTTTCCTCCCAGACGTAATGACTATAAACAACTGACTATGTATCTTGCTTTGCATTTGTATACAACTTTTCTCCCAAATAAATGAGATTAAACTGTTGCACTGAAACTAGATTAAGTTCTGTAACAAAGTAAGAAAGAGGATGGAAGTATAACACTGTGTCTCAGCAAAGGCTGCTTGTAGAGTAGGTGGGGCTCACACTCCCACCCTCCACTCCCACCTGTTCTGAGGGATTCCCCACCTCTCATAGACTTGGGGGACCTCCAAGGTTTGTGAGTCTTTGTAAGTCTCTATTAGGAAATTTGGAGCAGATTCGTTTGCTAATAAGCTCAAAATCTGGTGCATCCTTCATACTGATCAGTTATTGCTTAAGTAGTGAAAGTGACAGTAATTTTAATTGAGTGAGTCCTCACTTTCCGTTTTCAGACCAAGCCTTAAAGACTGGTCTTGCTTGGGATTGCTTGTTGATTTTTATTCAAAATAAATCTTGGACATCTTTCTATTCTTCTTAAACATTGAGTAATATTCTCAAGTATGACTGTTCCATACTATAATTAGTATTTCCCTTTTGATGAAGGAGATTTAGGCTCTTCCAAGATTTTTGCTATTAGAAACACTACTGTGATACATTTCCTATAAAAGTAGTAGGACTTACTGTAGAAAAAACGTTCAAAATGTGTATTAAATTACCTTAAAAAGGTAACTGTTATGTATGGACAGTGTGGTTGCATCCTCCCAAAATTCATATGTTGAAACACCTCAAATGAGATGGTGTGTTAGTAGGTGGAGCCTTTGGAGATAATTAGATTTAGATGAGGTTGGAAGGGTGAAGCCCCCACAAGGAATTAGTGTCCTTATTAGAAGAGAAAGACTAGAGCTCCCATGCTTTCTCTGCCATGTGAGAATACAGCAAGAAGGCATTGTCTGCAAACCGGGAAGAGTGATTTTACCGGGAACAGAATGGATTGGCACCTGGATCTTTGCCTCCCCAGTCTCTAGAACTGTGAGAAATACATTTCTGTTGTTTAAGTCACCTAGTCAATGGTATTTTTGTTTTAGCAACCTGAAATAAGAGAGAAATCCTATCTGAAAAATATAATTGCTGATACTATCTTAAAATATTTACTTATTTTGAATCATTTTCCCAAGTATATAAAATATTAGTTTATATGTTTGGCTAATGCTGTATATTTGATTGTGTATCATGCTTTGTATTACACTTAACATTCTATCATAACATTATCTCAATCTATTATTTATTAAAAACATGATTTTTAAAGGTTGCCCACTGCATCCCATGTATGTAACAAAATTTATTTACCCGTTCTTCTATTTTGGCCATTTACACTGTTTCCAATTTTCAGTTATAAACAATGGTCAAATGAATATTGTAGTAAGTCAACCTGTAAGGTAGATAATGTTATAATGAACATTTTATAGATAGAGACCATGAGCCACAGGAAGGCTAAGAAGCTTGCTAAATAGAACAAGTATATGGAATAGAGAAAAAGAGGAAAGAATGATAACTGTTGTTTCACACTATTTATCCTCTCTGCCTCAATTATTTTACTACCTCACAACAGGATTATTAGGATCAAATGAAAAAATGTTGAAATTACTTTGAAAGAGAATATTATCATGGAGCACTTATAATGTCCAGATGTAATAGGGAATAACAAATCTGACTCCATATTAGACCTGATTCTTTTACCTTAACCTTTGTTTTCTATTGCTTTTGTTACAAGTTAATCACTAAAGGGATGTTGTCTATAGCTTAAAGTACACATAAGCCTGTCTCCAACCCCCATGCCTGAATGTAAAACTAATATACCTTTGTTCAGCTCACAGGAAACATCCTGACCCAGCCCACCTGTGAATGGCTGCAGGAAAGGAGAAATTAACATATCCCCTCCTGGAGGCGGGCCAAAACCAGGAGATATTTGCAACAACTTATGGCCTTTTTACTTTACCTCCTCACTTTCCCCTTTCTTTGTTCTATAAAAGAAACTAGCATTCAGACCTCAGGAAGATGGTTCTCTAGGACATTAGTCCACCATCTTCTTGGACTCCCAGCTTTTCAAATAAAGTCGTTATTCTTTGCTCCAACACCTCATCTCCTGATTTATTGGCCTGTCATGTGGCAAGCAGGATGAGCTTGGACTCAGTAACACAGATATTAAGTTAAAAATGAAGGTGAAGCTCTACTCGGGGAAAAGAGTCAAATATAATGTAACTATTACTTAATAGTTACATAAACAAATTTGCATTGGATAGTTAGAAAATTGTGTGAAAATAAACAAATTTGCATTGGATAGTTAGAAAATTGACTGTTCTTACTCTTATTTTATGCTTCCTTGGTAATTCCTTTTTACATGTGAGTTGATTCCCTGGGGGAAAAAATGTGTGCTAGAGCTCTTATCTGATTTATTAACAGTTTACTTTTTAAAGTGGAATTCATATTTGTATAATTGTGAATGACCTTTATGATTTTTAAATCTTTCTGCATCATTCATGAAAGATAAGTCTAAGGCTGCATATGGTTTTGGTGGCTTAGGTTCAATAAGCTGTTGAACCTCATGAAAGTATTTCTTGTAAATAAAAATATATATATCATGGAATTAATATAGAGTTCAATTTATTAACTATTAATACTAGGGGTAATACCAGGTAATACCTTTGGACTGCTACCTAGGGGCAATGTTGTCTCATAAATTCAAAGAAACAGAACAAAAGGGAAAGGGAAAAACATAAGTTGAATAGGAAAAAAAAAAAAAACAGAATGAACAGTAAGGAGGATTAAAGAGGTAGACATGAATGAGACATTGCCAAAAACTTGAAGCAACTTACACTCAATGTAGCAAGGTTTATATGTTACCTATGTTTTTCAGTAAAGATTTCAAGAAAAATGTAAATTTGGGGTTGGATATTATAAAGCAGTACACTCAATACAAGCTGTATATTATATCTCTTCAACAAGTAAAACATGATCAATAGAAGATCTTACACGTTTGTTTTTGTTTTTTTTTTTTTTTTTTTGCAGTACACGGGCCTCTCACTGTTGTGGCCTCTCCCGTTGCAGAGCACAGGCTCCGGACGCGCAGGTTCAGCGGCCATGGCTCACGGGCCCAGCTGCTCCATGGTATGTGGATCTTCCCAGACCGGGGCACGAACCCATGTCCCCTGCATCGGCAGGCGGACTCTCAACCACTGCGCCACCAGGGAAGCCCTTACACATGTTTTATAATCAATATCTCAGCCCCACCTACCATAGCCATGAAAGCTATCTTTTCTCAATTCTAAGGAGAGGAACTTTAGCAGAAAAGTGATTCTGTTTAGAAGTGGTAACACCACCTATTCCCCCAAATGGTGCTAGAGTCAGTTCTTCTGAGGCTGAATATTCCACCTACCATAACTTGATTCTAACTCCTTATTCCAATTTCCACCCCCTTCCAACCATCATTGTCCTAATCAGAAATATCATAAGAAATCAAAGCATTGCTGATGCCTTCAGAAATCCTGACATATCAAGTGGATTTTCTTCAGTTCCAAGGTGTAGAAATCCCTGCTCAAACTAGCTTAAAACTGTAAAAGAAATCATTGTCCCATATTACTGAAGATCCAAAGGAAGTTCTGAATCCAGGAGAGGCTTGATCCAGGAGCTCCAAGGAGGCAAAAAAACTCAGTTCTCTGCACCTTTGCTCTACTATCAACGGTACCCACTTCATCCCTTAACTCTCCAAAGAGGCCTAGCAGTTTCTCTGGGCTCTGCTCTGGTGATAGCAAGTTTCCAGAGTTCCAAACCGTGCATCCTCACATTATAACCAACCGTGGGGAGAGAGAAAACATCTATGTTCCAGAAATATCAGTAAACATCTCTTTGTGTCTCATGAACTCCGACTGGGTTGTTGCCAACTTCAGAAATCGCCAGAAGAATGAGATTTGTTGATTGCATTTAGTCACTTAGGACTCAAAGCCATAATTTGGAGTGGAGTGGACACTAGTCAAACACGTGACTGTTATTGGGACGTATTTGGTTATCCCAAATGAAAGTTGAGCTTTTCTTATATAAAAGGGGGATTGGATACTAGGCAATAAGAGCAACAACACTCCCACAATAGCTGCTGTACATAATGGTTTAGAAGAGGGAAGACAGTAAAGGGAAAAAGAGTAATGATATCATGATAGCACATAAGATCTAGAAGTTGTTCTAAGGTCTGCACAACAGAACAGATCGAGAAAGAGTTAAATCATACAACCTCACACATCAACAAATACAATCTTAGAAAAAGCACCCTAACTTTCACTTACCTGGGTTGCATATACCCATGAGAAATGTGTAATGCCATTTTCATCATCCTTACTGAAGTTAATCAATTTTGAAAGAGCATTGATTAAAAGTTACAAAAATTGGAAGAAAGATATGATCTTCAGAAAACATTTCAAACATACATTAATATAGCAACAAACTTCCTAAAAAGCAGATAGTGATACATAACGCAGACATTCTTAGTCCTATGAAACATGAGAGGAAAAAAATTCAGGCCCACTCTAAATGGAATACAAATTTATTGTAGGAGGCAGATTTTACTACTACTTTGAGAGAGCTGTTATTGTCTATCATGTCAGCTCACAACACATCTTTGTCACTGCACTGTCACTCAAAATATGAAAAATCATCGACCTCAAAATATTTAGAAATCTGTAGTTTGTTGGCAGTGCATTAGAAGACAACATATTTAATAAGATCAGAAAATCCAACAAAAGTCAGTACTTCTCCGAATCAGAAAGCGGCAATGTTTTCTCTGCAGGTACTGAGAGAGAGGTTGGCATCACACCAATCAACCCTTAGGCTCAGGTTCCCCCAAGAATTGACCTTTGACAATTCCAATCTATTACACTTTTCAGCTTCTTTCCTACCTTAGAAATCCACCATCTAACCCAAGGGCCTGAAGGGTTCATGATACAAGTGCATAGGACTTAGCCTGCTGCCTCAGGGCACATTGACACAAGAAATTATGGACTAAAAAATATGTGACATTGACTGCAAAAGATATTTCAACTCATTTATTTATTTAATAGACAATTACTGAGTATATTTTTGTGCCAGGTATTATGATATGCAATAGAAATATAAACCATGAGTAATAAAGTTTAGTGAAGGATAGTGACAAAACTACTGTGTGATACAGTCTAGATTTGTGATTGAGAATTGAGACAGGAGCTAGGTTTATGGGATCAGAGAGAAAGAGAAGCCAATCCAGAATGGCCAGGTCTACGGCCAAAGGAAGGAAGGAATGCAAAGAATGGGGGAGGCTGGAAAAATACATTTTGATGAGCATGAACTTAAGATGAGTACTTCAAGCAGGTGTATTCAAGGGTCTTTGCAGTGTGGGTGGGGGTGTGGGATAAGTTAGGGGTTTGGGATTAACACATCCACACTACTAGATTAAAAAATGGATAACCAACAAGGACCTACTGCATAGCACAGGGAACTCCACTCAGTACTCTGTAATGACCTATATGGGAAAAGAATCTGAAAAAGAATGGATATATGTATATGTAGAACTGAATCACTTTGCTGTACACCTGAAACTAACACAACATTGTAAATCAACTATACTCCAATACAGAATAAAAATTATAATAAATTTTAAAAAAAAGAGTCTTTGTAACTAGCTAGTGTAAATAGGTATTTCCTAAAAGTGCACTTTCAAATCTTTATGCCAATAATCGGAAACTATTAAGTACGATACCGGGGGCAATCATTTGTCAGCACTGATATATACCTGCTGTTACAACAATATTTATTAATGGTACCCCCTTTCATCCTCAGAGCATCCTGGTTTAGATGATAACTTGTATAGTTACCTTACTTTAACAAAATATCAGTGGGACCTTTTGTCACTCCATGATTTAAGTAAATTTGCCTGGAAGCCTCTCCCTTCCCTCACACTGTCTTGGCCTTTGGAAGCCCAAATCTCTCCCTGAGATTTTGACAAATTCCCAGGGTCTTACATTAACCCAGACTTCTGGGCTCCCATGACCCTGCATTCTCCCTGTGGGCTGCCCTCGTGGCCCAAAGCAGAAAACGCATCCCTACACATTCCACACAAAAATACACTCCCACAATTAGCATCGAAATTATTTTTTAGTGATGACAAGTGGAAAACAGAGCAAAGGTGTGCAACACTCATCACCCAGAAAACTAATTTCATCTGTAAAGTATGTATCTGTCTTCTAATGGCAGTGGTTCAGCAGTTTCCGTCTTACCTCTTCTCCCAGGTCATGTCCAGTCTCACGTTTGTTATTTTTAAAATAATTTTTTTTATTTATTTTATTTTTGGCTGCCTTGGGTCTTCGTTGCTGCTGGTGGGCTTTCTCTAGTTGCGGAGAGCAGGAGCCACTCTTCTGGTGGTGCGTGGGCTTCTCATTGCGGTGGCTTCTCTTGTTGCAGAGCACGGGCTCTAGGCGCACGGGCTTCAGTAATTGTGGCTCGCGGGCTCTAGCGCACAGGCTCAGTAGTTATGGTGCATGGGCTTAGTTGCTCCACAGCATGTGGGGCCTTCCCAGACCAGGGCATGAACCCATGTCCCCTACATTGGCAGGCGGATTCTTTTCTTTTCTTTTCTTTTTTTTCTTCTCTTTTCTCATCTCCGCAGGCAGACTCTTAACCACTGTGCCACCAGGGTAGCCCCCAGTCTCACATTTTTCCAAATCCTCTCTCTCCGCATTTTCTTTTCTCTCCCCTTCTTTATCTTTTTCCCTTATCTCAAGGAGTCAATTTAACCATTTCTCCCTTTATCTGATATACGTTCAACATGAGATCTTGGGATCTACTAACATCTGTTCTAACCCCCTGTGAGGGGACAGAGGCAAGTTCTCTCTCTAGTTATAGTTCAAGTGCCAGTGGAAGCAGAGCTGGGAGTATGGGGGGAAAGGAATGGAGAATTAGAAGTAGTATGTCTTGGGGAAGAGTGGGACAAGAAAGATCACAGAGATCCAGACAAATATGCAGGTGACTATTCTTATAGGTACTTTAAAAAAATAATTATCCTAAATACACCTAAAAGTCTCCTGCGCTTGCTTTTCCTTTGATGGAAATGTATTATTCTGGGGAAAAAATCCATGACTTCTTCTCAAAATACAAACAGTAAGATAAAGTACATAGAAGGGAAATATAGAGGAAGGAGGAAAATTTGGTTAGTACATTTTTTAAAAAATGCATTTCACGTGTGCTAGGAACAGGCTGCAAATTTGACTCAGTGCTTCCTAGAAATAAAAGCAAAGACGAGAGAAAACCAGTAAAAAGATTCTTGATAGCTATGAGAATTAAAAAAAAAAAAAAAAAAAAAACCTCAGAAAGAGATGACTTTCTTATTACTAAGACCCGAGAAGAACTTCTCCCATGAGTTTTCGTAAAAAGTGTACTCTGAGATGTAATGAACCTCTTCCTCGGCCATGTTCCCTTAAGAACTTCCAAGTTTCCTTCACATGGCTGCTTCTTCTTCCCTGCAAGTTAATGGCATATGCCCAATGTAATTGATTAAAAACATTTTTAGAAGAGGCTAAAACTACAAGGTAAAAATTTGTAACATGGTAAAGATTTGTAACATTTTGATGGCTTGATATACATTTTTTAAAACCATCTACAGCATTTGAGGGTTTACCTAGCTTTCAGTCAATCCTCCTTGATTATAATTTCTCAAAACCAAGATTTTGATAGGAATTGAAAAGCAAAGAGTTCAAAATTGTATTCTTTGGTGAGAACTTATAGTGTTGATACTGTGTGCTGCTGATTAAGGGCAAATCCATATTCCTTGACAATCAGCTGAGCAGGTTTCCTATAGCAATTAAACAGCCTAATCAAGACTTGCTGCTGAATAGATGGCTACCCCATCTACACATGAGGTGGGTCAAGAAACTCCTATTGGCAGAGCAAAGGATCCCTCAGAACATAGTTCTGGGTCTGCTCCAACACTTGGACAAATAAGCAATCAACACCCAAGAATTCTTTGCCATAGAGCATGGGCATAATACAGCCCCAAGAGAAGTCTTACTTTGAGCAATATAACTTCCCACTGCAATCCAGTTCTAGTTTGCAGAATGCACTATATGATATTTGATCTGCTAAATAGAATTTGGTGGTCTCAAGCTATTAAATATTGGGTGACACTTCCTGAAAATAGCAATTTAGGTTTTGAATCAGATTATCTTGAACCATTCTCTATAATCATCATTAGCTGACAGAACTTGCTTTAAGCCATTCATTACTTAGGACAGAAGAATAAGTTCCTATTTTCTCATAATGAGATGAAAGACAACAAGATGTTCTTCCATAGGCTGAAGAAGAAGTGGGAGAGCCATGCTTGAAACACAGAGAGGTAGTGGCCTAATTCCACTGTAGACAGTGCAAGGCCTGGTTGGGGAAGCACAGAGCCACAACCTGGAGGCCGGGATCTGGGTTCTGGTTGGAGTTCTACTATTTACATGGTGTGACCTGAGTCCATCACTTAACCTCTTTGGATCTTTGTCCTTCTTTTATTATGAGGAAAGGGGAAGGCCCAGACAGATTATGGTTCTTAAGTATTTAAAGATATAGAATTTCTTCAAATAATAAAAAATTTGTTTCTACACTGTGTAGTATAGGTGATTGCACTGTTGACCTGAAGCAAATAGACTGCCAGGTATTTCTCCAGCAAAGACGAGTTTATTCAGGATCAGCAGAGAATTGCAATTTGAGGTCTGCAACCATGGCAAGCCACATGCAAGTCCCTGCATGGCAAGGGAAGGAGAATGCTTTTATAGAGGGGAAAAGGAAATTGAGAGGGCTAGAGTAAACAAAGAGTTCATGGCTCTTCATTGGCTGAGTCCTTGCCAGGAAAGGAGAAGAATCTTTCTTCTTCCTGCTGGGCTCTACTATCATCAAAGGGTGTGAAAGTGTCCCCTCCTGGTTTTCCAACTCTATTTAACTGAGGTTTCTGTTTATCAAATGTTTTTGCAGCATCAATATGCCTTCATCAGAGTGTTAAAGCAATTTTTCTGCTCCAAAATTAATGTCTTCCAATTTATGCCAATAATATGCATAATATACCTTCATCAAAAGAGGGCAATGAGGAGCTATAGATAAAATATACAGTATCCTTACCTTTATACATGATACTCCAACAAAGGTATATATTTTTCCTTTTCTTGTATATAGATTCTGTGGAATACAAATATGAGGAAAACTACCAAATGGAGTTTCTAAGTTCTCAATAGGGGAAAATGTCAATCCAGAGTTTCTTCATTTATATATCCCTATTTTAATGAAAACCATTTTCTTTAATGTTATCTATGAATAAACTTAATTGTAAAACATCTGCATTGTTTTAGTTCCACACAGATCAATTTATACAAATAGCCTTCACAGGAAACAAAAGTTGAGCTCATTTTTTCACCAAAGTGGACATCTGCTAACCAATAAGGCTATAGGGCTTCCCTGGTGGTGCAGTGGTTGAGAGTCCGCCTGCTGATGCAGGGGACACGGGTTCATGCCCCGGTCCGGGAAGATCCCACATGCCGCGGAGCGGCTGGGCCCGTGAGCCATGGCTGCTGAGCCTGCGCGTCCGGAGCCTGTGCTCCGCAACGGAGAGGCCACAACAGTGAGAGGCCCACGTACCGCAAAAAAAAAATAATAATAGTAATGCTATATATGCATGTGGCTTCCACATATTTCACTGGCAAATGTTTGCCTCTGAACGAAAGTGGATCCTTCAAATGCAAAGGAATCCGCCATAGATAAGGGGTCTATTTAAATAATGCAGGAATGAATGTGTGAGGTCTAATTCTTCTTAGTAAGACCGGACAGTCCCATGTTAATATTCTTGAACAAAGTACGTCCAATATTCCAATATGCACAATGACAGGAAAAACACAATGATGATGATCATTTATAGATCTTAAATAACTTTAATCTTTTAAGTAGAGCTCCTCTTACACAACGCTTTGAGTATATTTTCCAGCTAGTTAGCCTTCAATTCATAAAAAAAAGATAATTATTTAAAAAGTCAACCTAAGTCTTAGATTTGACCATATACAATTCAAATCATTCCCAGTATTTCACCAGCCAAAGTGCAAATTTTAAACTATAATTTCTTTCTTGCTTTTATCCTCATAGATAAATATGGAGACTGAAGAGGAAATCCATCACCTAGAGAAGCATCATGACCACACAGAAGAGGATCAAAACTGATTCTGAATTTTTCAGAAGAAAACATAGTTAGATTACAAATTCCCCAAGACATGTAACATTTAGCATCATTAAAACTGATGTGTATTAAACCAATATGTGGTAAAACCACTCTGGTTACAGGTGAACACTTCTTATATGTTCTACAAGGAAGTAGTTAAGGCAAAATACCCAATTCCTTCAGCAATGTAATTAGAAAAGAAAAAAGAAAAAACTTAACTATAAAGGTAAATACTCCCATCTTGTGGCTGCTGTTGAAATAACATGTTTTAAATGAAGATTGTTTGCTGTAGAAAATTTAATTCAAGAAATCATCACAAACATCACTGCTATTTGTTGATCCTTCCTAAGTGCCAGGCACCATATTAGGTACTCTATGTACACCATCTTATTAAATGCTAACAGCAACACAAAATTTGAATGTACCATTTACATTTTTCGTAAGTCATGTCATTTTATAATATGAAAGTTACTTTTTGCTACTATAATTTCACTTTTTAATTTAGTTGTTGAGAACAACTGAAATCCTGGCTGGACTCATATTCATTGATTAGTCATTTTTTCTAACAGAGCTTGGACCTCTTGGTTCTCAGTCTCGTGGTAAAATATCCCATTCCCTCTTGTAGTATACTATTCTCAGTCATATGTGAATGGCTCACATTCCATTCATACAGACCTCAAATTTAAAACTATAGTCATTATGATTGTCAAGTAGTTTTTTTAAATCCAAATAAAGAATATTAATTTCTTTTTTTTTTTGGCAACTGAATACACTGTTACAATTGATCTCTTACAGGAAAGGGATTTTACTTTTAATGACCTAATGTTGGATCAGGTCAAAATACTACTTCTGATTGGTCAAAGGCCACGGAAAAACTTCCAGAAGAAAGAACAAGTACAATTAGTCTTCAAGTGCCAATTCACAAGAGAACATGACAAGAAATTTCATGCCTAGAAATATATATTATTAACAAACTAATTTTATAAAAAGGAATTCTCAAACCTCCATGCCATGGAGACCATTTTATGGTATCATCTAATTCTAGCAAAACTGATGAGAGGCAGAGAGAGAAACAAAGAGAGACACAGACAGAGTTTCAGAGATAGAGACAAAAAGAGATACCCATTACAGTCACACCTCTTTTCAAAATAAAGTCACATTTTTCTGGAATATTTGTTAAGTTTACTCTAAAGACTTCCTGGCAGATGCAGGAGACAGAAAACACAACATAACTGTAAGAAGTTATCCACTTCAGAGACCCTAGTTGTTGGTTACTGGTTTCGAGGCCTCTGCAATTAAATCATGGCAGTGAGCTAAGCTTAAATAAAGATTTCCAGTTTTTAAAAGCTTGTTTAAGCTTGAAAAAGATAAGATTGGCCAGATAAAAGCTATCTTCTTAATCACTGTTGTTTGGTTATTTCCAGCCTGTTAACAATGTGTAAATTCTATTTTATGCCAGGAGTGGGAAAAAAGTTGCTACCTTACCCCCTGGCTCCACCCCACACTCTTTTATCATAAATTATTGGATCTATGGAAACTGAAGAGAACTTTCTCCCATAAACTTTATAGGCAAGAAGGATGAAGTTTTCTGGTCTATTTTTATATTATTGTTGGGAATATATACCTTTCCTTAGTTTAACTAATTTGAATAAGGTAAAACAAACATTTAAGTTAATTAAGAAACTAGTAGGACTACATGTTCTTACTCAAAAGAGACAAGAACTATACAAATGGCACATACTAAGTCTTAGGTGATAAAATTTGGTTTTTGAGTAAGAGTAGTGTTAAAAAAAAGTATACCTGAATCAAAGTTTTAAAATTATTTTAAAAAACTAATCTAAATAAAGTTTAATCTTTTTATATTAAAAAACTTTAAACATTAGGGCAGAGTTTCCAGTTCAGCAAAATATGGTCCCATTCTCCAAATACATGTAATACCATATACCATACCAAAATAAATAACCTGTTTTCATATTTTTTAAATAAGCCCAATTTTTAAAGCGAGCTCTCATTCTTGCATATTCCAAATGTGTAACTGAATCTGCAACTATTCATACAATATGAACGTAGTTTTATCCCCATGTTATACCCATGTTATAGCCCCCCAAATTGCCATAAGTTATATCTGGTGACTAGTACTGCAAGTTGAAAGCTTGCCTTAGAAATTGTGTGTATTCTGTCCGGTTGGCCAATAAGCAGAAGATGATGAGTGCTGTATAAATTAGCTGCCTACTAGAGGCAGGAGCATATCAGTAACAAAGTACAGATGGTATAATGGTCTTCACAGCCTGAAGGAGCCCCTGAGGTCATGCTTCAACATCTGTATGCATGACTTAGCACTTGAGCTACTGTTAAAATTGAGATACCAAGCTGGGATATGTACAATGACCAAATTAGCGCACCACTGCTTCTTGCTAATGTCAAATTCCACGAGGCTTTCTTTCTCCTGAATTATGTCATTAACTCCTTCCAATAAGAACAGCAATCGAATAAAATGGAAACACAAGCAGATGGTATCAAATCCTAAAGTACCATTTAGATAAAGTTCTCTAAAATAATAGGATGTCTATAGGACAGTTTGAAAACAATATGGAGAGTAGTCAGGATTAGACCTAGAAAGGGTATATCCATTAATAAAACCTGTGGATTCTTGCTCACCTCAGGGGAGAGACAGAATTCCCCTAGTTCTCCATTGCCCCCACACTTTGGAAGAAGAATGAAAGTAGCTAAGATATAACAGCTCTCTTACTCATCCCTCAGGGCCCTTCCTCTGAGAAAAGAACCTTCTTCTTCCCAGTGGAAATATAAACTCTACAACCTAGCCTCTGTAAACTTGACGGTGCTTGGGGCAAGCTGGAGGCAAAGAGAGAAGAGACATCACAGCATACATAGGACAAGAATGGTCTAGATAAAATATGTGGTCACACATATAATCTGATTCGAGGAACACCAAAGTGTCCTCAGAAGGATCATCCTTTCTCTTTGAAGACACTGAATTGCCAGCATTCTAGATTCATTTCTTTCATTTTAAAGCCAGAGAACTTTTTGACTTTCAGGAATTCTTTATTCAACGGCAATTATCCGTGTGCAGGGTAAAACCCCTCTGCAGTTAACATTTAAGTGAGGATTAGTTGACTTTTTGCTGAAAAGCAGTTGAAGGAGAAGATAGCTGCTGGTTACCTACCAGCACAGAAACAGCAAAAGAAGAAAGCATGGTTCTTAGAAAAACATACTTTGTCTAGCATCTAACTTTTCCCAGTGCTGATACTCTGCTCAAAATATCTGCTTTTGGTGGCTCCTCTAAGCATAAGTAGCTATGAATTGTGCCTCTCAAAATAAATACGAAGGCTGTGGGAACATCTCACAGCCTCTCTAATTCACAGGCGTAGGTTGTATTTTGCATTTGGCAAACCTATATTCTTATTTCTATCACTGAGATGTCTACTAATCTGGTTCTCAAGAATATCACATAGGGACTTCCCTGGCGGTCCAGTGGTTAAGACTTCACCTTCCAATGCAGGGGGTGCGGGTTCTATCCCTAAGATCCCACATGCCTTGAGGCCAAAAAACCAAAACATAAAACAGAAGCAATATTGTAACAAATTCAATAAAAACTTTAAAAATAGTCTACATCAAAAAAAATCTCTAAAAAAAAAATCATACCGCTGAGTTGTTTTACTATAAAAGGGAAGTGCATCAAAAAGCAAGGGAGAAGTTCCTGACAGGTCTGGATCTCTTGGTTCCTACTGTAAGCTCCTGCTTCCGTTTTATCAATATATTTCTTAAATATGCATATTTTCATTCATCAGTAAACCTTTGTTCTCGAGGATTAATATGTAACATCTCCTAGTTGTCTGCATTCTAATTAACTTCTCTGTCTTCTACAAATGTGGGAAGAGGCCATTTGAAGTAATAGAGGGAAAGTCAAATCTGGAGAAATGCACATGAAAGGAGAAACTAAGCCATCACTGGAGACTCCCTGTCTCCAAGGCCCCAAGTCTTCTAGGTTTGCCCCAGTTTCCAGGGACAACATAGTGCCACTATCCTTAAAACCTTTCCCTCTAGGAAAAACCTGACACTTACTGAGCCAATTTCGAGGAGATAATCTACCAGACCTAACCAGGGCCCCAAAGTGAGAACAACCATTGGTGAAGCAAGTACTTTTTTTTTTTTTTAATATAAAGTTATTTATTTATTTATGACTGTGTTGGGTCTTCACTGCTGCACGTGGGCTTTCTCTAGCTGTGGCACACGGGCTCGGTAGTTGTGGCACACGGGCTTAGTTGCTCCGTGGCATGTGGGATCTTCCCGGACCAGGGCTTGAACCCGTGTCCCCTGCATTGGCAGGCGAATTTCTTAACCACTGCGCCACCAGGGAAGTCCAAGCAAGTACTTTTAATAAAAAGAAGAACAACTGCTCTCATCTGATTGGAGTATAAATTTCTTTTGGTATTAGCACCTCTGTACCAAATTACATTTAATATCTTACTGTTCTCTTTGGGGAGTAGGTGTCATTGAACAAGTTTCTCTCTTCTCATAAAACTCCTAAATTTGATTTTAACATATCAACTTCCTTCATCTAATCCAAGTAAGAAAAAAAAGGGAAAAAATATATATATCTCTCTCAAACTCCTGAAGTTCAGTTAATATTTCTTTCTTTTCCACTTTAGGTTAAAATATTTCCACTCTCTTTCAAACAGACTAAACCAGTTTCTTGCTGTGCCTTTTGGTGGCAGATAAATCCTGGACTGTATTCTTCAGGTTAAGAATGAAGGCCATAAACATTAGTGTGCCATGTGTTAAATTTATAGAACTTTTTAAATAGGATGCTATTCAGATTAAGTAAAAACGTTGGACACTTCAAAGTTTGAAGTGTTTTGTAGATCCTTGCCGAAAGATAAACAAGAAAACAAGAAACAGACAGTGAACATTAGACTGAGTTGATAAACATTTCTTCAAATAATGTAAAATGTATTTATCAAATTAATTTCACTCTGGCTGTGTGATGCTAAATTTGCAACGTTTTAAATTGTGGGTTCCTAGTTACAAAAGCACCCCACATACACCTTTGGTGCTCACTTTTGTTTACATTTGGCAAATGGTGTCTTCCTGCTTTTAGCAAAGGAAGGCTTAAGGAGGTTTATGACCACCTACACATCAAATAGCAGCTACAGACATCTTCCTTCTTAAACACAAGTTAGATACGTATGTAATAATTATAAAGTTGAACTAAAATGGTCAGAACAAAATGCAGGAGACCAGTTCAATAAACTCTTAGCTATTTGAATGCTCTCTTGAAGTATTCATGAAATCAGAACTACAGCTGAATTCCCGCTTCCTTCACATAAAACCGTCTTGGCTATAAAAACTTGGCTTACCTCCAGGAGAGGATATTTAGTGGACCAACCCCAGAAATACATAGTGAACAAGCCCTGAACTTCATTCTCAAGGATTTTTGAAAGCCAGAGAGCATGCAAATGAGACTTCCTAAAACTTAAAATGATTTTAGTTGTTAAAAATGTATATACAAATCCATATAAACATTTAAATTATAATTATATGTACATATAAGCATTATATGGGAGTAATTTCTTATAAAGCTTGATAACAATTAACTCTATGCTTAAAATATGTGAAAACCTTTCATCTTTAACCCCTTTTTTTCCTTTAAAGTCTTTATTGAATTTGTTACAATATTGCTTCTATGTTTTAGTTTTTTGGCTGCGAGGCATGTGGGATCTTAGCTCCCAGACCAGGGATCGAACCCTCACCCCCTGCACTGGAAGGCAAAGTCTTAACCACTGGACCACCAGGGAATTCCCTCATCTTTAACCCTTTAAACTTCTGTCCTTCAGTTCAATATGCTTTTTAAACATCTCACAACGTATAGGTGGTTTCTGAAGTAAAAAATCCAAGACCTAACACCTATTCACTTAGGCCCACTTGGCTTTCTACAGGCAAGTGTCCTATAAAAAAGAAAAAAAATTAAATCAGATACTGTTAAGAACCAATAAAGCAGCTAAGTCTCAGGAATAAGACTGTCACCTCTCCTACAGACAGTAAGATTGCCATCATCCAAATCCTGCACCAAGATGCTTTTAAAATTTAAACCAGGGCTTCCCTGGTGGCTCAGTGGTTAAGAATCTGCCTACCAATGCAGGGGACATGGGTTCGAGCCCTGGTCCGGGAAGATCCCACATGCTGCGGAGCAACTAAGCCCGTGCACCACAACTACTGAGCCTGCACTCTAGAGCTCACGAGCCACAACTACTGAGCCCAAGCACCACAATTACTGAAGCCTGAACACCTAGAGCCCGTGCTCCGCAACAAGAGAAACCACTGCAGTGAGAAGCCCGCTCACTACAACGGAGACACAACACAGCCAAGAAAAATTTTTTAATAAATAAATAAATAAAAATTTTAAAAATTAAACCAGGAAATTATGTCTGTGGGAATTGCAAACATTTCCATCAATCCCAACAGAAATGCAGAGGTCTGAGAAAATCTGAATAAATGAAAAAATTCAATTAAGCATGAGTTCAAGAAGCATAGTGGGAGAGAAATTAATTCCAGGAAGGTCAATAGCAAAATCTAAAATCTCTCTATTCTCAACCAAAGAATTCATCCTACATCAATGTAATGAATTCTAGAACCTACAGTCATTTGGATTCAGCCTCAAGATGAAAAACTACCATGCATCCAAAAAGGTGTTTTTCTCATTAATCTCATAACAGAACATCAAACACAGCAATCTAAAATGGACCAGCTCCAATCCATCTGCAGCAATCAGACTGTGGGAAAGGTTTCCAATCATACAGTGAAAATCAGAAATGAAAGCTTTATCAAAAAATATAGTCATCTCACAAGAGGAAGGAAGCCTCCCTCCCCCCCCGCTCCCTTCCACCCGCTACCTCACCCCATGACTTCAAATAATCCCCAAATCTGGGCAACATTAGTAGAGTTGCTCCAGCTGATTCCCACCACTGTCTGCAGTAGATGAAGGTAGTCTCTGTGGTAGCAAATGTTAAGGTTTAGTGTAAAGTGTAACATTCATTTCAGTCACAGAGATACTCCCTATGAAATAAAGAGGCCATTGATAGAGAACTGCATAAATGTCTTACACAGAACAATAGCATAGAACAAAACAAGCATAAAACAATATCCTGGGTGAGGAAGTGATAAATAATAAGGCAGTCTGACCACACCTGCTACTCGTTAAGAGACAGAAGCCTCTTAGACACCATTAATACTTTCAGCATCTGCCAGAGGAAATAGAGGGCTTTATAAAGGACAAGATGTTTTTAAAAGGTGGTGTTAGGACTGAGCAGATGTGTGTCTATTCGTTGATTACACTATAGTGGGATTTACTGAATAAAGATTTAATAAGTAAAGCTGAGGCATAAACAACATAGATCAAAACAATTTATCTAAGGAAGTGAGGAGATTCAATTCAACTCAGAAAGACTTGGTTCCAGTACCGACTTTGCAGTTAACACTGTGTAATTAAAAGTTGTTTCTTAACTATTGGGACATCCTTCAGAATTTCCTTAAAATGAGACTTCTTAGAGATAGCTTTCAGATTTTTGGATTAAGGAGGGAATGAAGACTATAAACAGAAGCCAATCCTCTCTTCACCAGATGAGAAGTAAGTTGCCTTAAGGATCAATCGTAGTGACCTGAAGTGGCCTATGGCACTTTGGCAAGGCCCACTATCACTGGGGATGAAGGCAGCAGCTTGCAAACAAGTCCTTGCATTTTCTAAGCCCAAACATGGGAGCGACCCCAGGAATGGACTCACAGTGCTTAGGGATGGGGGTACAGGAACCAGCAGAACTACAGACCTCTGGAAACACTGAAAACTGTATTTTTTCTATTACCGCCTCTCTCTTACTGGACCCAAAATTATGGAAGCTGCACTTGCAAATATCCACAAGGTTGGAGTTCTTTTATCCTTGGACACCTGCACCTAGAGAGTCTGCCTCTAGCCCTGCCTTCAGTGTGAAAAGGAAAAGGAGATTTGGTAGACCTCCAGCAAGTTAATTTCTCTATTAGAAAAGCATTTATTTTGAGTCCTCAGAGCCTGAGTTTCTGGGAGAAAATTAGTAGGAGATATAATTCTTTAGCACCACTAAGGGATAATTTAAACCATGACTGCTAAGCCACTCTCTGGCCCTGAATCCATTTCTAGCAGCTTTGCAATGTGACTGACTTCTGCCCGGAGTCCGCCTGGGCACTGAGGGAAAGTGATTTGATAACTATTGAAATTTTGATTAAGATCAAATGTTCTCTCAGGGGACTTAGCCCTCTCTCAGCCATCTGATTTTTTTTTTTTCCTATCTCAATAGCTAAACTTGAAGTCTAACTCTTGAATGTAGCTTTTGCTGTTTCAAGTTGCAACCACAAGATAGCAGAATAACTTAATTTGAGCTCCATCCGGTGAGGTAATGGATTCCAAAACTGATAAGAGCAACTCAGGAAACATGAGAAATATGATTATGATGTGGTACAGGACAACATAAAATTAAGTTAAATAAATGTAAAAATTTTTAATAATTTTAAGAATTTAATGTATAAATATATATTTAATAATCAATCATAAAGGAATATTATAGAGAAGTTTATAAGTTGCACAACAAACCTAGTACTTATTAATATAATGATGGCCATTTATTTTAGAACCCACTTTCAAGTCATTACAGATTAAAATGATACATATGAATATATATAAATCTGTGTTTCTAAATGATTCTCAGCCCTTATTATTTTGAATGTGTATCCATAAAATTCATAGATTAATTACAGAAAGAACATAAAAAGGAAAAGAATTTTGTATTAGCTTTTTTTAAACTACTACAGTAATAAAATATTCTCTAAGAATATTTAAATAGACTAAAATGTCTCATCTTAATAGTCATGGATGATTCTTCACAGAGCTAAACTATAAACATGTCTCAAAAATCCTCGCCAGTCTCCAGAGATTTCACAGAGCTTCCTTCACATCTCTCCCCAAGGGCAGAGCCTGAGAAAACAGATGGGTATTCCTCTGTGGCCCTGAGGTCAGCAGTCTCAGCCTCTGGGAATGGTCAAGGGGAAGAGTTTCAGGGCCAAGGGCCCTTCTCAAAAAACATTCCCCTTCCTTCTCCCCAGAATTCAAAGTGAGACTGTAATTCATCATTGGATATGTTGCCTCTCAACAAATTACTAGACGTCACACCAGATTCAGTATAAAAGAAGAAAAGGAAAAGATAAACAGATATTGGAGAGTAAGCAAACCACTTACAGGATACATTTGTTAGCAGAAGCAGTCAAATACTTCATAAGATACAGTGGTGCTATATGCTGTAATTATGGAATGAAGTAAAATAAGTATAAATCAAGCAACTTAGCCTTCAGAGAGAAAGTACTAAACTTTAAGTATGCTTGTAAGAATGAATAGTTAGTACCACATTGAGGGCGTAAGTATAAAAAATATACAACTCATGGGAAATGATGCAAAATATTTTCTCAGTCTAAGGATTTTTGAAAAGTACTTGTGAGGATAGGTAAATCTCAACACCTAAATTGAAACAAAGTAGGAACTCAGAAAATCACTGCTGGAAAGACTGTACCCATCTTAATTTCTGCCTCTGAAAAGACTTGATTTCCTAAAAATAAAACAAGAAAAGTTTGTGGCTATACAACATCTACACAACAGAATTACAGTCAAGAATAAGATGCCAAAAGATCTTATTCTGTTTCCATTAAAAATGTCCCAAAATTATCACTATTTTTAATACATTAATCCCCAGATATACACTGACACAGATTGTTTTCAGTTTTCAAATCATAATTAGAAAAGATTAGCATTTATTATGCTTACTCTAATAAATATTGCAATAACTGTCTTCCTTCAAAACTCTCCCTTCCTTTCCTATTTAGCCTAGAGCAGGAGAGATGAAATTAGTTTCTTTAAGCATGAATTTTTTTCTTCACAACATAGAAGAAAAATGACAAAGCACTGAAAAGACCTGTTAGGCCTGTTTGTCCTTGCATTCTGTCCCAAAGAAGAGTCTGGAAAAATGTTTGTTTTCACCTAAAAGCTGATGAACTTCAAATTATATCTCCATCTCAGACGGCTCTCCTGACACCCATATTTCTGTGTTCAGCTGCCTTATGGACACGTCAGCCTGGATGGTCTAGAAATCCCATAAATTCAGCAAGTCCAAAACTTTAAGGAATGAATGAGTTCATACCGTTTCTTGCCAAAGGATTTCCTTTTTTTTTTTTTTCGGTACGCGGGCCTCTCACTGTTGTGGTCTCTCCCGTTGCGGAGCACAGGCTCCGGACGCGCGGGCTCAGCGGCCATGGCTCACAGGCCCAGCCGCTCAGCGGCATGTGGGATCTTCCCGGACCGGGGCACGAACCCATGTCCCCTGCATCAGCAGGCGGACTCTCGACCACTGCGCCACCAGGGAAGCCCAGGATTTCCTCTTTAGAACACCTTTTCTTCATTAATTCCATTACCATCCATCCACCAATCATTTATTGGATTCTTTATCCTCATCCTCTCTGCCACTGCCTTAATTTAGGACTTCATCTCTCTTGCCTGAAATATTGCAACAAATTTTTGAACCACCTGCTGCCTCCAATACTGAATCCTTCCATTGTCCTACTAAAGAGAAATAGCTGAAAAGCAAATCTAAAAATGTTACCCTCCACCCCCAATCAAAACTCTTAATGGCTCCCCTCCAGTAGAAAGCTGAAACTTCTCAGGATGACATACAAGGTCCTCCTTGTATGCTTGAAGTTAAGGCTTCATGTCTACATCTTCCCTTTCTACTCCCCTCACATCTTTATGTATTAATCACCTTGTGTCGTAGACACTCAGAAATGCTTGTAAGTTTCCAATAAATGTCATTCCATTTCACACTTCTCAGCCACTGCTCAAACTCTCCATGCTCCTTGGGTACTCTAACATCTTCACACTTTTGGGTAAACTCTTCCTTCAAGTACTTTAACATCCAGATCTCTCATGATATCTTGGCCTGCTAAAATTTCCTTAAGTCACCCACTCATTTGATCACTCCTTCTTTTGTGCCGGACTGTACCTAGAACATAAGAACATAATTCTAATACTATACGCGTAACACTTTATTTTAAAATAACTTTCAGAATGTCTTTTCTACTAGACTTTGAAATCCTTATAAGAGAGAAGCATGTCCTTTCTTACCTTGTGTTCACAAAGCCTTAAAGAGTGTTTGGTATGAAAGAAGTAATAAAAATTAAATTAAAAAATAGCTAAGAACTGAATTAAAATTAAGTTCTATGATTTGGAAGTCATCAGTCTAGGTATTGTGTGGGTTACAACTACAAATAAAACAATGTTTTATACTTAAGGAGCTAATGGAAGTCGCAAGATGTGCATGTAAATACAAATATAGCAAGATAGAAAGCGATATTGCTGTGAGAAATTTAAAAAGAAGAGATTTTTTTTTTTGAGCCAAAAGGACTAGAAAGTTTTCATGGGGAAGAGAAAATGGATGTGAGACTTAAGAGTCATGAAACTAAAATTCAGACTGAAGTGCATGAGATTTAACTGGAATAAATAAGAAGCCCTCAAAGTTTTGCAAGCATGAAAACGAATGTTCAGAGCAAGACTTCAAAATGATTAATTTGATAGCAGTATAGAAGATAAATTGAATCAATGAAGGCTAGATTCAGAGAGGCCATTTAGAGAATTATTATAATATTCCAGGGAAACCATTCTGAGAGACTTTAGACTTGAATCTCAGAAATGAAACTGTGGCTGGGAAAGTAAAGAGGTGGGAATAAACTTGGGATGTTTGCAAGAAAGGATCAATGAAACTTAGCAAATGATTTCAGGGCCAAATAAAAAAGATACCCAGGAAGAATTAGAAGTTTTAAATCTGAAGGATTTGACAGGATGGTGGTACCATTAACAGAAACAGGGAATATATTAAGAACAACTCTGAAAAGGAAGATTACTTCTGTTTTTGTCACATACTCGGAGACAGTGACACATCCAAGTAGGGATATTTAGTACAAAACTGGAAAGTTGTCTAAAAAATCTGAGAAGGACTGTGACTGAAAGTAAAGATTTTGATCTTTCATCTAAAGAAGGTATTTAAAGATACAAGAATGAGTGTTAATGACAAGGGATAAAAATACAGGAAAAGAAGAGGCTTGAGAAAGAAACTTGGGAACAACTTACATACAGGAAACTGGAGGAAGAAAAGAACCCAAAAAGAGAGTAGAAAACAACAAAACAATCATGAGATCACAATCACTGAAACTGAGGAAAAGCAAAGCATAAATATGAAGAAGTTATTGACCAGATCTAATGACTTAAAGTATTGAAGTTGTGCTGTCCAAGAGGGTGGCCACCAGCTACATGTGCCTATTTAAATTTAAATAAATAAAATTTAAAATGTAGTTCCTTAGTTGCATTAGTCACGTTTCAAGTGCTTAACACCACACGTGGCAAGTGGCTTCCATAAAAAATAGTGCAGATATAGAATTAATCCATCATGACAGAAAGTTCTTTTAGATGGTGTTGGATTGAGGGATATAAAGAGCGGAAGAAAAGTGAGTAAATAAGAGTGGTCTTTCAAGGCATTCAAAGACATTGGTATTACAATTAGATCAGAGTTAATTCCTCCTTATTCCACTTGGTGTGTCCTTCCATAAATTAATCTCTTTATACCCAGTTTTTAGCGCTTACCCCTAGAGTTCTTTTCTAAGTGATTAAATGGTGACATATGATATTTTACCACAATTCCTTGACCACTGTTAGTCCTAAATAAAGGAGAAATAGCAGCTGCATCAGCAGTACAGTGCAGAGGGATGGAAGTCAGACTGCTGATAATTAAGAAAATAGGTGATCAATATGTGGATGCAGCAGGTCTGGATCAGAGCTTCAGGAGACATAAAAATAGGAGGGCAGATGATGCAAGTAATAGTTTGGAGAGATTTAAAGTACGTGCCCTAGAGCATGCATGAGCATAAGGGGATGACAGAATACTTGAAGAGAGAACAGATAGGAACAAAGCTGGAAGGATATGTAAGTATCAATGTATACTTTCTAATGGTTGAGAAAATGATTGTGTTTCCTGTCAATGATAATATCACATATCTGTGCAGAGATTAGATAGGGGAATTTTATTGGGGAAGTATAAGAGCAAATCAAAATAGGAGCAAGAGGTGTCTCCCATTGTCACTAAAATGACCTATTATTAGGTCAGGGATTGGTTTTATTTCTAAAATCCAAGTCTGACTTCTTTGATAGTTACTGCCTCGAGTCCTAGGTTGAAAAAAGATTCTGAGGCTGTATTTGAATTCATTGGGAAAGAGAGCACGAACGAAGAGCCCTTCTACGGGGACACAGAAGTCAACTCCGCACTTGACCCTGCTTCACATGGTTTCAGGTGATTAAATGGTCACAGTCATAAAGAACCACCCTGGGCTTTTCTTCCCCAGAAGGTCTCCTGCTTCTGGGACACATGGACTAGAAGGGCTTAGATTCTGCCCCTGGAGAACTGTGCTCTAGGGTCCACATCCATGTAAACAAAAAGCCATGTCCGGGCTTCCCTGGTGGCGCAGTGGTTGAGAATCTGCATGCCAATGCAGGGGACAAGGGTTCGAGCCTTGGTCTGGGAAGATCCCACATGCCGCAGAGCAACTGGGCCCGTAAGCCACAATTACTGAGCCTGTGCGTCTGGAGCCTGTGCTCTGCAACAACAGAGGCCGCGATAGTGAGAGGCCTGCGCACCGCAATGAAGAGTGGCCTCCTGCTTGCCACAACTAGAGAAAGTCCATGCACAGAAACGAAGACCCAACACAGCCATAAATAAATAAATAAATACATTTTAAAAAATTAAAAAAAAAAAAAAAAGCCATGTCCTATTCTTTCCTTCACCAAACACAGGATAAATTCTCCAGGTCCTTCCTCGTTCCCCACCCTTCCTGTGTTCCAAGACTCCCAGAGGACCTCAACCCAAAATTCATCCCCACTTGCTCTCCAAGATCCCCTGAAGCACAACTGGCCCCCACGCCTGGTGAATGCTGACATTCTTTCCGCATACCATTCACAGCCACTTGAACCTTGAAAGGCAGAGAGCAGTTACTTGAACTAGTGAAGGACACAGGTCATAAAAGAGGAAGCCTGGGTGATACTGAGACAGACAAAAAGGGTGATACTGAGAACTTAACCTAGGTCCTTTTTTGTTTTGTTTTGTTTCCATGAAGGATTGAAGGTGATGAGTGCTGAACTGTTAGGAGGAAATGCATCACTAAACATGATGACACAAATTGTGAACCTAAAACGGAAGTAGTTTAAAGATTCTTTGTAACAGGCTCCAAACGTTATTCATTTTTGTCTGAACTTTGCGTATCGACCAATCATGAGTCAGTGTATCTGACACTGGTGATAAAATAATGAACAGGATGTCACTCCTGGCTTCAAGGCAATTAAGAGCTTGTGCATAGTAGGCACACAATTACTTCTGTTGTTTTTAAGTGAGTTGAGAAAGATAATGAGGTTTCTATTTGACTATTTGTAAGGGACATTAATTTCCATCATTATGTGCTCTTTTATATATATTGGGCCTAAAAGTTTCCTAGAACAACAGCGAATATGCTCATCATTAAATGGATCAGAATAACTTAGAGATGTATTTGATTAGATAAATGAACGAATTTTTCAGATTCCCTTCATAATTTTTTGTTTGTTTGTTTGTTTTTGGTTTTTGCGGTACTTGGGCCTCTCACCGTTGTAGCCTCTCCTGCTGCGGAGCACAGGCTCCAGATGCGCAGGCCCAGCGGCCATGGCTCACGGGCCCAGCCGCTCCACGGCATGTGGGATCCTCCCGGACCGGGGCACGAACCCGTGTCCCCTGCATCGGCAGGCGGACTCTCAACCACTGCGCCACCAGGGAAGCCCTCCCTTCATAATTTTTAATCATAGTCCAATACCATCCATACTTGAAAAAAAAAAGAATATTGCTCACACCCTAGTTTTCAATCAATTAAAATCCCAGCAAGGCTGCTTATATCCTACCCCTTCTCACCCTCCCCCAACAAAAAAACCTAATTTGGGGAGAGAGGCAAATTCCCGGATTAGGTCAAGTTTTGCCAGAAATATAGTAGCCAGACATTACCACATGTTTAGTTGTTTTGCTTTAATATATTTTTCTTTGTTAAATTGAATCATTTATGACAGGTTTACGGAGAAATCAGAGAAAAATGGAAGAATCACTTTGAAGGATCGTGTTCAGTGTGACGGGGTGAGGAACAACTGTAATGAAGCCTTTTTCCCCTTTACCTGAAGTATGGCTAATCCTTAAGGTTTTATTCTCCATGATCAAAATGACTTTGAAAAATTAAAGAATCGGGGAAGTGAGACAAGGAGTGTTTAAGCTAAAACAGAGACCTCTCAGAAGTGTGTTGAGCCATACCAAAAATATAGGGCAACGTGAAACTGAAAGAGGGCTTGCTCCTTGAGTCTCAGTGCCATCATACAGGAGCTCTGTGGCTATTGGGGCCCCAAAGAGCCTTTCATTTCTCTCTGAGGTAAAACGTTTCTATGTAGATACAAGAGCTCTGTAAATCAACCAAGCCCTCCAAATCAGTGTCTCAACTCTCTCTCTGTTTATATACACTAAGCATATGCTTCCTGTGACCACTTCGAAAGAAATATAACTTTCTTAAATATTATTTAAGTGCAGCTCTATGGCTGTGAAAGAGAGAAAGTATAAATGACTGAATCTTTTACTACACGGGTGGAGAAAGAAGGAAGGAGTGATTGAAATGTTACGCTGACCAGTCTAGGAAATGGGTAATAACTTGTGATTAAATGCAGATGTTAACCTGAAAAATTCAGTTAATCACAGATATTAAACATGCCTGGAAGCTATAAAAAAAAGTAGAATGTGAACCAATGAATAACCTTTCATTGAAATAGTGTAGTGACACACAATGCACACTGGGAAAAAAAATAATGGACTAAATTTAAATTACTTCAACTTTTCCATCTTGTACAAATGTTTATGTACAAATGAACAGACCATTACATGGACTAGTAACCAGGGAACATTGGCAAATTGAATAAATCAAAATCAGAGTGGAAAGAGCCATGAATGACCGTGTGTAAGTAGCACTTGGAAAGGAACAAGCTGAAAAATATTCCATTTGAGTAAGTATAAACCTCACTAGAAACAGTACAAATAGGTTTTAAAATACAGAACGACTGTTATATCTAAAGGTAGTGCAATAATTTAGAAAGCAGATCATAATTTGCCGTTAAGTGGTGCTTGGAGATCACAACTAAGCATTTCATAGCTAATGCTCTGCAGCCTAGCACCGGGCTTGGCACTTAATTGACACTCCATAAATACTGGTTCTGATTTATTGTTAGTAGTGCTCCTCAAAATAAAATACCTGAATGTTATAGTAATAAGAAGACTTCAAATAGAATTCAAATAAGTAAGTATAACTGCTACTATAATATATATATTCATACATTGGACCAGCAGCCACCACTCTTTGCCATGTCCAGTAACCAATCTAACCTTGTTGAAAAGCACCTATATTTCACTTTGAGCTACAATGAGTCTCTCATTCATCATTTTCAGCTGCTGATTTATCACTTTCAGCAGCTGGTTCTTCAAAGCTCAGTTGAAAATGCAGTCAAGAGTTTGGGGATGAAAGAGGAGAACCACGGGTTACAGACTGGCTTTTTTGAAAACAAAACAAAATTATTTCTTACCATATTTGCTTTCCAAAGCAGCTTCCAAGATACATTTTCACAAAATGTGGGGATATGCCATATCCGTTCATCAAATAAACATAGTCCTGAGAGCTGTAATACTGGTCAAATCACATTAGGGAGGTTGGAAGAGAATTCCAAATTTGCAAATAGTAGACAAGTGAAATGAAAGAGTTTGGTGTTGAGGAAACCACTGAAACCAAAAACTGTGAATTCCTAGTGCCACTGATCCAACTGTTTGTATTTTTCTCTCCACCAGATTAAATAATTATGCAGTATTTTGGATCTACAGGGAGAGTTTCCTTGAAAGACAAAGGGAAAAGGATTTTGATGAAATTGGTTAAAAAAAAATTCAAACTGAACATGCAATCCAGTATAGAAAAAAAAAAGGAAGCAGGCCCATTAGGAGGTTTGTAAATTGGAATAAAATGACAGAGTGGAGGGATAAGAGTCTCGAGGTCAAAGTCATGGCTGTGCAAGTTAGAGCAGGTCAACTCAGAGTCTCTTGCCATGAGACATATTCAGCATGAACTAGTCTACAGTTTCTGTGGCAGAAAGGGAGAGATGGAGAATATGAGAGCTGAGAAGACATCTCAGATCTCACACTTAACAGTCCTTAATAGTAATTAAGGAAGAAAATTCTAATGAATGAGGCCCATAGAGGTTCCATCAAATGTCATTTCTTGCCTTTTCTAGCATATGCAAAATCCCACGTTTTCAATGGACCAATGTTTGCAAAGTTAGTAATCATTCTATCTCTACAGGTCGGTTTTCCTCATCACAGGAAAAATGCTCTACAGAACAGAGGCTGAAAAAACTGCAAAACAAATCCCAGCTCTTTTCCTATGTTAAATTGAGAAAATCTGAATATCAAAGAGCAAAGAGTCATTGTCACAACTGGAACTACACTATAACTTCTGAAGTTTCAGTTTCTCATTCAGTGATACATGCCCACAAACATGGAAATACAAGTAAAGTTGTTCAGTTAGAGAAAAGCTATTTTGACATTGTCCTTCCTTTTTATTCCCCCAAGCACACTACTGAAATAAAAATAGAATTAAACCTATCTTCCATGATCCAGTTTAAGTTTAACATATAGTTGGATATATCCAGGGATGAAATAGTGAGAGTGTTTAAGGCTAGAGATAGAGTCAGCGATCTCTTAAGAGTTTAGTGAAATTCCATCTCTTATCAGTTGTGGTTTAGCCAAGAAGTTTTGCTTGAAGATCTCCAGTCCGTTTGATAAGGTGAGTCACTTGGTTTATCACGGGCCTTTTTAAATGGAACATGTTTCCTGGTTCGTCAATACTCTGGTTCTATCACAAGATAGCTCACCATATTCCTTCACCTTCTGAAATCTTTGTGGGTTTCAATACATATATATATATATATGTGTGTGTGTGTGTGTATATATATATATACACACACACACACATATATATTTTGGGGGGTGCTGCTCTGCACCGCTTGTGGGATCTTAATTCCCCAACCAGGGATTGAACCTGGGCCCCCTGCAGGGGAAACGCTGAGTCCTAACCACTGGACTGCCAGGGAATTCCCTTTGGTATTTTTTGTTTGTTTGTTTGTTTGTTTTGTTTTGTTTGTGGTACGCGGGCCTCTCACTGTTGTGACCTCTCCCGTTGCGGAGCACAGGCTCCGGACGCGCAGGCTCAGCGGCCACGGCTCACGGGCCCAGCCGCCCCGCAGCATGTGGGATCCTCCCGGACCAGGGCACGAACCTGTGTCCCCTGCATTGGCAGGCGGACTCTCAACAACTGCGCCACCAGGGGAGCCCTGGTATTTATTTTTAACCTTGAGATTTCTTTACCTGAAAACAATGACTTTTTTGAAAGAATTGGAGTCCATTTAGATGCATCATGGCAAAAATAAGAAGATACCAATGAAGCAGCCTACAGATATGAGCCAACAGAAACTGTAAACTCAGCAGCTCTTAGTAAACCACAAATACTTTTCACTCAGGAAAATAAACTTCATTAAAGCCGGGAAAAATTTCATTGCCTGTAACTCCAGTGCCTACAAGGGTGCCTGATTCATAATAGGTGTTTGATAAAGATTTATTGACTGGCAAAGTGAATGAATGAATGAGTGAAAAATAATTTAGGAATTATAAATGGATTTAGTTGAAGGATCCTAATGGATATAACATTTAATTTGCTGTACTCAAAAACTGGGGGGCTATGCAGGTGCTGATGATTATTTGTGGTTTTGCCCAAGATTACTTAGTAGAAGATACAAAGTGAAACTCAAAATAGTCAATGATGTTTCTACTTAAATGTCTTTTTAAAAAAAAACTTTTCATGGGCTTCCCTGGTGGCGCAGTGGTTGAGAGTCCGCCTGCCGATGCAGGGGACACGGGTTCGTGCCCCGGTCTGGGAAGATCCCACATGCCGCAGAGCGGCTGGGCCCGTGAGCCATGGCCGCTGAGCCTGCGCGTCCGGAGCCTGTGCTCCGCAATGGGAGAGGCCACAACAGTGAGAGGCCCGCGTACAGCAAAAAAAAAAGAAAAAACTTTTCATTTTAAAATAATTGTAGACTCACATGCAGTTGTGAGAAAAAATACAGAGAGATTCTCTGGACCTTTACCTAGTATCCCCCAATGGTAACATCTTGTATAATTGTAGCACAATAACACAACCAGGAAAGTTACAATGATACAGTGCATCAACCTTATAAATATATGCACTTATATAATATGCACTTATAAAATACTGACTGATTTGCACATATATGTGTATTTAGTTGTATGCAATTTGATCACATATGTAATTCATGTGACCCACTTGGATGTCTCTTATTATTATTTTTTTAATTTATTGGAGTATAATTGCTTTACAACGTTGTGTTAGTTTCTGCCTCACAGCAAAGTGAATCAGCCATATGCATACACATATCCCCTCCCTCTTGGACCTCCGTTTCTCCCCGTCCCACCCAACTAGGCCATCACAGAGCACCGAGCTGAGCTCCTTTACAACAGGTTCCCACTAGCTATCTATTCTACACATGGTAGTGTATTTATGTCAAACCTAATTTCCCAATTCATCCCACCCTCCCCTTCCCCCCCCCACCATGTCCATGTCCATTCTCTACATCTGCCTTTCTATTCCTGCCCTGCAAATAGGTTCATCTGTACCATTTTACTAGATTCCACATAATGCACTAATATAAGATATTTGGGATTTTTTTTTCTGACTTAACTTCACTCTGTATGATAGACTCTAGGTCCATCCACATCTCTACAAATGACCCAATTTTTTTATGGCTGAGTAATATTCCATTGTATATATGTGCCACATCTTCTTTATCCATTCATCTGTCAATGGACACAGGTTGCTTCCATGACCTGGCTATTTTAAATAGAGCTGCAGTGAAAATTGTGGTACATGACTCTTTTTGAATTATGGTTTTCTCAGGGTATATGCCAAGTAGTGGGATTGCTGGGTCATATGGTAGTTCTATTTTTAGTTTTTTAACGAACCTCCACACTGCTCTCCATAGTGGCTGTATCAATTTACATTCCTACCAACAGTGCAAGAGGGTTCCCTTTTCTCCACACCCTCTCCAGCATTTATTGTTTGTAGATATTTTGATGATGGCCATTCTGATCAGTGTGAGGTGATACCTCATGGTAGTTTTGATTTGCATTTCTCTAACGATTAGTGATGTTGAGCATCCTTTCATGTGTTTGTTGGCAATCTGTATATCTTCTTTGGAGAAATGTCTGTTTAGGTCTTCTGCCCATTTTTGGATTGGGTTGTTTGTTTTTTTGATATTGAACTAAATGAGCTGCTTGTATATTTTGAAGATTAATCCTTTGTCAATTGCTTCATTTGTAAATATTTTCTCCCATTCTGAGGGTAGTCTTTTCATCTTGTTTATGGTTTCCTTTGCTGTGCAAAAGCTTTTAAGTTTCATTAGGTCCCATTTGTTTATTTTTGTTTTTATTTCCATTTCTCTAGGAGGTGGGTCAAGAAGGATCTTGCTGTGATTTATGTCATAGAGTGTTCTGCCTATGTTTTCTTCTAAGAGTTTTATAATGTCTGGCCTTACGAATTATGGTTTTCTAATTCAATTTTATTTCAAGGAATTTCTGCCAGAGAGTAGAGGAAGCGGGCTTAAGAAGAAGGGAAATGACTGAAATCAGAGAGGCTACTACAGAATCTGGGTATGTGAGTACATATAAAAGACAAAGTGTAAGTTGAGAAAGATACAAACAAGAAGAAGATGAGATCTTCCTGGAGTTACCTAATAAATTAGTAAGGGACACTTGAAGGAATCAGGTAAGTGGCAGAATACGAGAGGGTAAGCACTGGAAATCTGCTTACATGAAAAAGGTAGGACAGATAGGAACAAAATCCAGATGTTGGTCAACATGGGAAAATATCCAGTGAAAGAAGGCTATGCATTTTGTTTCTGTAATATACATGTGTAAATTTTTATTTCTGTTTTTCAAGGTTATCATCTTCCTTGTCTCTAATAGTCCTTACTAATTTCATACCACATTCATTACCTGTTTAGGAAAACCACTGGGCAGATTAAAATGTTAAGAATAGCATTTTATAAACTATGCGAGATATGAGCTACGGGTTTTTTTTAAGTTTTCTTTCACATACACACATCTACAAACTTGGAATGACATCTACTCTTTCAGGTAGAAAATAAACACATCAGGTCAATGTCCTAAAGTTGACAAGTCTTATTAACATCTCTTTCCTTTATTTTCACATGCTTGAGAGGTAATAAGACAACTGCTATCACCCATAAAAAGGCTACAAGAACTGGAAGAGTGGTGTGTTTATAGAAAAACACTCTAAAACATACCTGTTCCCCATACTAAATTTGAAACTAAATAGTAGTGATGTCTCTTGAAATCTAAGCAAAATAAACATTTATCCTTTTGAGCTATATTTTTCTTTTTCATGAAATTACAGATTTATCTCTAAATATTTGCCTATATTGTTAATCACTTCAATTAAAGCTCTGAAACCATGCAATTCCTTAGAGTTTTTGCAATGTTCAGACATGACTTCCTTTTTAATCTTGCTCACTTGCTGTGTAAGAACTTCTGATATCCTTTCCCAGGAAATCTACTGGATTTCTGCCGACCCACCATCCTCCATGGTAACTGATGTAAAGAATTTATTAACATTTCATCAATTTCTTCATTCTTTTCTTTAACTAATATTCTTTCCCTTTTTAAACAGCTCTATCACATACATACTTCTGATCTCCAACCATATTTATAATTAACTATTCACATTCTTGAGGGATTAGGCATACAGATTCTTTGGAAGCTAGTAAACAGTGCTCTCTTTATATTTCTAACTGAGCTATGAATAAAGAATTCTTATGAAAATAAGATTGGGGACTGGATTCAGAAGAAACTAAGATAGACAAAATGACATTCCAGGAGTGGTCCCAACAAAAAACAGTATATTTGTGTCCTCTTGATAACTTTGGCTCTCCTGACTCTATACACCAACAGATTGCACCTATGTATGCATAACAATACACACACACACACATATATATATATAAAACCTATGTATGTATAACAGCTTTCAGCACAAAAGAAAACCGGAGGAAAGCTGGCACTAAAACAAGATGCCATTCAATTAATAGGAAAATTCAAAATGAATCATAAACATTCATTTCAAAAAAGATATCAGACAAGTAAATGTTCTTATGATTCTGAAGACAGAATTATGATTCTCAAGACAGCTGAACATAGGATAAAGTGGCTTACAGCAGAGTTATTTCAGTACATCAAACACTAAAACAGTATGATTAAACATAGAAGGAAGTGACAAAATTGTATACACCTTTTCCCAACTTTCATTAAACCCACGAAACAAAGATTAATTAAAACTTTAAATGTTATACACTAGCCTGGAAAAGCAGTGAGAATGCCTGCTGAAACCCAGAGCAGTAAAGAGGGGAAAAGATTTTAACAAAAAGATATCAGAACCCCAGTCTTATTCTCTATGTAAGTTTAAAATCTAATTCACAGCAAGCAGAAAATTTATTATAAAAACTGGCCCACAATCAGAGAAACTCATGGGGGTCTAATGTAGATAAGTTTAAATCTACCCCTTAGAAATATTTCTACAGACCTGGGTACCAGTACCCATGGAATCAACTGGAGCTGAAGATGTAGCTAACTGCTAAATGCCTGCATTCTAGGCAAACATGGGGGAGCATCAGTGGGCTCAAGAAGAAGCAAATTTTTTTTTAAGGATTTAATTATTTATTTTTTAACATCTTTATTGGAGTATAATTGTTTCACAACGGTGTGTTAGTTTCTGCTGTATAACAGCGTGAATCAGCTATACATATACATATATCCCCGTATCTCCTCCCTCTTGCATCTCCCTCCCACCCACCCTCCCTATGCCACCCCTCTAGGTGGACACAAAGCACCTGAACAAGAGGGAAATTTTGCACCCAAAAGACAAAAAGTACTTTTAAAAATCAGAAAGAAGCTTCAAATAAGTAAGTTTTAAATATTCTGGAAAATAAAGGAATAAAAACAATAAGGTTCCTCCATACTAATAGAAGAATGTGAAAAAAGAGACTATTTGAAAATTACTAAAATGGAATATTTGGAAAGAGAAATACAGTTGACTCTTGAAGAAGATGGATTTGAACTGTGCGATCTGCTTAGATGAGGATTTTTTTCAATGGTATCTGCAGTTGTGTGAGTGCACCACATATGCAGAACCCTGGATACAGAGGAACTAGGGATAGAGAGGGTTGATTATAAGTTATATGTGGATTTTCAACTGCTCAGAGGGTCAGTCCCCCAGTCCCATGTTGTTCAAGTGTCAACTGTATATTTTGTGTGTCAGGACTCCCCAAGACCACTCTCAGGCTCCATGTTTCACTTGGAAGATTCACAGGACTCAGAAAGCTTTTATATTCATAGTTACAGTTTGTTACAGTAAAAGGATACAAATTAAAGGAAAAGGCACTGGGGGTGAAGTCCAGGAGAAACTAGACTCAAGCCTCCATGTGTCCTCTCCCAGCAGAGTCACACAGATATACTTAATTATACCAACAATGATGTGTGATGACACACGTGAACTGTTCTCACCCAGGGAAGCTCACCTGAGCCTTGTGCTCAGGGTTTTTATTGGCAGTCAATCACGTAGGCATGCAGCACTATGGTAAGCATGCTATAGGACTTAGCTTCTCAGACTCCAGCCCCACAGAGCAAAAACAGAGGTTTACCATAAATCACATTCATTAGCATAAACTATCTGATTAAATTGGTACTGTGTTGGCCTCGGGCACACAAAAATGCTCTTATCCGAAAGAATATTCTGGCCTTTCTCACTTTCTGAGGCAGTCCACTCTGTCTGTGGATTGTGTGCCTCTCTAAATAAATCCACTTCTTACCTAAAAAAAAAAAAAAAAAAAAAATTCCAAGGACTCAAAGAGCTCAACTTCCAGGAGCTGTCCAAGAGCTAGTTCTGAAAACAGGCCTTTCTTGGGAATGTGGAAGGTTTGAGCAACTCACACCTGAAGAGTTAACCCTTGCCTGTACATATTTATAAAATTAAAAGGAAAACAATCAGTGAGTGAGTAGTACACAATAACAGACAGAAGGAAAACATAAATGAATATAAGTTGAAAGACTGATCCAAGGACATCTCTTAGAATTCAATACAAATTGACAAGGATAAATATAGAGACATGAAGGATGGAATGGGAAGGTCCAGTGGCCCAGTAGGAGGAGTTACTGAAGGAGAAAATAGAATTAGAGAAGGGATCTCATTGTTCACAGACATGTAGAAGAATGTGATCTCAATTTAAAGGAGCCCACCAAGTTAGCAGCAGGATAAGAAAAACAAATACAGACCCATCAAAATGTATCTGCAGAATATCAAATTAAAATCTTTAAACTTACCAAAAAGAACAGATTCATTATCAAAGAAAACTAGATAATTAGACAATATATTTTGCGTCACTGGATGTCAGCTAAGGATAGAATTTTAGAGAAGCAGTTATTTTCCCCTCAATGTATATTGTTCCATTACCTCTGGCATTCACTGTTGGTAGCTCTTAAGAATTTTCCAGTCTGAGAAATGTATTTATCCAGGCAGTGACTCAGTTCATTTATGAAATGAAGATTAAAAATTATAATGTTTACTTTAGAAAATAAAGTCCAGACATTTTCAAATCTACATAGATAAGGAGTTTATGATTTGGTAAGCCTTTGTAAAAGATATACAGATTTTATATATATAAAAGATTTTATATATAAAAATATTTTATATCTATATAAAAGAGGTGATTCAACAAGAAAGAAATTGAAACCACAAAAAAGAACACAGGAAATAAAGACATTCTTAAGCTTGTTGGTAAGTATAAAAATAAGTATTGGCTATAAAATATGTTAATGATGAAATTGAGGGGCAATGTTAAAATAAGTTGGAATTAAAATACCAGACAACAGTAACATGGGGTAAATCAGAGTTAATTTTTCTAAGATCCTTGCATTATATAGGTATTCTGTAGGAAGGGGGCATAAAGATGCCGAACAACACTAAACATCTTTCTGTTAATATACAAGTTAAAATTTAAGATAAATCATTATTTTAAAAGTCAGGTGAAATGTATACCCTCTGAACCAGAAAACAAGAGAAAAGAGAGAAATTCTGTCAAAATTAAAAAGCAAGAAAGGAGTAAAATCAGAAAAAGACAGGAAGCGAGGAAAAATAATTATACAGTTAAATAAGTTATATTGAAAATACAAATTAAGTTGTAATAACTATCCAAATATGGCAGTAATTACAAAGAATGTGAATGAATTAAATCTACCCTCAAAGATAGAATATCAGATTTGACTATAAATAAAATCCAGTTATATTCTGTTTATATGTAAGTTCACATGTTCCAGTTTGCTCAGGACCATGCTGGATTCACCTATTGTCCTAGCTTAATTATTAATAGCATCCCTTTTACTCTCAAAGTTCTGGCTTGGATAATCAATGACACATTAAAAGCAACAATATACAAGTAAATTGAAAACAAATGGGTGAAAGTATAGACTGAACAAATATTTACGAAAAGAATGTTGGTATAGAAATATCAATAACAAATAAAAAGGAATTTAAGATAAAAGTCATTAATAATGACAGAGGGGCATCTCATAAAACTAAAAGGAACAATCCACCAAGGAGATTAAACAATCATTAACCTGTAAGCCTTCTACATCCTCCTAAAATATGTAAAGCAAAAAATGACATAAGTACAAGCAAGACGGACAGGCTCATAATAATGGTGGGATCTTTTAATACAGTTCTCTGAGAAACTAATTGATAAATTAGAAAAAATAGTAAATATAAAAAGAATTTGTACAACAAACTTAATCTTGGTTTCTACAGAAAATACACGTTGTTATCAAGTGACTATGAAACAGTTATAGAAATTACCCATGTACTAGACCATAAAGTCTGTGCTCCTCGATTCTGGGGCTACCTTGAGACTGCTTTTGGCTGCACTAACTAGCTCTGTCCATTCCAAGCCCCACCTGTGCCAAGAGCTGAAGAAATCAACTCATTGACATACCTATAATCTATTCATGGTTGACTCTCTATTCAACAAGTCCTGAAGAATCAGTATTATATCAATATTCTCTGCCCAGTATGCAATCCATACTCCTAAAAAATGGATTGGAGAGAAAACCACAATAAAAATTATGAAATATTTAAACTGAATGACAATAGAAATAACATTTTGAAACTTGTGTGATGGAACTAATGTAGTAACTAGAATGTTATTTCCTTGAATGCCTTTTTGAAAAAGTAAAACTTTAAATAAATAAAAAGGATAGAAAAAGAAAACAGAACAAATAAAATGAGGAGAAAGATAATAATAAAGATGAGAGTAGAAATTAATAATATAAAAAAGCAGCCAAACAAAAAGAAAAATAATGATTATGAAACAATAGCTGGTCTTTGAAAAGACTAATAAAGTACAAAAACATGTAAAAGACTACTCCAGAAATGGAACACACAGACACACCCACATATATACACACAAATGCATCTTTTACATATTTACTAAGGGGTGTGTGTGTGTGTGTGTCTGTGTGTCTGTGCCTGTGTCTGTGTGTATGTGTATTAAGGATATTTATCCTTTAAAAGGTGAAGATTTGAAAAACTGTGGTAGATTGGTAGAATGAAATAATGCACAGATGTTTGAATAAATGGAGCAAATAGGTAAATATGAGTAGATCTTCAAAACATAATAGAATGGAAAGAGCAAATTGCAGAATGTTATCTAGAGCATGGTATTATTTAAGTAAATATGAAAATCACATGAAACTATTGTTTATGAATGCATATATATATATATATATATATATATATATATATATATATAATAAAAGTATAACCACTTGGGTTGACCACACACCTAATTTATGATAATACTTTCCTCTGGAGAAAGAAAGCAAGAAAGAGGAAAAGAGGATTTCAGAGAAAAAAAGAGCTTCCACTAATTTGTAGGTTCTGTTTCTTTTCTTTTAAAAATCTGAAGAAATATGACAATCCTTTTTTTTTCCTTTTAAGTTATGGGTGGTGGCTCAGTTTGTAAGGTATTAATGTCCTTTCCTAGATTCAAATGCTTCTCTATCAGCTCTTCTGGTACAAGGGATATCATCAGAAATCTGGGATCCAGATATATTCTGAAGTCAATTTGGTGATCTAGGGTATCTCCAACATTCCCTACACTAACTTTATGGGTTTTCATGAATCTCCTACAACAGCAATTCTCAATCCCACTATACGTAATACTCTACCATCTTCTAAACAAATAATTGTATAATATACTATCCTAAAATAAAATCATTAAATAACATAGCACGACTTCATGCAGTTTTTAAAAATCAATGCAGGGCTTCCCTGGTGGCGCAGTGGTTAAGAACCCATCTGCCAATGCAGGGGACGTGGGTTCGAGCCCTGGTCTGGGAAGATCCCACACGCCACGGAGCAACTAAGCCCATGTGCCACAACTACTGAAGCCTGCGCAGCTACAGCCTGTGCTCCACAATAAGAGAAGCCACCGCAGTCAGAAGCTCATGCACTGCAATGAACAGTAGCCCCTGCTCGCCATAACTAGAGAAAGCCCGCTTGCAGCAGCTAAGACCCAACGCACCCAAAAATAAATAAAATAAAATAAATAAATGTATAAGAGAAAAAATCAATGTATACCTAACTATAAACTGAAGAAATAAAAGTAATTTAAAATAAAACAATATATATTTAAATATGTAAATGTTCAGGCACTATTATATTTGAAATTATAATAAAATATTCAGTTACTTAAGCCTATCAAGCTATCAAATAGGTGGATACAAAAGGAGACCAATATATGTGTGCTACATAATACAGCCTAACACCATAAACATTGGGATTTTCTAAAATGATTAGCATCTCTTGATAAAGACCTCAGCAAGGTATTGGACAATCTTCCCTCAACTTATACAGCATTGGCATCCTCAGGAAACTAGGTGTATACTATAAACTTTCAGCTCTAAGCTTAGATCAGTGGTTCTCAGCATTAACGTGCAACAGAAGGCTCACTAAATCATGGATTTCTTGGTCTCACCCATGAGTTTTTGATTCAGTAGGTCTGGAGAGGAGCCCCAAAATCTGCATTTAAAACAATTTCTCAGATGATGATGGTGCTGTTGGTCTGGAGGCTGAACTTTAAGAACTACAATTTAAAAAAATTTTAATGTTCTTTTTACATATATGAATGCCTTATAGAACATTTGAAAGACATGTGTAACCATTTTTAGTTAGGCGTGACTGCCCCATTGTTGCAGGAGGTATAGCATCCCTGGTACCCATGCACTAAATGCCAAGGTAGTTCACCTTCTTGCATGGTAGTTCAGAGTTCCAAGCACAAGCATTCTAAGAGTAGGAATATGGAAGCTATCAATCTTTTACATCCTGAGCCAGAAACTGGCACTTCCATTGTATTCTATTATTCGTGGAGTCAAAGACATTGCTCAAGGCCTAAGATCTTGTCACCTCCACCAGTTCCAGGTGCAGAAAAGGCTCCTCAGATACCATATTCCAGGTACAGTTCCTCAAATGCCATTCTTCTCTATCTGCCCCTCACACATCCACCATACAATGTTGGGACAGCGATAAGATAACTTCAGCAGATACTACCATTCAAACAGAAGAGAATGGGAGACCCACAGCAGATTTTGGCCCACAGAAATTCTGAAATCAATTGGTCATATGCTGCCAGTTTACTAAAGATTGAATTGTGTCCCCCGCCCCCAAATTCATGTGTTGAAGCCCTAACCGCCAAAGCAATGAAATTTGGAGATGGGGCCCTTGGAGATATTTAGGCCATGAGGAGGGAGCCCTCATCATGGGATTAGATATGATAGAATTTTCTCTCTCTCTCTCTCTCTGTGTCATGTGAAGTTACAGCAAGAAGACAGCCATCTGCCAGCCAGGAAGAGGCCTCTCACCAGGAAATCAATCTGCCTGTACCTTAATCTTCGACTTGCCAGGCTCTAGAACTGTGAGAAATCTTTGTTGTTTAAGCCACCCGGTTTATGATATTCTGTTACGGTAGCCCAAGGAAAGTAAGACACTGTTCCATGATTAGTGCCCAGCCCTGCCTGCAGGTAAAGACTGTCTGCAGCTCTTGCTCTACTTTTTGAGTTCTTTATTTCAGTCATCCTTCCTTTTCCATAAAAAAATTAACTTATGTTTGCAGCCAGGTAACCCATGTCTCCAGCTAGGTTTGAGGTCTAAAGAGCTCTTTCTATTTTGCATTGTTCTGTTCCTTCAGTCCAAGCTGATGCTATTTCTTTTAAAACATTGTGGGTTTTTTATATATCAGTTTATAATCAACTCCATTCAACAAAAGTCACACCCACATTTCTTTCCAAGACAAGTCTTTTTATACCTATTCCTAAGAAATCACTGTGGGATAATGCACTTAATATTCTTAAACATACTATCGTATAGTTGAGAATGTCTAAAAGGTATGCCTTTAAAATAAGTAGAAGGTGTATGAGGTCCTGCCTTATATCTTTCTGAGACCTTAACAAATGGTCTTATAGCCACTTACATCTTAATTTGATCCTTGCCTTAAAGGAATTTCTTTGATTTTGCTTAGAGAAACTTGGATTAAAAACATCCCATTAAAACATGCTTGTTTTAACTCAGCAAATCCTTAATTCTTTATATTTTCTCTAAATTTTGCTCAAAATGTGACCAGTTCTGTTTAGCTTAGCTTATCTTTCTCTTTTTCCTATTTTATCACATGCAGCTAAAATACACAAGTTGATGTTTTTGAGATTCCACTTAAAAACTTTATCTGATACACCAGTTTATTTGATACATTTTCTATTTTCCACATGAATGCAGGCAACAGCTTCACTAAACTTCCTGCCACTACATAACAACAGACTATTTCTCTAGCCTCTGGTAACATTTTTTTCATTTCCTTTAAGCCTCATCAACAGTCTCCTAAAGGCCCTTCCAACTTTAACTAATAGCCTCCTTGAGGCCCGTACAGCTTCTACTCACTGCCTCACCCTAGAGGCATGTGATTGAGACAGTCACCACCCCCAAATCTTGCATATAGCCTTAGCCAGGACAGCTAGAATGCTGAGCTTATGTGGGCACCTCTTCTCCATACATTCTGAGTCTTCTCACCTGGTTTCTCATGAAGTTTAGGCAGACTTCTTGTATGCTGGAGGAGGGCTCCACAAGTAAATACTCTGAGAGAGAAAAAGGGAAAGCCACTAGTCTCCTAAGTCCAGGCCCCAAAGACAGGCACACCTGCTCTTCTGGCAAACACTTACAAAGCCCACCCAGGGACGTCCCTGGCGGTCCAGTGGTTAAGACTCCGCCTTCCAATGCAGTGGCGGGGGGGGTGCTTCGATCCCTGGCTGGGGAATTAAGATCCCACATACTGTGGACTGCAGCCAAAAATTTTTTAAAAACAACAACAAAAAAAACAAAGCCCACCCAGATTCCAGAGGGAGGAAACAGACCTCACCTTTCAATGGACAGAGTAGCAAAGAATCTGTGTCTATCTTTAATGTACCACACCTCCTATCACTATAACAACCAAAAATGTCCTTTCCTTTTTCAAAAATTCTTCCCAGGGAAGAGGAGCACACTGTGAAATTTCTATTGAGAAGACTTGAATTTTTCAACTTGACTTTACGAGAACTGCTATTCCCAAGAGCCTGAGTTGTAATGTTCAGTTTCAGTGACGAAGCTGTTTTCTCTGGGGAAATGACCACATCCACAGAGTTTCTTGATCATACGAGGGACACCTATGTGGGCTAGAAAGGACTTTACAAGACTAGCAAGTGCTCTTTTCCTTGGGATTAACTTTGACTGTTTTCAAGGTGTTTCAAAGCAATCACCAAGTGCCTCTATTTTGGCCCAACAAATGCATCCCTGGTTTGTCTCCAGGGAATTCCCAAAGTGAGTTTCCTATTTATAAATAGAGAGTCTAGACTTAGAAATCTTTTTAGATTTCTTCTGGAAGAGGTAGGAATGAGATTCTCTGGGCTCTTACTGGCCTGGTCTGCTACTACAAACTTCCTTACACAGACTATGTTTAAGTCCTTATCAGTCTGCTCAGCTGGAGCTGCCTGGACAGTGTTAGGACAGAAGAAAATAATTAAAAGGCTCAGGGGGGCTTCCCTGGTGGCGCAGTGGTTGAGAGTCCGCCTGCCGATGCAGGGCACAAGGGTTCGTGCCCCAGTCCGGGAGGATCCCACATGCCGCGGAGCGGCTGGACCCGTGAGCTATGGCTGCTGAGCCTGCGCGTCCGGAGCCTGTGCTCCACAACGGGAGAGGCCGCAACACTGAGAGGCCGGCGTACCGCAAAAAAAAAAAAAAAAAAAAAGGCTCAGGATTCAGACAAAAAGGTGCTGAGGGCCTAAACTTCTGCGGAGCCAGAGCTAATGCCATGGCCCAGGACTGAAGGCCATCTGAAGAGGCCATCTATAACCTATGGGTGCAAAAAACCTTCAGAGGAAGGACTCTGTGGTATTCTTCTGTGCAGTCTTTCAAAACGTCTGCTAAAACACAGACTTTCTAAACTACAAAGTGTGGCGACAGACATTTGTGTAAAGCCAGAATCCTCAGAACTGAGGGCTCTCCCCAATGCAATAGCCTTTCCACCTGTGACTAAACCCTTCCTTCCCTAGCAATGGGCTGGAAGGATTTTCGAAGCCTCTTGCCTTTGTGTAAGTGAGTAATTTCTTTCAACTTGGGGTTTGCACCTCTCCTACTGCTTAGAATTTCTTTATTCTGCTATTTTCAGTGAGCCATGAATAAATACCGAGGTCATCTACAGGGGCTTGGGTCATGAAGTTAAATGCTGTCGACCTTGCAATTTCCACTCCAGTTACATATAGATGATGCTTGCGAATAGTAAGCACTAAATAAATTTTCTAAGTTGCTTATCAGTCTAGGATTCTATGCTATTTTGTAGATCTATTTCTCAGTTTTTTTTTTTTTTTGAGACTTACTAATTTCACATTAGTGCCCTGGTCAATATATTTCAAACCATCTCAAACCTATGTAGCCCCTCTGTATTCCTGATTTAGGAAATTGAGACACACAGAAACAACCCAAAGTATTAACATGTTGTCTGTTTTTGTCAGAGCTTTTTTTACATCCAGAAGAATTCAGCTGAATCACACATGTGGTCTACAAAAACAAACATAGGAAAACTATTGCTGATTTTAAATTAGTTAGAAGTGGAGAGAAGTTTCTTTTTTCCTTTTATCAAAGAAAAACATTTGGTTTCCTTTCGTAAATGCTTAATCATGTTCTAAGCAATTCCAAGCATGAGTTTATCACTGATGAATACAAACTACAATGGCTAATTTTCTTAGATTTGTTTGGGTTTTATAAACTAATCGATAGATTAACTGCATGAAAAGTGGAATGTTAAGTTATTTCTACTTTTTTTGGTAAAAGATCAGATTAATTTTTTAAGCCAAACCCCAATGAGGAATTTTCCAGAAAGTCACAGACTATAACTGTAATTTTGTAATCCATGGGAATTTTATCTGTGCCAATTGGAACTTGGAAGGAAATAGTATACAGTTACTTGTCTCTTTCTGCTGGTCATGTTACAATGCTTCTCCAAAACTAAGCCAATATGCAGTGTGTGTTGTGCAGTAACATCTACAGTGAGAGAAAGGGGGAAGAAAAGCTGAGCTGGTCAAATGCAATGTCCTCTTTCATGAGGTCAGCCAATAGGAATTGTAACAGCTAATATCTTAGACAGTGGGAATACAGTAAAGGATTTTTTCCCTTCTTTCCCAAGAGAAAAAATAAATATCAAGGCAGTCATTCTGAAATCCAGAAAAATCACAGCTGGAAACCCGAAATAACCATCTTCAACTCTAAGATTCTGACATTTGATCTGTTACCTCTTTGGGAGTCCAGCTAAAGTAGGGATATTAACTTTATAAGGAGTTTCATCCTGATTTCTATTAGGGGATCCCAATTAGAGGTAACTTGCTACTTGGATTAAGGTTTATGTACACCTTTAAAGTTTAATACCACTTACAACTATTTAATATAAATAATCCCTATCCTTTTACACTCTCTTTCAGCAACCTGACTTTTATCATCTTCTTCACCAAGTCAGATAAGCCTTTATGAAGTCGAACCTGGATGCTTTCCTGAATCACAGATTTCACTCCCTTACACGTCTTTACGTACATGTCAGTCCCCATCCTTCCTACTTTGAAAGGTTCCATCCCAACTCTCATCCTCTTACCTGATGAAGTGGGGATGGGATGTAGGATTCTTCAAAATTACTGCACAATCAACCAACTTCTCTCCACGAGCTGCATCTACTGCCCTTGCTGCTTTATTTCTATTTGGAAGCAAAAGGACAGCAAAACAAAACAAAACAAAAATGAGGGACCAAAGGATGGATATGTCCAGCCTTTTGTATTAATACTGGCTTCAGAGTAACTGATTGTGCATTTTATCCACATGGATCTTGGCTGTATACTGCGTCCAGTGAGGTTGGCCTCAGTGTAAAATAGATAAGGTAAAGACCAAATGGTAAAATCAAACCATGTCCATTGCCCATCTCGCACCTTTTCTCAGCAACACCTGAAAATCCTCTTTAGCATATTCCTGTAAATTCTGTTAGATTAACATTTGTTAAAAGTCTTCCTCTTCTAAAGTACTGATGAAAGCTTATAGACAACATTATAAACTCATTTTAATAAAATATTCTCTCCATAAAAACAGTACACAATTATATGGCACTTTCCATGTAACATGGCACTGTTCTAATATCTCACATACACAAACTCATCTAAGCCTCACAAGATCCCTGTGTGGTAGGTATGATTACATCCTCATATTACGGTATAGATGAGGAAGCTGAGAGACACACAGGCTAAGTAACTTTCCTGAGGTTTCAGAGGCAGTAAACAGCAAGCAGGCCATGGGTTTGAACTCAGGAAGTCTTGATTCCACGCTCTTAACTTTGATGGTACTCTGCCTCTCTGGCCGCCAGAGGTCAGCTTCCCTGAAGGAATCAAGATTGACTGAGGTGCGATGCTTTGCCAAGAGAAGCACAGAAGAGTCTGGGGATTCCCATCGTGTTTATAGCATGGGGCTTCTACACAAAAGAACGCTGGCAACAGATGAGAGAGAACAAATATGCCTTGACTCAGAAATTTCCTGATGCAGTTCTTCTGAGGCTTGTTTGAAAGAAACATAAAACACTTCTGGGAAAAATATAGATTTAGAGGCATTACAGGGTACCCAGAGTATAGAGGACCAGAGATGCACATATATCATTTTTCTGCTGCTCATCAAGTTAATTCTCCAAACATTTATTAAGCATCTATTATTCATAAGACCGTAGACTAACAGGGCAATGCAAAGATGAGTTCTGTTTGTTTGGAGTCTGGAATGAATGATTCTTGTTATTAAACTCCACTTGTAGAGCAAATGTTCTTGAACTTTGCTACATATTAAAACCACCTGGGGAGTTCCAATTAAAAATCCCATGAGAAAAATTCCAAAGACCCCAGACCAATAAATTCAGAATCTCTAGGGTGGGCAAAGACATGAAGATCTTTTTAAAGCTCCTCAGTTATTCCATCATGAAGCCGAGGTTGACAATATTGAGAACCACCACTTCAGGGTATCCTTTGTGTCAGAGCCTATTTGTCCTTAGCAACCACTATGGAAAACAGTATGGAGGTTCCTTACAAAACTAAAGATAGAAAAAGGATCTCTCTTGTCCTTGCATTTTCTTTTTTTTTTTCTTCCTGAACAGATAGGTAATAGGCTGTAGTTTCCTTATTGCATTTTATTTAACCCATTTAGAGTGCCTTTATCTGGAGCATTCATTTGCTTCTAATTCAACAGTGGCATCAGGAGGTGTGGTGTAGGGTAGGGGTAGCCACTGCTATTTGCTTTCCATTTTGGACTATGGAAGATTCTATGGGCAGTTAGATGGGAAGCAATATAATGTTGTGAAAAGGTCTGAGCTCTAAAGATCTTGGCTCACATCTCAGTTTTTCTATTCCGTGTTATGACCTTGGGTGAGTTGCTTAACTCTTAGTTTCCCTTTTTTGTAAAATAGTGATAATAATGTTTGTTTGTGAGAACTAAACCAAATAACAAATGTAAAGTGACCGGTACAGAGTATATGCTCAATGAACAGCATCTTCTCTGCTATAATTATCTTGCTAATTAAAATGAACTCTGTCCCTTTTAGATGGCTTCTCTGCTAGATTCTTTCAACTTCCATGCTGTGTGATGAAGTCAAGGGGCTACTCTCCCCCATTCAGACAAATGTCTTTGAAACTGTCCATTTCCTTTAGCAGCAATTTCCCACGCTGTACTGCTAAAGTCACATCTTGGCTTCGCCTTAACAGTTTTTGATTCTTCAGATTCTTTTGTCTCTTTCATTTTTTTCCCATATCCTCAGACTTCCGCTTTAAAAGTGGTCTTTGCTCTCAAGATCTTTCTGTATAGTTCCTTCCTGTTAGCTTTCTCCTCCCTGTGATGAATCCCATTTTATCCCCTCCCCATGATTTTAGATATATAAAATAGACACTAAAACTCTTTTTATTCCAGCTTTTTACTTCAGATTTTACTTTTAAGATTAAAGTTATAAACCCAATGAATATTTCATGTGGAACACTTCTCAGCCTTCATTTGCTGAGGTAGATGTAATAACCAGCAAAAAAGCTGTAATAAAATAAACTCAATAAAGATCACCAGACAGTACATATTAAGAGACCCAAATTTATGACTGTTTGATGAGTTGAATGTTCTAAAAGAAAATTTCCAAGTTCCCTTTTGATCTCACCTTCTTTAATCTCTTTTCTCAGTTTTCTCTGTTTAGCATCACCCTTTGCAATTAACCCCTACCAGCTTCCTTTTTAAATCCATGAGTACTTTTTATTCCCTATGCTAAGTACTTTGCTTTCACTTTTACCAATTGTGAAACAGACTGAAAGCAATGATCCACTATGTCCCTCTTAGACATCCCTGAATATCACAACACTGGCCCCATTTTATGCTCCAGATCTGCTTTCTTCTCATTTCTCATCTTTTCCACAAGTCTAGCCTAATGATAGATGGCTCTGTTCTATGCCTCCTTTCAATACATAGAGCAGAGTCTTCTGTGGAAGATTGACTTAATCTTGGTGCCTTCCTCTTTCCACCAACCCACCCACTGACTAAAGATGACAAACATGGATTTGTGAGGTGCCATGAGTGACAGGCAGCAATGAGCTCATATTCACTATTTTAAAGAAAGGTACATCATCAGCCTGCCTAATGCTAGTTGTTTTATCAATCTTCTCATTTCTAATTTAACAATTTTTTCCTACCTTCTGAACCTTTAAATGTAGTTTATCACCTTCCTCTGACCACTTATATCTGTGCCTTTTATCCACTGTTGTTCTGCTAAATTAGCTTTTCATCAAGGCTGTGAGGTAACATCTTCAATTCCATTTGTCATAAATAAAGATTAGAAGGGCTTTATTTTGTAGATGATTATTTTTAAAGAATCTTTCTGTCTTATCCATACTATCACTTAATAATTCAATATCTTCTGAATTTTGCTGTATGCTTTTTGGCCTTTTTCTCTTTTTTTTGGAGGACTGAAATATGTATAAATATGACCTAAAAACAGACTTTCTTCAAGGTAATGCCTATTGCTCATTGATAACTGTGAGTCTTTCAAATAGGTACCAGTCTGTCGATGTCCTTTAAGCTTTTAAAGACTGTGAATCTTCCTAGTACAAAATTTGAATTATTTTTGAAACAGTTGCAATAATATTGACAAAATACTATCTCTAAAATCCAGAGATTAATTTACCCAAGGTTACTTGTTCTCTCAAAGAATTTTATAAATTGCACTGCTCCTTATATACCTAAGACTAAATATATTCTCTATATCTATGTGACACCAAAATTATGTGCTACAGAGAGGAACAATAAAAGGTCTCTGAACAAGAAATCCCAATGTATTCAAGGAAAAAAATTCCAGTTGGGAAATCATAGCATCAAATAATTGAATGTAGAAAAAAAATGCCACCTTCTTAATTTATCCTAAATACTATGTTATCAAGCACAGAGCTAGATACACAATAGAATCTTCAAAAATATGTAGTAACTTGTCAAATTTAGACAATAATATTTTAGCCTAAATGAATACTTATCATCTAATCAGTTAAGTTGTGATATTAATATAAATATAGAATCATAGGATTACTTACAAATAATACTTTTTTAAAAAATGACATTTGAAGTCATCAAGCTCAGTCATTGAAAAACTTAAGTAAACAAAACAAGAGAGCCCTTTCTCCTAAAAAAATCTTAGGAGATAAAAACAGAGTTTCTGGCTTGAAAAATGGGTGGAGTCCCACTGTCTAGGCTTATCTCATCCTCCCCATCCCATGAAGACTTGTATGAAGATATCTGATCTAGTTTAATATGTTTATCTATAAGTGAGGACACTAAGGCTTAGACAGCCCAAATATCTTATCCAAGATCATAGACCTCATTAGCAATACAGCATAAACAAGAACTGAAGTCTCCCAATTTCTGGTCTAGAGGGCTCTGTGGTATGTCATGATGTCTCCTCCTCAAAGAAGTCCATTTTGAAAATCATACTATGACCAAAAAAGTTGTAACGGTGGAACATCTTGAGATTCTGCTCAAAATTGTGAAGTGCACATTTGAAGAAAACAAGCACACAAGGCCCATCACTGTGTCTATACATATGTCCTGTGCTTTCTGTACTCTTGCATTTATGTTTTTGAACTTATCATTAACAAATGGGTGCACAGCAGCTTATAACTGAGAATTCTGAGGTTTCACATGGTATATGGGAACCTGTGACTACAGCTATGACAACAAAGATAGAATTATATAAATATTTGTTATGGTACCATTCAGCTGTGTTTAAATTTAGGCAAGTTTTAATGAGTTAGAGTAAGAAATATTTTCAGATATCTTCCATACTGATCACTGCCCTATAGTTATTACTCAGCCAGTGACATAAATCAGCCAATGAACAAACAAATTTCTACAAACTGGATTTGTCTTGGGAGTGAGATGTTATCACAAAGCCTCAGGGAAACATTAATGGGACAAATCATGTTTATAAAAGGCTATGAAAACTTCTGTATATTCTTTATTCATAATGATTAAAAATAATCTAATTAATGAGGCCCACTGAATTCAGAACCTATGATATTTATAATCAATATGCATTTTCTCAGTCAACTTGAGCCATAATAAAATACCATAGACTGGGTGGGTGGTTTAAACAACAGAAATGTGTTTTCTCACAGTTCTGGAGGCTGGAAATCCAACATCAGTATGCCAGCATGGTTGGGTTCAGGTGAAAGGTTTCTTCCTGACTCTGTAGACACTGCCTTTTTGCTGTGTCCTTACGTGGCAGAGAGAGGGAGAGAGAGAGAGGGAGAAAACAACTCTCTGGTGTCTCTTCTTAAAAGGATGCTAATCCTATCAGATAAGGGCCCCACCCTTATGACCTCATTTAACCTTAATTCCTTCCATAAAGGTCCTATCTCCAAATACAGCCACATTGTTATGGCCTCAACATATAAATTTGGGGAAGACAAAATTCAGCTTATAGTATGCATAATTCTCATTTAATATAAAACTTGGAATACATACCATAACATGGGCCTTTGATATTTACAGCATATATTATAAAATGTTTTCTGTATTACATAATTATATTGAAATCCATATTGTATCTATTAGTGTAGAGGGAAAACCATTTTTCAAACATCATGTGGGAATAAAATATTTAGTACATATAAATATTTAGTACATATGAATTTTTCAGATAAGTAAAAATTCCCATTACACCACCTTTGGCAAAATCATTAAGTGCCATTGTCAAGAGAAAAAAAAAAAAGTAAAAATTACCATTATAAGTAATGATTCCTTAATATTATAACAATTTCATGGAATCATCTGCAGCATGTTCACAAGTCTCCCTCTTATAGACAGCATATTTTAAAGACAATTCAAAAATATTTTCTTGAAAATGCAAGGTCATCATTTAGAAGATCAAGTTTTATACTCTAACAGTGAACAATACAAGATGTGCAAAAATGTTTCCTTCTACTATAAGAGACCCCAGATTTAACATCTCCATACTCAAAAAAAAAACAAAGCCAGAAAAATCACAACCCCAAATATCTCAGGTAAAGACCTGCTATTAGGCTGTTCTACACTGCTATTTATTGGGTAAACCGATAATATTAAATTGCAAATCTTCCTTTTACATTTAATTTTGAATTAACAGGAGGTAGCCTAAGGGCCTGAAATTTCATCCCTAGGAAAAGAATATGAACTCTGTAACTTTTCTGTTTGTTGCTACCTGTTCCTTATTTATTTGTGTGTGTGTGTGTGTTTTAGTTTATCTTAAGAATCAAAGTTATTAAAAATCCAGTGATATGTAAAGACTCATTATTTGAAAGAAATCAAGTTGCATTTAATTTAAATACCCTATAATTCAGGCTTTTCACTAAATGTATTTATAAGTATAAAGTTGGATTAATTTAGCATTAAAGAAATGAATGGGAAATATTATACTGGCATGATGACTTACTGAAATATAATCATGTAAATACTTTTCAGCTCCATTGGGAGTAGACTAAGTACTATTTTTAATGTATATACTTCCTTTTCTCATAGACTCTCCATATTTAAATAATTTAAACTAAATAAAAACAAATGTTTTTGTATAGTCACAAGAATTTAACTCAGCTTTCTCATTACAATAATACCATTTTATATACTTTCAATCTTTATTTCAATTCTACTGAGCTGAATCATAATTTTGCTAACAATGTTTGTACTTATTTTGATAGATTTTTATTACTATTAGTGAAACTAAGCCCTAAATTTTATTTTGTATATACAATTTCATTTCTTTAAGTAACATTCAAGTATATATTAAACATATAGCATGTCCCTGCACATTTTGGTGTTTTAGAACATATTTGTTCTCTTTCAAAATTCAATATGTACAATTCCAGGGAGAAATAAAAGCTATTGGTTATTAATATTAATGAAGAGATCAGTTCTAGATAAGAATCTGGTTTTTTTGGTTTTGTTTTTGTTTTTTGCGGTACGCGGGCCTCCCACTGTTGTGGCCTCCCCCGTTGCGGAGCACAGGCTCCGGACGCGCAGGCTCAGCGGCCATGGCTCACAGGCCCAGCCGCTCCGCGGCATGTGGGATCTTCCCACACCGGGGCACGAACCCGTGTCCCCTGCATCGGCAGGCGGACTCTCAACCACTGCGCCACCAGAGAAGCCCCTGTTGTTTTTTTTTAAAGAGAGGATTTGCAAATATTCTATGTAGAGATTTGACTAAAACTTCTGATTTCTTTTTTTCTTAAGATTACACTAGTGCTTCATTAAATGTTACTCTTGTTGAATAGAATTTGACCTTGGTTTTTTCTCTGCCAACCTAAGCATTCCAAGAAAATCACAAAGTAAGCTGTTACATAAACTTCATGGACAGTGATTTAAATAATAAAGCAGTTCTTTTAAAAGTCCTTCATTGTCACAATCACTGGCAAAAACAATGCGGTACAGTAGAAAATTTAAACTTGGATGTTTTGTTGCAAAGGAATTTGGGAATATGTATCAAGAAACTAAAGTATTCATATACTTTGACTTAGTATTTTTCTCTTGGGGGACCTATTACTTATTTATTTATTTTTAAACATCTTTATTGGAGTATAATTGCTTTACAATGGTGTGTTAGTTTCTGCTTTAAAACAAAGTGAATCAGCTATACATATACATATATCCCCATATCTCCTCCCTCCTGCATCTCCCTCCCACCCCCCTAGGTGGTCACAAAGCACCGACCTGATCTCCCTGTGCTATGCAGCTGCTTCCCACTATTTATTTTACATTTGGTAGTATCTATTAGTCCATGCCACTCTCTCACTTCGTCCCAGCTTATTCTTCCCCCTCCCCGTGTCCTCAAGTCCATTCTCTACAGCTGAGACTTTATTCCTGTCTTGCCCCTAGGTTCTTCAGAACACTTTTTTTTTTTTTAGATTCCATATGTATGTGTTAGCATACAGTATTTGTTTTTCTCTTTCTGACTTAACTTCACTCTGTATGACAGATTCTAGGTCCATCCAATTCACTACAAATAACTCAATTTCGTTTCTTTTTATGGCTGAGTAATATTCCATTTTATATATGTGTCACTTCTTCTTTATCCATTAATCTGTCGATGGACACTAGGTTGCTTCCATGTCCTGGCTATTGTAAACAGAGCTGCAATGAACATTGTGGTACATGACTCTTTTTGAATTATGGTTTTCTCAGGGTATATGCCCAGTAGTGGGATTGCTGGGTCATATGGTAGTTCTATTTTTAGTTTTTTAAGGAACATCCATACTGTTCTCCATAGTGGCTCTAACAAGTTACTTTCCCACCAACAGTGCAAGAGGGTTCCCTTTTCTCCACACCCTCTCCAGCATTTATTGTTTGTAGATTTTTTGATGATGGCCATTCTGACTGGTGTGAGATGATACCTCATTGTAGTTTTGATTTGCATTTCTCTAATGATTAGTGATGTTGAGCATCCTTTCATGTGTTTGTTGGCAATCTGTATATCTTCTTTAGAGAAATGTCTATTTAGGTCTTCTGCCCATTTTTGGATTGGGTTGTTTGTTTTTTTGATACTGAGTTGCATGAGCTGCTTGTAAATTTTGGAGATTAATCCTTTGTCAATTGCTTCATTTGCAAATATTTTCTCCCAGTCTGTGGGTTGTCCTTTCATCTTGTTTATGGTTTCCTTTTGTGTGCAAAAGCTTTGAAGTTTCATTAGGTCCCATTTGTTTATTTTTGTTTTTATTTCCATTTCTCTAGGAGGTGGGTCAGAAAGGATCTTGCTGTGATATGTGTCAAAGAGTATTCTGCTTATGTTTTCCTCTAAGAGTTTGATAGTGTCTGGCCTTACATTTAGGTCTTTAATCCATTTTGAGTTTATTTTTGTATATGGTGTTAGGGAGTGTTCTAATTTCATTCTTTTACATGTAGATGTCCAGTTTTCACAGCACCACTTATTGAAGAGGCTATCTTTTCTCCACTGTATCTTCTTGCCTCGAAAGGACTACTTTTAATGAGCTCTGGCCCAGCATTGCTATATTATTTGTCACAACTACAAAACTCAGAAAATTGTGACTTCAGCCTCTACTTGCCACTCTTTATTTCTGTTCTATTTCTCATCCACATAGATATCTATCTTATATCTGAATCCAGTTGTGGTGTTTGTGTGCTTGTGTGTGTGTGTTTAACATTTTACCCATCATTGCTATGTGTTGGAAAGATTTTTTGCAGCATAAATTCTCAGCATCATGTTAGCCTGAAAGCCTCCTTCTTCTTTCAAGCTTCTTGAAAAAGCAGTCCATTTTCAGCATCTCTATTTCTTCCTCACCAATTAAGTCCTTCACTTGTAATCAGGTATCTGCTCGCACAACATCAATGAAATTGCTCTTGCCAAAGTCACAGAAGACACCCAGTATCTCTCCATATTGTCTGTTTGACTGTTGTCAGAAATTTCCCTTGCTTTCCTGCTAGAGTTAACTAACTGCACAGAGACAATTTCCTGTCTTCTAGGCTCTGATAGCTCTGCAAAAATCCCCATAGTTAGCTGACATCAGCATTTCACTCCTCTCCCCACTCCTCAGTGCTATCCACTGGATGTCCAGGGCCCCCAGACTGCTCTGAGACAAACCACAAGAACCTCACTCTATGATGTGGTTTTGCCCTTCTCCCTCCTTCTTCCCATCTTTTGTCAAAATAGACTGAATTGTTTTCAAGATTCTCTAGTTTCTCCTTTCTGCTTTTCATGATAATAATCAACAAACCGACTAAACCATCTCCATAATGAGTTAAAAATCTGTCAATGGTTTATGTATCCCGGGTAAGATGTGTGTATTTTAAGAATGACTTCTTATAGACTTAACCTAAAGAAGTAACTCAAATGGAAGTCATTTACTTTAGTCTAAAATTATCATTCTATTATGTCCCTGATTACATGACGACAGGGATTTATGGCACCAAAGCTGATCAATGGGTCAAACAATTAAAGGTAGGAGGAACCTCCTATATGGCCTCTGCCCAACTATTACAAAGTCCCTCAAGGAGAAAGTGAGGATGGATGTGTGAAGAAAGGGTGTGTCCAGGATTAGGTCCACAACCTGCCTGAGACACTGTGAAGTAAGGGTTTAAAGTGGGCAAACTTCTAAAATTATTACTTAGTTTCCATTTTCCAGGTAAGTTTAGACAAACATACTGGGGAAGGGAGTTTTAAAAAAAAAAAAAAAAAAGCTCTCTGTGAATTTAGTCACATACAAAAATATACCCTTAGAAGTGAATGTAATTCATATTCTCTTTTTCATTTTTACTTGTTATTTCTTCATCTGGATGGATGTCAGGGAAGCTGCAATCGCTTCAGAACTTGAGCATACAGTGTGATTACATACCCGAGGGTCGATAGCCGAAACACTGAATGGCCCTTTCTAACTGTATCAGCAACACTGTTTCTCCCTTTGCGCCTGGAATCCAGGTGCTTGTATTCTCCCGTACTTATTACTTAACATTTGGAATGGGCTGGGGGTTTGAGCTATTTTTTTAAACTACTGATCATCAAAAGATTGCATCAATGCTCCGAACATCTTAGGAGGCCTGTTCCCATCTAAACTATTTGATCTTATGTAATTATAGGTTAATGCTCTATTTCAAAAGGCCTCAACAACTACCATTCGAGGCATTCACAGATGTACATGATTCGTCATGTAGCACAGACAGTGTAGTCCTGGAAGAGCAGGGCTAATGATGATAGACGGTGGACCGGAATATGGTTTGAGTGATAATAAGGTGCTGAGGGAAATTAAGTGAGTTGAGGAAAAAACAAACAAATAAACAAAAAACTTCTAGGACCTATTCTGCAGTAAGCTATCATTAAATTAATCATTTCCTTCACTTGAAAATAATAAATAAATAAATAAATTTTTTAAAATGAAAAGGCATATCAGAACTGAGGGAAATAGATGCCATCAGATATGACTTCTTTCTGATTGTCTCTCCTGAATGGGTGTTTGCTTTCATCCAGAGACTGTAAATTAGTTCCTGTCTGTCTTTATAGCTGTGGATTAGGGATAAAGAGTCTCTCTCCCCCACATACACATCACCAATTATAACTTACATAGGCAAAGAGCCCAGCTGTTTTTAAGAATATTTTGGCTGATTTTCTTTTGTAAAATATTAAGGAATGTATCTTAAAATACACAGAAGCAATTCTGGAAGGCATGCAAATATTTAACTCTGACTTAAAAAGAGTTCTCAGGGATAGGGCCCAACTGGAGATGTCCTGCATAATCTGATTAACAGGCACCAAGGCAGTCCTCTGAACTCTTCATTGTTTGGTTCAAAACAGCAAGCTCGGGCTTCCCTGGTGGCGCAGAGGTTGGGAATCCGCCTCCTGATGCGGGGGACACGGGTTCGGGCCCCGGTCCGGGAGGATCCCATATGCCACGGAGCAGCTGGGCCCGTAGGCCATGGCCGCTGGGCCTGCACGTCCGGAGCCTATGCTCCGCAACGGGAGGGGCCGCAACAGTGAGAGGCCTGCGTACCGCAAAAAAAAAACCCAGCAAGCTCACCACTTAGCTTTCCAGGAAAAGGCTTTCTAGAGTCAAGTGTCCCTAATATTAGTGATATAAAGCTTTATCTGCAGATGCTTTGGGAAGAATTATAATATGTACCCTTGAGTAGGACTTTCAACTTACAATAGAAGTTCAGGAGGAAGGAAAGAGTCCCTTGTAAGGAAAAGGATTGGGGGCCTAGGGGTGAAAGAGATTTACTGTATCATTTACTTTGCAAAAGTATCAATATCTTTTGTATAAGTTCAGAAATAAAACTACACACACACACACACACACACACACACAAATATTTTTTACATTAATTCAACAGGTAGTTCCTCATCACTAAGACCATTCACTTCAACATCTAATTATAGACGCTCATTAGAATTCAGCTCTAGGCAGGATATTATCAATATTAGGGCACAAAGAACTATTCATCTTTTCCAGTCTCAGGAACTGGGACTAATGTTAAAATTTTATCACAGACAAAAATCAGTCAACCTTCAACTCATGCATTAAACAAACCAACCAATACATTTGAACAGTTCTTTCCTTGTAATTTTCTTAGACCTGCCACAGCAATGAGATTTGGTTTTGCTTCCTTAGGTATGTGTAGGTGCAGCTAGCTAAATATTTCTTGAGGAAACTACCAATAGCATCCTTTTGCCATAACACGACTTGTTCAATATTCTTATAAAAATCATCAGTACTGCCATATATTTTGAGATAGACAAGCCCTAGAGAAACTTTAAGTCTCTGTGTACATGAATTTACTAGTTTCCAATAAATTAACACTAAAGTCTAGAGGAGAAGCTCTCAGTGGATCTACATGAAAATTTGAGTATTAATGGCAAAGCCCAAAGTTTACACAAATCTCAAATCATACCTTCAGTTAAGGCTCATTACGGAAATCCTACATTTTTCTCACACCTCTGTACTTCTATTTGTCTTTAAGACTGAACATGGAAGCGTTCAAATACCAAAGGCATTACTCTTTTATGTTATTTATGGTCTGACCAGGGCAGGAAGTATCACAAACCTCATGAGGATTCCCTCCCTTGCGTTATTTTCAGCAACATGTTTCATGTTTTTAAAGGTCTGCATAGTTCAGAGGGCCTTCTCAAAAGCAAATGAACCTGAAACTTTTTCCAAAGCAAGTCCAAAACGTCCTCATAGTTGTATTCTCAAATTTTTGTAAGAGCTAGGAGAAATGTTTCCCAGACAGCTATTTCCTGACCTGTAAACTAGATTCCATAAAAAGCAAGAGGTTCATATGTATATATCCCATATCTATGAATAAGCCCAAGGACCCAGTTGAATACAGAGCATACAATATACTTATCCCTATTGCTATTTGACTAATAGCAAGTTTCTTTGATTCCATTAAAAACACTAAGTCATAAAGTTTCCACTGAAAGGAGCCTATGGAAGAGTGGAACCAGGTTTCACCACCAGAAATCATAAAGGCACAACAACAACTCAACAAATGGATAATAAGTTTCAGTAATTCTAACCAAGACCACTGCTAGCGTCTATCTCCCCCTCTGGAGAGATGTAACTGAGCAGGCACCTCCACCAGAAAAGACACATTGGAAAGAGGATGCCTTTCCTACTAGAAAAGGCATTTGCAACCCAGGGCCCATGACATGGGGGGTGGAATACAGGCTGAAGAATTGCCCCCACCTCCTCCTCTGATACAGCCTTCATACCCAAATGCACAACCATAAAGCATGCTCTGCTTTGAATACACAGCCCTGACTACTGTCATAGTTCACAAGGCCCAAAGCCTAGAACAATCAGCAGGTGCTGGATTTAAATATTGCTCTCATTTAAGTCTTCCATTTTATGTTCATTGGGAGATCAGGAACTCTAAACGTATTTTTCCTACTGGTAGGATCTGTATTCTCATTCTTCTGAGGTAGGAAGCAATAGAAAGAAGAGAGTAAAGGAACAGAATAGCACTTGTTTGTATAGGATAGTTGAGACTACGTGAATTTTGTGGAGCAAATACCACTTTTTCAGGCACGTTGAATTTCATAAACGATTTACAAGGCTGACAAATGTTCAACACAAAAATCTCTCTTGACAAAAAGGCCTTTGTCAAAAAAAAGGAGACAAATATTTTTGTCACATACATTACCGATGACAGAATCACACTGAATTATGTAAGAATTTCACATCGTTGTAGCCCCGCCGGAGTTATCATAATGTTTGTTCTGTTCTCTGTTCTAATTCAGGTGGTTGATTGGTAGATAGTTAGACAACTACTGAATGTTGAAAGACAAGTAAACAATCATGTCAAACCTCTCCAAAACAGGTTGACAGATGACATGGTGCACTATGTTGGAGAATACATTATTTTGTGACCAGAATGCAAATTTAAAAGATTTAAGGCAACTCCTCTCATATGATATTCTTAGTTTGCCCATGGGGTGGACCACTGCCATTCATGTTCAGAGGGGAAGCACTGCCTAACACATTCAGGCTACAAGGCTCACTTGGTTTCAAGAGCACCTAATATATAAACTCAGTGAACAGAGTTATGTTTACACTTCTAGTTCCATTCTTTACTCAATGTGTCTTTGTTTTGGCCTCACCATATCCTAGGTACTAGAGTAAATGCTGCTAGGTAAAATGTAGAAGAAGATTCATTCTCTGTAGAGTTTATTAGTAACTTTGATAGGATGTGATATGTGTTACAGGATGCTTTAGTGGCACAAGAAATGAATCCCGGTCTTGCGGAGTTGGGGGAGGTTGCCCAGAGGGTGTGACATCTAAGGAAGATCTGAAGAAGGCATGCACATTGGCCAGACAAGAAGAGGGGAGAATGAGGCATGGTGGGAGGGTTTCAGGAAATTGTAAGCATTTCAATGTGGTTGAAGTAGAAAGAGATAAAGCTGACAGATAAGCACAGCCAGATAGATCATAATGAGGTGGATATCACATATTTGATGTTTGGACATTATCCTAAGGACAATTGGGACAACTGACAGGTATTAAAGAGAGAGACATGATCTGGTGTGCACTTTGGCAAGATTATTCTTTAAAAGATAGGAAAAAAAATTAACATGGACGCTGGCAGATGAAGAGAAACTTTGTATACCCAAATAGGAGGCAGTTGCATGAAAGCTACTGAACAAAGAGTGTGACTTAGAGTAAGCTGGTGAAAGAGGGGGATTGGAGATAAATAGGAAATTTGGGAGATACTTTGGAGGTAAAATGGATGTGAATTGATCACTGACTTTGATATAGTGAGTGGGGCCAGAATTCAAGGATGATGTCATTTCCTGGCTTAGGCAAGTTGAGTAGAAGGAGGCACAGATAATGAGTATAATTTTGGACACATTTTGAAGTCATCGTGAGACAGTCTCCTTTGATAGGAGGTTAAATATGGGCTTCCCCCTGCTCCTCTCTGCCCTCAGCCTAAGTCCAGACTGATCCCTCTCCATTAGCATTTGACTCGAACTATTTGGAATAAATAAGAAGTGGAAAAAGAGAATGAGCTAACATACATAACTACAATGCATCATATTCCGTTTTTCTCTCACCATCTTTCATGCCTCATTCAGGAGGAGGGTTTAGCTACACAGAACCAGGAGAAGAGGGAGTTATGCACTGGCTAAAAAAAGCATCTGCTCTAACAGAAGCCCTTTTGTTAACAGCGAGAAAATTTATTTAAAGAAATGTTTTTTTAATATGTGAACGTGATTTTTTTTTTTTTTTTTTGCAGTACACGGGCCTCTCACTGTTGTGGCCTCTCCGGCTGCAGAGCACAGGCACCGGACGCGCAGGCTCAGTGGTCACGGCTCACGGGCCCAGTGGCTCTGCGGCATGTGGGATCTTCCCGGACCGGGGCACGAACCCGTGTCCCCTGCATCGGCAGGTGGACTCTCAACCACTGCGCCACCAGGGAAGCCCTGAACATGATATTTAATTGTAGGCAGCATATTATACAGCATTCCAGTGGCTGGTTATGGAGTGCCATTTCAGCCCATATAATTTTAGAAAGTTCTGAGAATTATGTTTCTGGACATTTCTCCCAAGAAAAAGTTAAATTCTGAGACTTGTGGCTCATTACTAGAGAACTTTCTCTGGATGGGTTGGCATTAACCCACAAATGACTTTTTTTATAAGGGGGGGGGGTGTTTAACCAGTTATGAATTCCCTAACAATAATACCAAGCAGTTCACACTTGTGCACAAGGATAGCATTATGTATTTTTAAAATCCTTCCTCCAAATCAAGAGATACAGTGGCAATGCTTTCCTCATCTTTGCCTGTCCTAGTGCCCTATCAAGTAAAGGCATGACTCGGTTGTTTCTGAAACTATGGGGCTTATGATTGTAAGGCGGCCAACTGGCCCGAGACAGGGGAACGCAATCAGATTCACAGGTTGCGTCAGACCGAAACTCTCCGGACCACCCAGTTCCAGGAACTGACCTGGGGACCTTTCACCTGGCCCAGCCTTCCCGCCTTTCGAGGGGCGGGACTAGCGGTCCCAAGACTGATGTAACCGGCACCAGATATTGCCACGACACCCGAAGAGACCACCAAATAAGGAATACCCTGCGCCCTCCCAGATTCACCACACCCCTTTCCCTTCTTCCCCTATAAAATCTTGCCCAACCCTCGCCCGGGTGCGACTTCTCTGGCCCCTTTCTCTCGGACCAGTGAACCTCACCCGGGAGCGCCCCCTAATAAAGCTCACTTGAAGCTTTCCTCTGTTTCGCGATGCCGTTTGTTAAGATCCGACCTTACAATGATAATTAACATTTTGTTTTTAGAGTGTGTGCAGACCATTGGTTTATTGGTCCTGTCTAGAATTTTGTCTTGAACTATCTAGTTATTCCCTAACTTCCAGCAACCTCTGTTTTTCCCACTGGCAGATTATCTGCTAGTAACTCAGCATCATTTTCTCTCCCGGGTGCCCTCAACTGAATCAGAAGGCTGGAAAACCTGGGAACTATTTCCCAGAATCCCTGCCAGCAGTTTCCACTCTAGACATGAGTCACTCAGGTGAAATTTAGAAAGGGAAAAAAAAAAGGCAAAAGCCTTATTTTTGGTCCTCTGATGGCTAAGGTAGAAGACTCCCAGACTTCAGTAGACATGAAGTTATAGCAGCCTCTGCATATTTCCCTGAAAAGCACCTTTCTTAGTGCTGGAAGCAGATGTGATCATTTGTCAGCCACTCAATTTCCTGACTTCCCCAAAGCAGCAAACCTGAGATCTAGTGGTAAGCTTTCCTACTGCCTTTCTAAAAGTCTTACAAGCACCTAACTTCTGTCTCGGGTTCTTTAATGTCTGAAAAACATAGAGTGGCTTCTGTTTTCCTGACTGATAAATTTCCCATGGAAAACAATGGAAGAGGCAGTACTGAATGGTAACTAACAGTGTGGGCTTCTTTTTTTTAGCTTTTTCCATCAGCAACTTATTTTGCAGTGAATCAAGTAAAGTTATCTTTATCTACTATATTCGTACATTAAGCCTGAAGCTGGAAATATATCAGACATGGAAAAGGCACTCAGGACTGGTCAAGAGTGGATGAGAATAGCTATTTATATAAGAAAGGGGGGAAATGTCACAAACTAATTTTATTAGTAGTAATGGTGAAGATATTTAGTCTTTCAAAGGCAAAAAGAAACATGACATTTAAGAAAAGTCACTTTTTCTCAAAACATGGACATTTTTGACACAGACATAGATGAACTACTGCCAGTCTCTTCTTAAAATGCCAAATTCGCCCAGAGAATTGTTAGCTGAACATTTCCGGGTCACTCTAATGAAAGTAACATTCTTCTCTGAAGTGTCAGACTTACGTCTTCATTCAGTGCATGGAAAAACAAAAATGGGAAGTTTCAGAGGAAACAGGGCAGACAAAATGACGATTCTCTGCTCTTTAATTTTACTTTCAATTCTCATATTCCCATTTTAAAAAGCAAGACCTAAGGGAGACTTTTTCTTCCCAACATTTATCTGCTTTTTCACATTAAGAAAAGAAAAACTACAAAATATGAAGGCAATTGGCTTACTAAGATAGCTGAGCAAAATCACTTATTAAAAAAGCCCATAGTATGTTCTGTGGTTTTGGTTAACTCTGTTAATTTCCTCCCTAACCATCATTTTCTACTACCCTTCTTGCATATTCTGTAAAGAAAATTTTTGTTCAGAAGATAAAACAAATACTAAGAATCAAAGACACCAAGAAGTGAACTTTAATTCTTGCTATTTGGTTATTTTTATTCTACTCTCGAATTAAATGAAAGATAATCTAGCATTTAGATTTGCTTGCTTATTTTAAAATAAAAGTTGTAGCTGTTGAACTTTATGTTTGTTTGGGCTAAGAGGCTTGATTATCTTTGTGTGTCCATTATTCCTAAAATAGCCATGTGGAAGAATCACATGTATTCAACTTGTAACAGATATTTATTGCCCACCTACAAGATTCAAGTCGTGGTTATGGGGATAGCTTCTGGATTGGATAAAAATATGAATAAGCCATAATTTTTGCCCTCACATTGCTCAGAGTTCGTTGATCTAGGCAATAGATCTTACTGTCCCATGGTTCCTATGCCTTTTCTTCAGCAGCAAGGAGGGAAAGTAAAGCTAAGGGTGGGAAATTTTCTGGCCTAAAGTCACATATATGTGAAGAAAGGGAAGAAAAAAGCACTGGCCTCTTCAAAGCTTTAGAGTTTTGTGGGGGAAACCTCTCAGCAGAAAATAACTGATGGAGGTAGTTAGCAAAACACCGGATATCCTGTCAGATCTTCCTTGCTGGCAAGGTTCACTACACGCCTCACAAGAATGCATATGCTATTTGTTGGAGAGATGCCTGGCGTTTCCTCAGGAGCCACTGACTGGCCTGAAATGTCCACTTCCTCCTGCCACACTGGCCAGAAGCAGGTGGCCTATTCTTCCCACACTTAGTCCAGCTGGAAGCACGCAGCAACCAAGGGCTTTGGCCTTTAGGATGGATGAACAATTACAGGACTGCATGCTGCACTTATTTTTATTTTCACATTCTAGTTAACCCATTACTTCCATGCCCATTTAAGCTATGGGGGCTATGGGGTTAAAGTAGCAACTTGTACTGCTCTTTGGTGTGTCTCCAAGTTTCCCAGGCATCTCCATGCAGAGCTGATGGAAAATTCAACTTCATCTGGATCAAAGGAGGAACCCCCCCACACACGTCTCAAATATTGCCTTTCAATGGGACTTCTCCTACCTCCCAATTTCAAGCTGCTTCCCCAGCATTTCCTACCCCCTTTCCTACTATGTTTATAGTATTTACTGCTTTCCAACGGACTATAAAATGTCCTTCTTGTATATTCACTGTTTCTCTCCACTGGCATGTAAGTGGCACTTCTGTGTCTATTTTGCTCATTGCTATATCCCCAACCCTAGACTAATGCCTGGCCTATTAAGAGTGCTCTATCAGTATTGCTCAATGACTTATAAGTAATCTTTACTGAACATCATTGTGGACATATAACATATGGCCCATGAACCTGGAAAAGACTAAATAACACTGTGGACCTCTTTCAAGAACAAATTTGTTGGAGATAGTGGCCTAGTGTAATTAACTGCATGGCCTATAGACTCAGACTATTGAGTTCAAGTTCCAGCTCTACTACTACTTGCCATATTACCTTATCCATACATGTATTTTCCTTCTGTGAAATGAGGATGATGATGTCATCAGTGCCTCTGCTGTAGGGTTGTAGTGAAGATTAAATGAAATATGCATTGTGTGTATGACAATATTGCTACTTATTTCTGCTTATTTCCACTTAACGCCGTCTCGGTGTCTGGCCAGGCTATATTTACGATAGCTCCTTTCATTCTGTAGGGCAAATATTTTACTAGGGAATCTGTCAGTTTTCACAGTGAGTGACAACTGCCAGACTGACACTTACATTCTGGGATTAGTGACCAAGCAGGAGGCCTCTTTCATGTTGTCTTTATAACTTAAGAAAAGACTATACTCTCTTTCTAGTAACCACTTCTCCTAAGCCACTTCTCCCACACCAAAAATCTAGAGTTATAGAGTCTCAGGGACAAAAGAAACTTCCTTTAGATTTCATCAAGTCCTCTCTCTCACCAACCACTGCTCTCACTCCCACCCCCAAACTGGATCCCTTCCAAAATCTCCCTGGCAAGGTGGTCATGCAGCCTCTTCTTCATCTCTTGCCTTCTACTGCTTTACAAAAAAGTGCATCCATATTTGCACACTGTTGTTAGAAAGCCCTTCCTCATGCTGAATTAAATCTAGCCACTGGCTTAGTTCCAATCTCCAGAGTTACCCAGAGTAAGATGGCTCCACTTTCCACGTCCAGAAACCTAGGTTTCTCTTCCCTGATGACACAGTGATGAAATACTCCTCGTCTTCATGACCATTCCTCATATGGCAAAGTTTCCAGATCCTTCTTCATCCTGCCCCCCTCCTTTAAATTTTTTTTTCACTCCAACAATGACCCATTGAATTATGATCCCCATGACATGCCTCTAAATTGTACATATATCATGTCCTGGGCCCTGGCATTTGACCGTCCAGGATTTGAAAATTCAAGTTCTTTAAAGGCTACAGGTACAGACAATTTTGGACACTATGTCACACTGTTGGCTCAAAGTGAGGTTGTGGTCAAGTAAAATCCCCAAGTCTGTTCTGTGTGAGTTGCTATCAGGTCAGATTTTCTGGCTTCTTTGTAAATGCGGGTCAGTGCTCTGTTTTCTTCAGATGCTCCAGAGGTGTGTGGACTCACACATCTGATTTTCTCTTAGCAGGCTGTGCACTAAGCTCCAGCTGCAACATCCTTCTTAAGAAGCCCAAGCCACAGGTTTGGCGTCAGGAACAGACAAAGAACTCATTAATATGTTCTAATTATTAATAAGTACTCATGATCAAAAGGTGATTTGAGGAATCCTATCACACAGAAATATGAAGTTCAAAACTTGTTCTGTCTAGCTATTCTTATCCTTAAATCCATGTATGTACTTCAGGAAGTCAATGACCTTCCTCAAAGGCGTACAAAATTTAGTGCCAATATGCAATCATGAATTTTTCTAGGGAGAATATCTATAGATTTTATCAGTCTTATATAGGAGCTCATAACCAAAAGAGAGATTAAGAACTTCTGTCAACCCCCTTATTTTAGAAAGGGTGCATTTGAGCCCTGGAGGTGTTAAGAAAATTACCCAAGGTCACATAGCTAATAGGTAATAGAGTCCGAACTATAATCAAGATCCTTCAAATCCCAGCCCAAGCTCCCTCCACTGCCACGTGTAATTGCGAGAAAGTGTTACTAAATACAGGAAAAAAATATGTGTATGTATATATGTAAATGAGTATGTATATTCAATACATACTTGTCTTACATCTGAAAACATATATTGTTCTATTTTATATTAGTATATTCACATCTCTTATTGAGAAGGCTCTCAGGCATTGCTAAATTGACTGCAGATAAAGTTAAAAACGTGGCAACTGATACAGTTAGGAAATAATGTCTTCTCATGGATGTTATGCAATAGCCTTCTCTGTGCTTTGTAACTCATGCTTTGAACACTGTCAACTTCAAAGTAAAATCTGTACTTCAAAAAATCAAAGGAATTCACACCAAAAGAGTATGTAAAAATAATCAGCTTTGTTTCACTGTGTACATGGTACATGGTGCTGAAAACTATGAGAATAGATGTCACATTGTTTTAAGTCAAGGGTGGGTGGCTTTTCTACTAGGGAAGAGTGCATCACAATCGAGTAGTATTTGCAATTTATTACTTTAACAACTGTTGCTCTACGAGAGGGTAAATTTTGTGTGTCTTGATTTTATGCTCATCCTGGGTTGAGTTTTTAAGTAACATATTAAGTTCCTTTGAAAACCTCATGTTTCTGGTCCCCACTACTGATCCTGACTCCACTCCCCACTACACTTCTGTTCAGAGGAAACTGCCTTTCAACAGTCATTCTGGTTAGCATAACAAAAGTACTAAATGCAGTTTTTCTGATACCCAGGCAAGTCAATACAGAGCCCTTTTCGTTTTATGATTTCTCTAAATTGAATCTGAAATCTGGAATTTTGTGACCGTTCATACAACAGGAGGCTCCTCATGGGACAACTTTATCAGTGGTCAGACAGATGTATGTTCAACATACTGCTGATGGCTCCTAGTTGAGAAAAAGTGCAGTGGAGGAGCCTATGTATCGGTGATGAGGTGTTATCGGGAGAGAAGCAGCAAGCAGATGAGGACATCTGCATAGAGCAAATAACCCTAAATCATCCCGTTTTAAATGATGGAAATTTGATTGAAATTGACAAAGTTAAAGGATCTACTCACAAATAAGTCGATCTAAAAATCTTCAGGTAAAGTGCTTAATTTCCTAATGAATATGTTTATTCTGATGTTCAATTAAAATACACACACACCAAAAAGTCTTGAGTATACATTGGTAGTATTACTTTCACTTATTCTGGACAAAAATGTGTCTTAATCTAACACAGGAATCAAAGTATCTGAAATGTTAGATTCATCTTTTTAAAGCATTTCCTCTGATAAAAGTCCTGTGGCTACAAAGGAAACCATAAACAAGACCAAAAGACAACCCTCAGAATGGGAGAAAATATTTGCAAATGAAGCAACTGACAAAGGATTAATCTCCAAAATTTATAAGCAGCTCATGCAGCTCAATAGCAAAAACACAAACAACCCAATCCAAAAATGGGCAGAAGACCTAAATAGACATTTCTCCAAAGAAGATATACAGATTGCCAACAAACACATGAAAGAATGCTCAACATCATTAATCATTAGAGAAATACAAATCAAAACTACAATGAGATATCATCTCACACCACAAAGCATCTCACAAAGCAAGAGAGGCATGGACATACATACACTACCAAACGTAAGGTAGATAGATAGTGGGAAGCAGCCGCATAGCACAGAGAGATCAGCTCGGTGCTTTGTGACCGCCTGGAGGGGTGGGATAGCGAGGGTGGGAGGGAGGGAGACGCAAGAGGGAAGGGATATGGGAACAGATGTATATGTATAACTGATTCACTTTGTTATAAAGCAGAAACTAATTAAAAAAAAAAAAAGTCCTGTGGCTAATATGTGGAAGCATGTAACATTTGATGCTTAGTTGAACAGGGCTCTTTTGATAATAATATGGTGACTACTTCCAATAAATTGTTGACCTTGTTTTATTTCTCTTCATGAGATATAAGAACAAAGCGAGATGTTTTTTCATAAAGAATAGTAACCTTAACCCTTCTGGATACTCAACAGCAACTCTCCACTCCTCCAACTAACATTTTTTGCTCTCAATGACAAGGCCCTGGACCCACTGGACGATTAATTGGTATTTGAGTACATATTTAGAAATGATCAATGTTTCTTCCTTTCCAACATCTTCTCTTGCAAACAGATCCATTAAGTTTTGGGAGATGAACTGGTTGAAATCCAGAGATAAATGTAAAGAACATTAAACTATTAATTAAACTATTACTCCTTTTTCACTTAAGATAGAAAAGTAAAACACAGAATTGAAATGTTTTCTCTTTCATTCATGGAATGAGTCAGGATTCTGAGGGTCCCAGACACAACAGCACACTGATGGAGACAAGATGTAGCTGACTGAAAATGCCAAGCATTTCAATACTATTCAATATCGGTCCTTACAGACACATGTTTCTTCTGTGTGGGGAAGTCTCTTGTCCCTAAGTAAAATCACTGTCAATCGAAGCATTAAACTAGGAGGAAAGAGGCTGGTAATATAATATGTAGGCATGAGAAGAAAAGGAATAGAATAAAGGTGGAGTCTCTGTAACGATATAAATATACAGCCTGGAACACTTTTAAACTTTAATGTAAGTCAGTGGAGCTTATCATCAGCCTGCATAATATGAGTACTCAAATACTGCAAAAGGATAAGTAGAAAGTTTTAAAGTTAGTGTTTATTCAGGGTAGAAGTGTAAGCAAAGTGTCTGTCTTATGTACACATATGTTTGGGGCAGAGGGGTAGCTTAGCAGAAGGAAACGGAATGCAAAGGCTAAAGAAAAAAGTACAAGCATAGGCAACAGCCATTTAAAGAACTGGCTGGGTGTGACGGTTAATTTTATTTGTCCACCTGTCCACACTGTGCCCAAATATTTGGTTAAACGTTATTCTAGGTGAAGGTGTTTCTGGATGAGATTAGCATCTGAACTGGTAGACTGAGTAAAGAGGTTGTCCTCCCCGAGGGGGGTGGGCCCCATCTTATCCTTTGTGGACCTAAATACAACAAAAGAGGAGTAAGGAGGAATTCACTCTCTCTCTACCTCACTGTCTTTCAGCTGAGACATCAGTCTTCTCCTGCCCTCGGACTCAGACTTGGACTGGAAATTACACCATCAGCGCTTCTGCCTCTCAGGCCTGGGACTGGAACAATACCATTGGCTCTCCTGGGTCACACCTCCCTAATGGTGTAACCACCAATTCCTTACAACAAGTCTGTACATCTGCATCTGTATCCATATATCCATATATACAAATAGAACTGCTTGTATAAATATATATACATGCATATTGTAGTTGTATATGTATATGTAAATTATATATATATACATATATATATATATATATGTATATATATATACCCAATGTGTGTATATATGTCTCCTATTGGTTCTGTTTTTCTGGAGAATCCTGACACACATGAGGGGACAAGAAGGAGAGATAAACAGGTGATCCGGGATAGAGGGTCTGAAATACAAGAGATAGGGAACCTGTTAGAATAAAAGCTAGTACCCAAGAATCACATCACAGGCTCCTCAGCAAACTGATGAGCTGGTGCACCTAAGCTCACAGGAGTATAACCCTATTCAAACCAAAATCCATGTGGTCCAGGCCAAGAGAGTTGTTTTCTTTTTTTTTTTTTTTTTTTTTTGCGGTACGCGGGCCTCTCACTGCTGTGGCCTCTCCCATTGCGGAGCACAGGCTCCGGACGCGCAGGCCCAGCAGCCATGGCTCACAGGCCCAGCCACTCCGCGGCATGTGGGATCCTCCCGGACCGGGGCACAAACCCGCGTCCCCTGCATCGGTAGGCGGACTCTCAACCACTGAGCCACCAGGGAAGCCCGAGAGTTGTTTTCTTTAAAATGCATGAGGAAAATGGGAATTCCAATCTTTATTTTTATCTCTCAAAAACATTTAAAGAGATGCTAGTGCACTGTACATTCACAGCAGTTTCTGTTAAATGTCTGGTCCTCACCTTTCTTTAGTCCCCAGAGACTCTCAGCTGCTTCACATCCTTCCCAAAGTCAATGTATCTTACAATCATCTCTGAACAGCATCTTCACCCATAAAATATTCACCCAACTTGTTCAACATGAGGGGTTATTTTTCTTAAGAGAATCTACTGAGTTTTATTTGTCCTTTCTCTCCTCAAGGCCAGTTGTGTATGGGGGAGGGAGGGTGTTACGAATCGCCTAATCCCTATTAATGTCTCCTCGTTACTAGTTTTGACCAAGGTTGTAGCGGGGGCTTTAAGAAGCTAGGACCTATTCCTTTTGAGAAACACTCATCAACCAGGGTCCATTTAGCCATAATGGCTTAAGGCATGCATTGTAGGTGATGAATTAATTTATCTCCAATGCATCTGGAATGGTACCAATTACTTCCATCCTTAGAAGACTTGAGAAAATAGTCACTCAAATCATTTTCTGTACAGCTTAATTCTCTTATGGAACTGCTTGACAAAGGCCGCTTTAGAAAGTAGATTAAGGTTAAAAGCAATAGATTCTCTCTACAAGATCCATGTCGTCAGGAGTTACAACTATCAGATTCTCAGGGTCCTGAGTGCCCAGCACAGTGCACAGCATTCAATGGAGATTTGTTGAACTGAGGAATGAATGATTCAGTACTGGTGGATCTATCCAGATAAATCTAAGCCCTGAAAGTCAGGGTTCTAAAGTAAACTAGAACAGCAGAGAGCACCTGACAAGGATTCAGTTGTACTTTAACTGAGCCTAGAAACTTATTAGTGATAACTTGCTTGTATTAAACTACATTGTAGCTACATTGTACTCCATCATTCCCTCTCTCTGTAGAAAGGTTCAGCTGTACATCTGGACAGTATGAGCTGGAACATCGTGTACCATACCAGACAAGGTATGCTTCCCAGAGAACAAAACACTTCCCCAAAGCCAGTGATTTGCTTTTTTTTTTTTTCACAGGCTCCAGACACACAGGCTCAGCGGCCATGGCTCACGGGCCCAGCCGCTCCGCGGCATGTGGGATCTTCCCGGACCGGGGCACGAACCCGCGTCCCCTGCATCGGCAGGCGGATTCCCAACCACTGCGCCACCATTGAAGCCACAGTGGTTTGCTTTTGACATATACTCATCTTATTTTTAACATGAACCCCAACACACTGCAGTGGGGGCAAGGTCAGTGCTTGAAGGTCTCATGATATTTATAAACCACTCGCTGCTTGCTGTGTAACCCCCAACCATCAGCTTCTTCCAGCAAAATTTCCTGTTGATTCATTTGTCAGATGCAGCTTGATAAGAGCAAGGTGGGAAGTCAGGGTGGGCCCTTGTTCTGCTTCTCATCTCTGCTAGATAAGGATCTGTCTTCATACAGCAAACAGCATTATGTAAAACAAACCACAATCAAACTGTCAAGAAGCTGCTGCAATCTTTTAACCTTCTGTATGTTGCAAAGTTCTCTCACCATATTTTTGAGTCAAGGCAATTAATATTTCCTTCCTTCTTCCTTTACTCCTCTTTTCCAAGTAGACTATGGATTCCTGAACCTTCAAGATGACATGGATCTGCAAGAGGTGGGACACCTGGGTTCTGGATCAGATTCAGCAACATCAGTAAGTACAGAAACAGAACATTCAATACAAGAAAGGGCATAAACAATGGGATCCTGGAAGGCAGCCAGTCCCTCAGCCTTGAATCAGTACTTATCACAGCATAACTCTAATAGCTGGACACAGGTGGAGGACAAAAGGCCCAAGCTGCCCAGCAGGGTCCCCAGGCAGCTGTTATCATATCAGTTCAAGTAGGGCAATGTGTTCAGACTTTCTGGAAAGTTCCAATTCTGTACGGGACAAAAAACATACCAGTCTTTTCAAAAAGTAGAATAGACTACAGCTTAACAAATGAGTCCCAGCTGTTTAAAATTAGACTGCTAAAGGGAATTCCATATAAAAATATTCCCTAGGACTGTAGTATTTTCACTAAATTAGGACTTGAATGATTCATTCACTGAAGATACTGGCCTCTCCATATTGAAGCCTGAGATACTTAAAAAAGTGTTCCTAAGCATGCTGGCTGTAACCATGCTATCTCCATCACCTAAAGCGCTTACATTACTTACTTTTAAAGTTGTATATTTTGTAAAAACAAACTGCTTGAATCACCACCCAGAAAACACCGACCACACTGTTTGACTCATGGGAAAGCAAAAGAGTATAAGCTGAAAGAATTCTGCACTAGCCACAGGAAACCTGGGTGATGATCTCTGTTTTACCACTGTGAACCACATGAACTTGGGCAACGGTCTTCACCTCAGTTGTCCAACTGTAATATGGAGATGATGTGAATGTTGATGGAACATCGTGGTTGCTTGAAGTCCATTCTAGGTCTCTAATGGATAATTCCATGACTTTCCTGGTATGGATTGTATTTTTAATATATGTCTTTAAGTCAAACATGGGCACATAAAACTTGGCCCCTTAAATTGGTGTGGGTTTTCTCCAGAATGTGCCTTTTACGTCTTTCCAGGCCTTCTTCATGCCTCCTTGATGTGATAAAGATACTAAGGTGATGAGATACTTTCTGGTTTCTCTTTCCCTGGTCTTTGAGTCTGCTCTTATGGCAATACTGGTCCCTTCAAATGACAAAACCTACCACTCTTATTTCATTCTTTGACATAGCAGTTCAGCTTATGATAATTCAGATTAACTCAAGCATGTTTAGTATTTTTGTAAGTTCTAATTATTTGTCAGATATTGTACAACATTATGCAAATATTATTTGTTAAATACTTGTACTTAGATATTCAGTACATAAAATCTCCATAAAATATGTATAATGCACATGGCTCCTCCTGAACAGAGTGACTAAAACATATTTCTTCTTCAAAAGATTTCCATGTCAAATGACTTAGGCCTACAAACCTAGACACCCGGGGTGAATCTGGAAACCACAAATAATTTCTTGTTATTCTTTTGCCCCTGTTTATCCTTAAAAAAAAAAAAAAAAAAAGCTCTCCCTCATCTAAGGCCATGTTTCTTAAACAGAAATAAACAGAAATGCATATAGGTACACATTGACAAAGGTGGTTCAAGCCAAATAGTAAGTTTGATACATCTCCTAGAACATCTCTTTTAAGATTTTTTTTAAGTTTATATGATTTTAAAAAATAAAACAGGAGACACAAAATAATTTTAAAATTTCCTATACACTGCTTGAGAATATGCTCCCAAACCCAACTTCCCTACAGATTGAAGATATCCATCTTACTCCTCTGCCATTTAGGGATACTTCAATGGACACTTCAGGTGAATAGTCCTAAGAAGATATGAAAGTGTCTCTTCTTTGAAATACAAAAAGACCTATGTAATAGAAAATATACATATCCATTTTTTTCAACTATATAGATAAATTACATTCAAGCTTATGTTTGAGTGTATATGTTGCAGTCCTTGGAGATTTCTTTGCCACCAACCTTTTTGCTGCCTACTCACTTGTGCTGTTTCTCACCCTTTGATATCTTCCCCAATGCACCACCTCAGAGCCTTACAGGGCACCCTGATCCTGGAAAGAGGCTAAATGTTTCTCATCCGATATTTTCCATCTTTGCCAAATCAATCATCCTTATTTTATGGAAAATGCTACCCAAGTTTTGCCTGGCACTATCTGCAACATCAATGAACACTATTTATAAAACATATGTTTTACTTCAGGTTTAATTTTGTGAAAATGAAATAGGCAAAAATTTCAAACCTTTCTCTAGTTGTAACAATAAAAAAGAAAATGATATATCTCTTGCTCACACAAACACACACACACACACTTCCGCACACAAAATAATTCTTAGAACAAACAAAAATAATCCTGAGGTAGAGATAGTTTCTGAACGGACGGGAGTAAGAAGACAGACATCACACTAGGAATTTAGCCCCTCCCTCACTGTCTACCTTTCATCATAAAAGAACTAGCTTCCTCTAAAATATGTTTTGTTCACAGAATGCTGGAAGAGGTCTGGTTTCCTTTTCACTCATCTGTCTTCCATATCAATAAAGCTTGGGTCACAGACTTTACGTGACCTGTTCTTTGTTTGGAAAACAACTCTAGCACCCGAGGTATGGAGAGGAAAGAGGAGACCAGAAAACAGAGCCAGATTCACTCTGAGTCAGAGACTGAGGCAAGGACTGTGGGAAAAAGAGCTGGCCCCCAGGGCCTTCCAATGCAACCACTCTTCCAAGCCTCTCCTTTATCCCGCAGGAAGGAGAGGGCAGAGCCCTGTTGCCACCAGAGAAGATCAATCAGGATCCCTTTGGACAGGGACAGCCACATCCCCTGGCCTACTTAAGAGAACAGATAGATTTCAAAGGGACAGATATGGCAAGTCATCAACCAATCAATCCACATGTTGCTTTTTTACAGGGAAAATAGCTTAATTTTTTTTACTAAAACAATACCACATTTATCATATAAAGCTCAGACAACACATAAAAGCACAAGGAAGAAAGAATGAGAAAACTCATCTGAAACAGGCATAAAATTTCTTGAGAATCTACTATGTGCCCAGCATTGTGTACAGCAGTGCTAGGAGTAATGAAGACACATAAAATGCTCTTGAGCAGTTTATAATCTGGTGGAACCCTGGTATTTGAAGCAGTCTCAAACAGGATGACAAAAGAGACCACTAGATTTCCATATTTAAGCCCTCAGGGCATCTGTCCTGTCACAGAGGGTTGGCCAAACGCCAATGAAGAGAGGGCACTCTGGGCAGCTCCGGAGGACAAAGACTTGTAAACACCATGTTGCGGAGAGAGGGCACACCAGGCCCTCCCCCATCTACCTATTTTATTTTAATGACACTGAGAAACACTGAAGTACTGACTCTGAGTTCAGATAATGACTGCCACACATAGCAGTGTGACTTTAGACAAATCTGTTAAAGTGTCTGATTATTTAAAACAAACCTAATAATGTCCACCTCACAGGGCTGCTGTAACATGTATTAGCTCATTTAATCCTCATAACAACTCTGTGAGGTAGCTAGTTTATCATCGCCATTCTATGTATGAGGAAACCAAGGCCCAGAAAAATCTGTGTAACTGGTCCAAGGCTACATACATAGTAAGTGGTGGAGCCAGGATTTGAACTCAGGCAGCCAAGCCCCAGAGTACATACTCTGTAGTCTGTAGCAGTAGTTGGTCACTATTGCCTCTGCATTTTACTGAATTTAGTACAAGTCCAATCATGCCATTCGAATCAGAGTCTGGTGAAGACAGGAGGAGTGAATTTTTAGAGCCTGGGGACATGGGACCAAAGAACAGGCTTAATAAAATTTTAAACAGAGTAATAATAACAATAACTGATGTGCTTATCAGGTGAAAGGCATTATACCAAGTAATGTGGGGGCACACCTGTGTGTGTGTATATATATATATATATATGTGTGTGTGTGTGTGTGTGTATGTAAATGATCTCATTTAAACCTCACAATAATTTGTCAGTTATGACTTACACCACTCTACAAATGTGGCAAGTGGGGCCATGAGGGTTTCTGCAATTTCCTGAAGTCACAAAGCTAAAACATTACAATGCTCAAGTCAGGGTTGAGGTCTCTGTGACCAGATTCTCAACTCTTGGCATGAATTTGTTGAGTCAAAATGGTATGCAGATACTGTGAAAATGAAAATAAATACAGAAAAAGGATGAAAAATCATAGATCACCTCCCCTACAGTGTGCAATAGTGACGGACAGTGAACCAGGACACCTGGGTGCTGATTCTAGTGAACCAGGACACCTGGGTGCTGATTCTAAGTCAGCCGTTAATGAGCCACATGGCAATGAGCAAATCACTCTGCGCCTGTGCTCTGGGTTTTCCATCTATCAAATGAGGAGGGTGTAATAGGTTTCTGATTCTCAATCCCTTGGTGATCATAAACTACTCTCATGAATTCAAGGAACTCTCCCTCCAGAAAATTGCATACATGAACATAGGACATACAAGTCTGCATTCAATTCAGTAGTGACATCATGTATTATGTACTAGTTGCTAGGCTTTCCCACTGAAATGTAATATCCAGGAGGGCAAGGGACTTAGTCTTTCTCACATGCATATCCCCAGTTACCATCATAGTACTTGGCACATCATAAGCCTCCTCATGCTATCAGTTGAATTAATAAATGGATTAGGGCTACTGGTCTCCTTGAGGTCAGTCCATATTAACCCCAGGTTAAGAAAACTTGGATTAAAGTATATCCAAGGTCCTTTTTCGTTCTGAAAGGTCTAAGGCTGATCACATGAAACAGCCAATACTCCACTGCTTCTGACCCCAAAATGGCAATTTCATGTGCATCAAGCTAATACTTAATTTACAATTTCCCTGACTCACCTGGTAGTGACTCTGTGCATGTGCCCTTTGATACCTGGTGCTAATCTTTTAGTACTAATCGTGTTTATCTGTGACAGCTGTTACTCACCTTGCATTTACCACATGATGAAAGCCAGGCAAGCAGATAATTGTGTAGTATTTCCTGCTTCTTGTAAATTGCCCATGAATGCAAGAAGAGCCCATTTCTGTTTAAAGTACAATTCAGTTGTAGTTTCTCCTTAAATTACATAATTTGAAATTTATCAGCACTTATATAATTCCAAATGCTTCCTTAATAAGGTAGCTACTAAATAAGTTAAGACTGGATTTAATATAAATAAGGCAGACTTCTGGAATAATTGTTCAAACAAGAAAACTGTTCAATCAGAAACTAAGCTTTTTAAAATGTGTGCCAAGTATAAACTTCAGGTTGGTTAAAATGTAGTATAGCTATTCCATTCTGTGACTTCTGTATTTGATCATAAAACATTGTGTTTAGCATTTATTCAGCATTCCAGGTAACCTATAACATCCAGTATCCACTATTCAAGCATTGTGCACTGTGAATTTTTAAGTCTGTGGATACTTACTTGTAGAAGGCTTTTGACATGAAACATTTTAAAAAGATTGCTGAAACAAATATTATAGAATACACTTTTATGAGTTAACTTGATGCAGTTTAACTATTGTGACAATGTTTCTGAAATATGCTACGGAATATGTTGCCTAATTTAGTCTTGCCAACTCTCTACTAATGGCAATGGCAATTTTCTTGGATTTGTGAGAAAAACAAAATGACGATATATGGTAGTTCTGTGTGTACTAAGACCACTCTGGCCTCTTCTTAACCATAAAGATTTAACAAGCGGTGTTTCAATGAAACCTCAACTAGCCTCTAGCTAAGCTGCCTTTTTTCTTCTCCAAAGAATGTTTCCGTTAAGATGGGTTGAGGTCCAGTCAGGTAGAATTAAGATTAAAAGACTAAACCAGGGGCTTCCCTGGTGGTGCAGTGGTTTAGAATCCTCCTGCCAATGCAAGGGACACATGTTCGATCTCTGGCCCGGGAAGATCCCACATACCATGGAGCAACAAAGCCCACGCGCCACAACTACTGAGCTTGCACTCTAGAGCCCAGGTGCCACAACTACTGAGCCTGCGCTCTAGAGCCCATGCTCTGCAACAAGAGAAGCCATGACAGTGAGAAGCCACGACAATGAGAAGCCCGCGCACCACAACAAAGAGTAGCCCCTGCTCACCACAACTAGAGAAAGCCCGCGCGCAGGAACGAAGACCCAACACAGCCAAAAATAAAACACACAAATAAATACATTAATTTATATATAAAAAAAAGAATAAACCAAAAAAATTTCCTGCCAAAAAGGCAAAAGCTAAGAGGAGTCGAGGGCATGGTAATGCCTGCCAAATACCAAGGGAACAGAAATAATATGATAGGGATATTATAACGTTTAGCATGTATTCCCCTAAAGCATTCCTACTGTCTGTTATATTCATTAGGAAATCCAAAGTCAGGAAAAAACAAGTAAAAGTTTTCTTTGTCTTACTTTAATGGCTGCATTTTTTAAATATTTGACTTGCCCATTGTTACTTGGAGGTGTCCAAAAAAATTATAGAATTGGATGAAAGAAATGAATATCTGAACCTTAATGTAATCCAAATTCCAGAATGGTGTGTGTGTGTGTGTGTGTGTGTGTGTGTGTGTGTGTACCAGAGGGGGTACTAAACTAAAAGAACAAACATTGTAGGCAAAAAATATAAAAATTAAATATATTGATTCTTCAATTGAACTGGTAAGTAGCAAATTTATCACTACTATGAAAAGGTACTAAATAAAAAGGAAACAGAAAAACAACGAGATTGGATCACCTAACCCAGAATTACCAAAAATTGTATCCTTCCTTATCATTCAGTCATAGGGAAGCAAACCTGAATCTATTTTCTAGAAAACAGATCTTATTGGCACACCACATAACTCTTCATGGTTATCTCTTTCTAAAAACAATATTATCACCCTATAGACTTAAGCACTCATGTTCTGGAAATTTAGAGGGAATTAAATTATCAAGGGGGAAAAAAGATGTAAATCAGATCTACTTATAAACTGTACTTGTGAAAAAAAAAAACACAGTAGAGAGAAACTTGAAAATATTGGATCGAATGAAGTTTGAGAATTCTTTGTTAATTTTAATTTATTAAATCTATATTTACCCCCTTTTATCCCTGATAAGGTAGTTGTCAAACCCAATAAGGGTAAATGTAAGCATTATGTTCAGAGTGTAAAACTAAAGAAATGCCTTTCATAGTAGTGAATAGAGTTCAGATTGTAAAATTATTAACTACTTTTATGGGTATGTGTTACCAAGTGTTTTGAAAACCAGTGGCCCAGAACTCCTTTCTAACCTCTATTCCTACTTTTCTCTGAACTCCTTAAGTCATCAAAAATTCTGGAAAAATACAATAAAATTTATTATTTTCTTTTTGAGCATATCAACAATTAAAATAAGTTTAAAACTAAAAGAAGAAAAAGTAAGAGGAGAAACAGAAAACTAGGAAAGAAAAGATATTTTTTTCCTTCCTGGAAAGGGCCACAAGGACCACGGAAGTTCTGCTTTTGTGAGGTCTTGTGTGAGAAAAGAAAGGGTGAGAAAATCCAGCATTTACAAAATCAGAAGCCAGAGCCAGGGCCCATCTGGGACAGTGATGTCCCTCCTCATTAACTTATCTTTCAGTCTGAAAGGAAGCAGAAACAAGGCCAGGGTCCCTCCCTAATCAGTACCCAGAAAACCAGATGTAAAGGAGAAAAGACACAATTACCCTGAAGGAAGATTTTTTAAAAGATATTGCACTGAGAGAAAGGTTACTTAACATTAAAAAAAAAAAAAGTCTCAAAAGTATCAAAGAAAACAAGGGAGAGAAAAGAGGGTACTAAAACATCAAAAGCAATCATCATAAGCAAAAAAGTAAAAATTAAGTATGCTTATTTCTCAGTTGAACAAATGTATAGTGAAATTACAAAGAGGTCCTGAATAAAAGGGGAAAGAAAACACAGAAATAAAAAAAATTAAAACAAAAATCACATTAAGCCTTTTCCTCACAGTCGGATGGGAAAAGCTATAAAGTGGAAAACTGTAAAGTCTTAAAACAACAAAACAATCTTCCACTTGAAATTGCAAAACTCCATGAGAGAGAGCGTCTCAGGTTACACAAGAAGGAGGCCTTCGCTGGTTGCCTGCAATTGTTCCAGGCTCATATTGTCAGAAGAATTCGCAGGAAGAGGTTGCTTCTTGGGCTTCCCTGGTGGCGCAGTGGTTGAGAGTCTGCCTGCCGATGCAGGGGACACGGGTTCGTGCCCCGGTCCGGGAGGATCCTGCATGCCGCGGAGCGGCGGGGCCCGTGAGCCATCGCCGCTGAGCCTGCGCGTCCGGAGCCTATGCTCCACAACGGGAGGGGCCACAGCAGTGAGAGGCCCGCGTACGGCAAAAAAAAAAAAAAAAAAAAAAAGGTTGCTCCTTGGCCCCCATGATCCTGATAATCAAGGTAAGCAATAAAATACCTTTGTATTTGTCCAAAGAATGAGCAAAAGAGCCAGTAACAGGAGCTCTCTGATTTACAGTGCATTAGAATGGAATCACTTAGGGAACTGGTTAGGAATTCTGATTCCCATAATTTCTCACCAGGGATCGTTATCTGAGAATGAGGCCCAGGGATCCACACTTTTAACTAGCATCTTGAGAAGCACTGCATTAGACATTGCTATAGGAATCCCTCTGCCCATATGCTGTCTATGTAGGTTGTGTTGGTGAAACATAGGACATCTTGTCGGCTCCCTCATAAAAAGGGACTAGCACAAGTCTAGTTGCTCTCATATTTGGGTATGAGATGAAATTCAAGATATTTTCCAGCAACCTGTACAATTACGAGCAGGCCTTCTATTAAACCCAAAAATTTTGCTAAATTTATCAAACTACTGTCTTCATAGATACAAAGGCAGACTATGTTTGTAAGCCATTTTCAGATTATTTCTTAAGATTCTATAAAAACAACCTAAGTATATATTAAAGTACATTTTAGAGGAGAAATATATGCTACTTGTCCAGGTCACTAGATGGGGTTTTAAGTACACTTACTGACTTAATTTGAATGGAGATTTTTACAAATAGGATTTTAGAAGTTATCTCCAAATAATTAAGATCACAAAGAAAAAAAAAATGGACAGTCCTGTATTTCATTTCTTATAATGCTCACTTTTCTAAAGTTTCTTACTGCTCAATGACCCCAGACTTGGCTAGTAAAACACCCCTGCATCACAGTGGGTTGCCTACAAGTATTTACATTAGAGAGACTCTCAGTACATTATTGACTGCAAATCAAACCCCCAGAAAGTCATCTTGCTTTACTGACTTCAAAGGAGCTTCGAATAGAATGTTCCTTTTCAAAAGGGGCCTCAGGAGTTACTTTGCTCCTCCAGCAGAGTTAGGTTGTTTTATTTTGCCTCATACTAATCTCCCTTTTTAAGGCTCAAAAATGACTTTACTATCACTCTTCTATGTTTTTTCAATTGTGGAATCTTACAGGGTTTTTTTGTTTTTGTTGAAGTATAGTTGATGAACAATATTATGTTAGTTTCAGGTGTACAACGTAGTGATTCAACATTTAAATACATTAGGAAATGATCACCCCAGTAATTCTAATAACTGTCTTCATACAAATTTATGGATATTACAGTATTACTGACCATATTCCTTATGCTGTATTTTATCAATACATAATTTTTCAGTACTCTATGATCCTTTGAGAACTCAATGATAGATATTTTCTATAAAATAAAATATAAAGCATTAGCAGATTAAAGTCTTTGCTTTTTATGATCACAGTGGCCTATCCAAGCATTTCAGTTTTAGTCTAATAGAAAATGTGTTACTCTTTTTTTATGTGGTCGTTGGAGCCATGAAGTCACATTAGTCCCTTTTGTGGCGGACTGAGGCTTCTATTTGTAAGTTAATTCTTAACGCTACACAAAATCACTCTTCTTGTCTTTTTTTCCACTCCAGAGTAACCGCAGCAACTGTTTGGCCTGGATATTCTGAGACAGTCCTAATATTAAATATTTTTCTCCTATTGTCAGACTCTATATCATAATATCAAGCCACACATGACAAATTTTTCTTTGGAAAATATAATTACAAAGTCAACACATGCCTTTAAAATGACTGACTTAATTTGAGCATCTCAGAAGGACCCTCTGCACCACTTCCCCCTCTCCTACTCTTGATATCTGTTAGGATGGTGACTTGTTGAGGATGGCATTGATCTTAACCCTCAAGGCCTTTGGATGCTTTGGGTCCTGCTTCAGCAGGAAATAGACTTGTGGGGTTGACTGAATTTAGTTTTAAAGCTCTCTTATTTCTTGGACCTGTGTCTGCCGCTGCTCTCCTGGTAATTTTTCTAACTGCAACCTCATCTTGACCTCTAGTTTTCACTTATTCACTGATCCTTCTTACTCAGTGACAATCTCCTGTTTTTGATCATCGGTTTCATCTATCCCCAGTACTCTGGCTCTTCTGGTCCAGGCTTTTAGTCTTAAATACCAACTATAGCATCCTTATCTGTGACTCAGCCTAACTCTACCATCTGCTTTCAAATTCTCCTCCCAGGCCTTCTCATGCCCTCTCTTTCCAGCTCGACAATATCTATTCCCTTCCTCATAGCTCCTGTTCTAAACTTTAGTCTCCTCTTCCCTGCCACTTTCCCAGTATTTCCCTGATAAATTTCTGACCATTGAAGCTACTAGTAACAGAAGCAGAGGTCCAGTAAGGAACAAGGGTCCCAGGAGGAACACATGTAAACCTGGGAGGAATACTGACACTGAACTTTGAGAGAAGTTAGAGTTCAACTTCCAAAAAAATGAAGGCTACACACATAGAGTTTTTCATACACAAACCAGTTTAATTATTTTGATTTATTCTTTTCTTTTTTTTTTTTTTTTTTTTTTTTTTGCGGTACGCAGGCCTCTCACTGCTGTGGCCTCTCCCGCTGCGGAGCACAGGCTCCGGACACGCAGGCCCAGCGGCCATGGCTCACGGGCCCAGCCGCTCCACGGCATGTGGGATCCTCCCGGACCGGGGCACGAACCCGTGTCCCCTGCATCGGCAGGCGGACTCTCAACCACTGCGCCACCAGGGAAGCCCTGATTTATTCTTTAGTAAAAAGAAATACCAAGTTAGTAAAAAAAAAACAACAACAGTAAAATTAATTATTTACTGACTTGAGGGGTTTTTAAACCAATGTTTTACAGGCAATTCGATCAGAACAGGCAAACTTGTTTGTACATATAGCCCAGTCTCAAAAATACATAGATAGAATAACCAAGAGTCTAATATAAGGGCATTTTGGGGTTTTTTAAATAATTGTTTCTCTATTTTTTTTTATATACCTTTATTTATTTATTTTTGGCTGCATTGGGTCTTCGGTGCGGCGTGTGAGCTTTCTCTAACTGCGGTGAGCTCTTTGTTGTGGTGCGTGGGCTTCTAATTGCAGTGGCTTCTCTTGTTACGGATCACGGGCTCTAGGCTTGTGGGCTCCAGTAGTTGTGGCATGCGGGCTCAGTAGTTGTGGCTCGTAGGCTCTAGAGCGCAGGCCCAATAGTTGCGGCACACGGGCTTAGTTGCTCCGCAGCATGTGGGATCTTCCTGGACCGGAGCACGAACCCATGTCCCCTGCATCGGCAGGCAGACTCTCAACCGCCACCAGGGAAGCCCCAAGGGTGTTTTTTTTTGTTTTTTTTTTTTTTTTTGCGGTACGCTGGCCTCTCACTGTCGCGGCCTCTCCCGTTGCGGAGCACAGGCTCCGGACGCGCAGGCTCAGCGGCCATGGCTCACGGGCCTAGCCGCTCCGTGGCATGTGGGATCTTCCCGGACCGGGGCACGAACCCATGTCCCCTGCAACGGCAGGAGGACTCTCAACCACTACGCCACCAGGGAAGCCCCCCAAGGGTGTTTTTTAAACTATCAAATGTTAGGCAAAATTATCAGCCAGCAGTAATAATACAGGTACTTTCCAACTTTTCTAACTATAAATGCATTCCTATGTGCATATCCTGCTTATTTTACTACTGTTTCATTCCCTAACAGTGTCTAGCCTGACCTGCAATTCATGCTAAAAATACTAATGCCAACCCCCATTACTTCACATACCACCACAGTTTTCTACAAGCTATCTGTCAAAACAAAAAGTGACTATTGAAGTAAGACTCATTACCAATGAGATAAACCACTCATAACAATGAGGAAGCAAATTGCACTCAGAACAAATGAAAAGGAATCAATCACCTTGCCTTATTAGCAGTCTGCTGAATACACTGGTTTCATTTGAAATACATGTTTTTGGACTCGAGCTTTCTCTGAAGAGCTAGAACTATTTGGGGGGTGGGGAGTTACAATATTAAGGTGGTAGTTGAAGTCATGAGGTTTGATAATATTTAAAGAGACACACAATATGGGACATTAAAAGAAGAATCCATGTTGGATTAGTAGGACATACATTTGTAACAGGCAGGGCCTTTAATATTCTTCATAAAATCTGGGCCAACCTTTGAAGTCAAAGGGTCTGTCTCTAGTGCACACACACACACCAATTACACCAACCACTTGAATTACTTATTCACATAAAAATGTATGGCAGGTTTTCTCAAGACTGCGAGACTGCTGAGGAGAGAGGCAAAGTCAAGCCATCATAAATATGGGTGGAGTTAGGAGTAAGCTCTTCTTAAAATCCCTGTGGTGATCATGACTAAAATTTTTGAACAACATAAAAACCAAAAATAAATATTCTCGAATATGGATCTTTTTATGTGCTCTGTTGGTACCACATATACACACACAAGACTATACAACTGTGTTCTTAGCTGTACATATTTTTTAAACATCTTTATTGGAGTATAATTGCTTTACATTGTTGTGTTAATTGCTGCTGTATAACAAAGTGAGTCAGCTATACGTATCCATATATCCCCATATCCCCTCCCTCTTGTGTCTCCCTCCTACCCTCCCTATCCCACCCCTCTAGGCCTTAGCCCTTAGTAAAATTGTAATGTGGTTAAAACACTTCCCTGGTACTTTAGAAACATGGAATTAAAACTATTTGGAAGTCACTTAATCTAAAATATTAATTTTACAGATGAGGAAACTAAGAATCAGTAAGAGGAAAAAATATCACATCAACTATACCTCAGTTAAAGAAAAACACACAATATCTCAAATCTCTCACACAGACAGTTGCTTCCTCAATCTCTGTGACATTTTCTTCTTGATGACAGGAAGTAGCTGTCTTTTGGGATTTTCCCCAGGGTGAAGGCCACATCTGCATGTGATTTGCATATGCTCCTCTAGCCTGGAGTGCTGGCTAATTTTCAAGTTCAGATTTGGTTTTCTAATGATAAGATGCCAAACGTTAACATTTTTCTCACGAAATGTAGCAGCATCTGCCACTTATTGAGCATTAAATGTGCCGGGCATTGTGCTAGGCACTTCATTCATATCCCCTCATTTCATCCTTACAACAGTCTTGTATACTGGATAGCGTTACCCTGTCTTACAACTGAGGACAATGAAGCTGAGAAAATAAATCTTATGCCCTAGATATTTTACTGAGTAGATAATAAAATCAAGATTGAAACCCAGGTCCATCTGATTACCAAGCATTTTCTGTGCTTCTTCCATCACTGGAACTCTATTACCAGGGCCCAGGGGAAATAGAGGGGAGACAGAGAGCCAAAGAAAAGTCAGAGTAGTCACAAGCACTGCTCTAGGAGGAAACACTGTAGAAGCCAGTCTGGCACTGATGCACAGCTGGTTTTCACTGTCAGGAGAACAACAGGCAGTGCTGTTCCAGCACTAATAAACATGCGCTTGATGGGAAAGAGTGGGGAGACATTGCAACAAAGACTCTCACGAGAATCACCAGGCTCAATTTTACCAGAGTAGACTTCAGTGGCCTCCTCCATCAACCTGATGGGTGGGACAAAACAGCCTGCCACAAAGTTCTGGTGATCCTGGAAAAGAATAACTATCAACTTGGGATATTGCCTTAGGGAAATGATATATCCTGATTTGAGTATTAAATCTAGTCCAGCTTGGGTTTCTGTAACAAATTCTCAAACCCCACAAATTAGGAAATGTTATCTTTAAGGAGTTAGGGACAGCTGGAGAGAAATATTTGGGGCTTGAGCAAGTTCTTTGATATGGCCTGACTTCCAGGAGCCTCGAGAAGTAGATTCCACCTTAATAAATACCAGGTGTCCATTTTACACGGACTCTGGGAAGTAATTAAGACTAGGCAGGATCAGATCCAAGGAGTTATTTTAGCTTCAGTAGGAGTTATGAATTTTAGTTTGCCAATATTCAAAAATATACCCTGGAATATGGCCAAGGAAAGAGATGATGTTTGCCCCCTTCAGCCTTTCCACTGAAGTTCAAGAATCCAAATCCCTGTGAGAACAGCATGCCAGCTGTCATGCAGGGTTCTGTCACTCCCTGGCTTAAAACCCTTCAGTAGTTACCCATGGCATGTAGAATAAAACCCAAACTCTTAAATGCAGATTTTATGACTCTCCCTTATTGCCTCCTCTTTATTTTTAGACATTCACTCATTCTATTGTCCAGTTATAGTCAATTTCTTTCTCAATTCTGTCCCTTCTCCAAGCCTTGGCTCATGCTACTCCCTCTTGCTGGAACATTCCCTGCTGCAATGGTCCCCTCCTCCCACAGTCTCTCTATTACCCACCCAGCCACTGCTGGTTGGCTGAGTCCCACTCATCCTTCACTCCAACATCACTTTCTCCAGGAGCTCTTCACTGACTCCCCACTTTCCTCTGTACTTATCGTAGTTCATTATAATTTCTTATTACGTGGTTTCTTTGCCAGCTGGACTGTAAATTCTATGACGGAAAAGACGTGCTGCCAGCTAGCAAATATTTGTTGAGTGTCCACTCTCTGCTAGACATTGGAGATAGTGTGGTCCACTAGATGAATAAGATCCTATGTCTGCCTCACCCAGTGTTACAACCTAACATGAAGCAGATCCTTTTCCTCTCAGGTAAGATGTATTTCTGATATAGGTTGCCTGTAGGAATATCATGGAACTTTTTATTCCCTGCATATATATGAGGCAGGACAACTTCTAGATGATGGAATCTTGCTCTCCTAGAAAATGGAATCAGAGTGATCCAGAGGGTAGCCATTAGAGACTGCCTCCTGCCTGGGCTAAATCAGGAAGTGCCAATGGTGGAATACTTTGGAGGATCTTTGGAACACTGTGTGGCAAGCCCTATTCTAGAAACAAGAAAGATGCTGTCTTTGTCCTCCTAAAGCCAACATGTCTCAAAATACTCTGAGCAAGAATCCTGGTCATCTTGATTAATAATGAAATTATTAGCTAGCACTAACCCATCACAAAGTTACTTTGCTGTATGAGAGCTAATTTATTTACAGAACTCCTGGTATGTGACATGCCAAGCAATCAATAAAATTACAAATAAAGCAGTCTGGGAATATCAACTATAGAAGGCTGCCACTTCCACCCAGAAAGTTTAAATTTTGCTGAAGATTCCCAATTTAGACTCCATCTCTCTAGTCTTTTAGCACCCAGACTAAAGTAGGCATCTCATTTAATTACTCAAATATATTGATATGTAAATTCAGGCCATCAGTGAGAATGAACTCAGATAATAAATTAATCCCTCAGCATTCTGGACTTTGAAAGCCCTTTCTCTCCCTAGTATAATTTGTGCTGCTTTATCAATTCAGAAACTATTTCATTTGTCATAGATGTACTGAGGTGAGGGAAGTTATTAGAATTTAGATTATTGACTCTTTAATTTTCTTTTACAGCTAAGTGCAATTCATATATGTAAGAATCTTCACCCACTGAGAAGATTATACCATTTTACATTTTTCCCTCAATCTAAGAACCACTTGTAAAATGGAAAAGGTTGGAAGAGAGGGAGAGAAAGAAGCTGAAGAAAGAAAATTTTAAATTATTATTCACATGCTTGAGATGAGAATGAATGAGCCTACACTGGGGGTGGCTTGGACAGAGATGCCTCTTGGTCTTGAGTCCACTAGAGAGAAATCAATGATTTATTAAGAGAGGAATTTTGGACTTCTGAATATGCATATTAAATTTCTTTTCTTTCCCAAATCTTTTTAAAATTCCAATGTAAGAAAAAAGTACTGATGCTATTAAGTAGATATAAGTCTGGTTACTGACTGAGTAAAGCAGAGGAAGTGACAACTTAAGTATCTGCATGGGAGAAGCCCCCCCCCCCAAGTGAGTCATTTCACTCAGCAGAAACCTTGAGGGGCTCTGAGGTAGGGCCACCGAGCATCAGGGCAGGCAAGGCTTTGGGGGAGACACCAGGTTGAAAACAGGGGGATTATTCAAAGTCTACACATTAAACAGCGGTATCTTTCAAACAGGCAATTATTAATCATAGGAGAAGCCAAAAGTTGTCTGAGTAAGAAACTTAGAATAGCAATGGTTATTATTTACACAACCATAACAATGTTGACATGCCTGTTTGAACAAAATGTGCTGTAGAGCTCTAAGGGCAGGCTGATGAGAAGGGATGTTGGAATGCGGTGATAACAACGGGGTGCTGGGAAGGATGAAATTTTTAACTATGACAACAGGAACTCAATAAATTATATCTAAAATGGATATATCAAGAAATATCAGGGGGCTTCCCTGGTGGCGCAGTGGTTGAGAGTCCGCCTGCCAATGCGGGAAACACGGGTTCGTGCCCCGGTCCGGGAGGATCCCACATGCCACGGAGCGGCTGGGCCCCTGAGCCACGGCCGCTGAGCCTGCGCATCCGGAGCCTGTGCTCTGCAAAGGGAGAGGCCACAACAGTGAGGGGCACGTGTACCACAAAAAAAAAAAAAAAAACAAAGAAATATCAGGAATATTATTTATAAATATGGAAGAAGCAGCAGGCGGAAGAAAGTTCTAAGAGTTGCAAGTTGTTGCCTCTGGAGCATGGGCTAGAGTAGGGTAGTAGAAGGGACAGTTTTTCAACAAGAAAACTTAGTTTTCTATGATTTCTTATATTCTCTGCATGTATTACTTGGATAAAAATTTTTTTTAATAAGAGAAGGTCCTTTGGGTTGCCGGGATATTATGATGATTAGCCTGGAAGAAACCTTGGTTCCATAATTTTACATACCCAGGATGTTGTGATCTCCTTGGTATGTATATAGGAGACACATAATCATGTCTGAATTGGTGCATCATTAAAGCCACTATAATTATTTACAGTAAAAAGAAGATAGCACAAAAATTTAGGCCACAAAATGTTATACTGTGATTCTTTTGTAAACCTCAACACAGTGCCCGAGGGTTCCTTCCAAGGACCATTTTGTGTCTTGTGAACTGCTATATTTCCGGTGCCTAGCACAGTGCCTGCTTAACATGGATCCCTTAGAAGTAGTTGTTGAAAAAAATGTAGAGAGATTGCAGCAATGGTAGTTAATAAACCACTGTTGAATTAACTGGAGTGGGTGGGAGGGAAGAGAGGAAGGAAGTTCTAAGGAAGACAACTTGCAAAAGGCCAAATATAATTGGGAGCCACACCAAATTGTCTCCCATTTTTAAGGAATCAAAACCAGGGTGAAGTCAAGGTCAAACCACTAATAAAGGGAGATGAGTAAAATAAGTTCAAGGTGGTATATTTGTGAATTTCATTTGCTTGGTAAGCACTTTGTGTATGAAGGGGGTGGAGCTTATGAACTGAGAGGGTAATTCCATATCCCATATATGCCATTCAGGTTGATATTTTAAAATACGGAAAAATAGTATGCATCATTCAACTTGGATGGTTAAGAAAATGTGTAAAAGTCTATGTCATACACGACACAACCAATCAAGTTCAAAATATAATTTTGAAAAAGAAGAGAGGTCGTCTAAGTAGAAAAACAAATTTTATGTTTAAGATCATGTATTAGTTTGCTAGGGTTGCCATAACAAACTGTCACAAACTGGTGGCTTAAACAACAGAAATTTTTTGTCCCAGTTTTGGAGGCTTGAAGTCTGATATCAAGGTCTTGGCAGGGCTGCTTCTTTCTGAGGACAGTGAGAAAGACTCTTCCAGGCCTCTCTCCTGGCTTCTGGTGGTTCCTTGGTTTGTAGATGCATCACCCTAATCTCTGCCTTCATATTCACATGGCATTCTTTCTATACTTACTATGTGAGTGTCTGTGTCCAAATCTACCCTTTTTATAAGGACACCAGTCATATTAAATTAGGGGCCCACTATACTCCAGTATGACCTGATATTAATTATATCTGCAACAGCCCTATTTCCAAATAAGGTCACATTCTGAGGTACTGGGGTTAGGACTCCAACATATGAATTTTGGGGGACACGATTCAATCTATAGTTTTTTCTAGTCTAGGTTTTCTAGAATAATAATCTTTTTTTTTCTCCCTACTACTTTGATTCTAAGTATAGCCTTTGTACATTTCATTATACCTCCCCAAATCTACCTTGCAAAGAGGCAGCTGCACAGAAGCGTGGATGGCTGGATAAACAGATGTATCTGATTGTGACTGTTAGGCCGAAGCCAGCCCAGAAGATGGTATGCATACTTGAGAACCAAAACTAATAGAACAAATGTCTCTTCTTGATGAAAGCTCCCCTAGGATGAAAGAGCAAAAAAGCCTACCTACTCCCTGGGAATTGGGGAGGAAACAATATCCCCAGAATTAAGCACAAGTTAATATCTCAATAGATTATCACTATAATTTTCAACTTCCATTAAGAAAGTAACATTATTATATTATAATTACATTCACTTCTTTTAATAAAGTAGTAATGATCTTCAGAAAATACCACCACCACGAGAGCATTCCTTGAATGCAATTCTGAAACAAGAGGTTCAATAAATTATCTGAGCAATAGCAGTATTATCATTGAATTTAATTCTCAAGAGTGATTTTGTAAAAGACATAGTTGGTGGTTCAAGAAAAAGTTAATTTCAATTAGTTGATGTTGTCATGAATTATTTATTCATTAACTACTTCAGTCATTTCAATCATAAGTAGAATTCCTTTTCCTATCTCTTGGTTTTTATCTGAAATTTCCTTTTCCTTTCACCATTTCTCTCCTCAGCCCCTCAACGCCTGCACTTTTTCCAACACTACTTCTAGACTCGAAGACTGATTACTCCAATGAATGAATAATTATTACGTTCCCCAAACAAGCAGCAGCAGGTTCCAAAGTTGGCCATATGGACAAAGGTAAAGAGGAATTATAGAAAGAGAAACTATAAAACATTGTTGAAAGTAATGGAAGAAGATCTAAAAACTGGAAAGACAGCCAGTGTTGAAGACTTTATATTTCTAAGATGGCAGTACTTCCCAAATTGATCTATAAATTCAATAAATCTATTAACAAAATTCCAACTGCTTTTCTTGCAGAAACGAGCAAGCTGATCCTAAAATTAATGTGTAAAGGCAAGGTCCAATACGTGACCTTGGATTAGCAGTTTCTTAGACATGACACCAAAAACCCAGCAACCAACTGAAAATAGATAAATCAGTCTTCATCAAAATTACAAATTTTTGTGCTTCAAAAGACACTATCAAGAAAGTGAAAAGACAACTCACAGAATGGGAGAAAATAATTGAAAATAATATATATGATAAGGGTCTAATATCCAGAATATATAAAGAATTCTCACAGCTCAACAGTAAAATGACAAATAACCCAATACAAAAATGGGCAGAAGATTTAAACAGACATTTCTCCCAAGAAGATATACAAGTGACCAATAAGCACAATATGTTCACCATCATTGGTCATTAGGAACTTGCTAATCAAAACTGCAATGAGATACTACTTTACACCCACTAGGATGGCTATAACCAAAACAGAAAATAACAATAATTAACCTCTTTGGGAGTTTATCAAGATCTTAAGGTGTCCAGGTAAAAACAAAGTCAGAGAATAATAAAGCATCAGAGAAAACTCTTGGGACATCTTGAGGCCAGACATACCCAGACATGTAAATGTAGACCATGCCAACTGTTAACCTGTCTGTGGTTGCCACAGGTCCCAGCACTGGATTTTACAGCCAGTGAAGCAGCTGCCTAAAGAAGCATTCAATAGAAGATCACTAGGAAGGGAGCATGAATCAAATCTCAGAGTTGGGCTTCCCTGGTGGCACAGTGGTTGAGAGTCCACCTGCCGAGGCAGGGGACACGGGTTCGTGCCCTGGTCTGGGAAGATCCCACATGCCGCGGAGCAGCTGGGCCCGTGAGCCATGGCCGCTGAGCCTGTGCGTCCGGAGCCTGTGCTCTGCAATGGGAGAGGCCACAACAGTGAGAGGCCCACACACCGCAAAAAAAAAAAAAAAAAAAAAAAAACTCAGAGTACAACTTCTATCTTTAACCTAGTTTTCTGAAAGTGGTGGTGGGGGAGTTAGACTGTATGGAAACAGTCTTGTCTCTGTATGAACTGTGCTCAGTGTACTTAATTTCAGTGTGAAGAAGTGAATTAATATCAATGTAGAATCCATTCTCTGATCAGTTTTATGTGTTACAATATCTTAAAATATACAGGATCAGAAAATCATAGAAGACTTATTTAACACTTCCTTATCATTCTTGTTTGTTCCAGAAATGTTAGATATAGTTGTTCGGCTATTTTTGCTCTCCTCATTACAATATTTATTTCATCAAATAGATGTTCATTCCTTTCCATTCTCTGAAAGGCACTAGTGTAGTTTGTGCTCTTATGCTCTGACCTTTGAAATAATTCATAATTAGACTAGTGAATGCTTTTCCCTCATTTTCCAACCTCAAAGCTAGCAAGTAACTGCTAGAATAGTCTGTGACCTCTAAGAAAAAATGCTAAAAAGCTTATAATTATTAGAGAATGGTACTGTTTTCTGCAAAGCAACTAAACACTGAATGTCTTGTTCTTGAGAAAGTAAATACTAGGAATAAAAAATGATTTCTCTATAAATTTCCCTATAAGCCATGACTAAAGTTACACTTTAACTCAATCAGAAAATAGTTCCTCATTTTTCATATTTAATATATTCCTACTATCTGCCAGATAATCTGATTAAGACAGAGATACAGAAATGAGTAAGCACCTCACAGTTTAGGGGTGAAGACAGACATATAAACAAATAAAGTTAAAATCATTTTGATAATTTTAACAACAGAATCATGAACACAATATCAGAGAAAGGAGTGTTTAATTCTGTAGAAATGTCAAGGAAATCTCCTCCTCAACGTCAAATTTCCTAATTACAGGCTCAGATAGTACCACAACTTTATCTTTAATAGAAGTTCTATCATGAATGCAATTTTCCATCTATCCAGTGAGCATCTGATTAATCCCTCTCTCCTCCATTAATATGTTGTTTTAAATATTTGGGCATGGAGCATGTCTGTTCCTGCCCACTTTAAATTCTCAACACATAGATAATGTGTTGATACTATAAATTAGTATCTCTTAAATATTGTTGAATATATGTAGGGAAAGTATTCATAAAGGAATACATTAGGATTCTTTACCTGGCTGTTGGAATTAGATTAGGAGTTTGCCAGGAGAACTAGGCAAAAAGAGAAGGACATTGCAGGCAAGGGGTACAGCACTGTGTGCAAAGAGATGAAGGCACGTGTGCCTGATGCTGGGGTATAAAATCTGAGATGGGGTTTAGAGGAACATGTGATAGAGGGCAAAAGAAGAAGGAGTGTGCAGAACATGAGACAGGTCGTGCTGAGCAATTTTAGCTTTTATCTCAGATGTATGAGACAGGGGTCACTAAAGCATTTTAGGCAAGTGAGAAACATGACTGGACTTTCTTTTAAATCTTTGGAAGACCAATTTTTACAGTTCTATGTTCATTAGGATTTTTAGGTGGCAAAGAACAGAAGTTCCCTTGGGTTATATAGGAGAGTTTATTATAAGAATAAGGAGGAAAGCAAGGGAAATTTCTGACAATAATCAAACAGATAATATGGAGAAATACTGGGTGTCTTCTGTGACTTTGGCAAGAGCAATTTCATTGATGTTGTGCGAGCAGATACCTGATTACAAGTGAAGGACTTAATTGGTGAGGAAGAAATAGAGATGCTGAAAATGGACTGCTTTTTCAAGAAGCTTGAAAGAAGAAGGAGGCTTTCAGGCTAACATGATGCTGAGAATTTATGCTTCAAAAATCTTTCCAACACATAGCAATAATGGATAAACTGTTAAACACACACACACACACACACACACAAACACAACTGGACTCAAATATAAGATAGATATCTATATGGATGAGAAATAGAACAGAAACAAAGAGTGGCAAGTAGAGGCTGAAGTCACAATTTTCTGAGTTTTGTAGTTGTGACAAATAATATAGCAATGCTGGGCCAGAGCTCATTAAAAGTAGTCCTTTCGAGGCAAGAAGATACAGTGGAGAAAAGATAGCCTCTTCAATAAGTGGTGCTGTGAAAACTGGACATCTACATGTAAAAGAATGAAATTAGAACACTCCCTAACACCATATACAAAAATAAACTCAAAATGGATTAAAGACCTAAATGTAAGGCCAGACACTATCAAACTCTTAGAGGAAAACATAAGCAGAATACTCTTTGACACATATCACAGCAAGATCCTTTCTGACCCACCTCCTAGAGAAATGGAAATAAAAACAAAAATAAACAAATGGGACCTAATGAAACTTCAAAGTTTTTGCACAGCAAAGGAAACCATAAACAAGATGAAAAGACAACCCTCAGACTGGGAGAAAATATTTGCAAACAAAGCAATTGACAAAGGATTAATCTCCAAAATTTACATGCAGCTCAATAACAAAAAAACAAACAACCCAATCCAAAAATGGGCAGAAGACCTAAATAGACATTTCTCCAAAGAAGATATACAGATTGCCAACAAACACATGAAAGGATGCTCAACATCACTAATCATTAGAGAAATGCAAATCAAAACTACAATGAGGTATCATCTCACACCAGTCAGAATGGCCATCATCAAAAAATCTACAAACAATAAATGCTGGAGAGGGTGTGGAGAAAAGGGAACCCTCTTGCACTGTTGGTGGGAAAGTAAATTGTTAGAGCCACTAAGGAGAACAGTATGGATGTTCCTTAAAAAACTAAAAATAGAACTACCATACAACCCAGCAATCCCACTACTGGGCATATACCCTGAGAAAACCATAATTCAAAAAGAGTCATGTACCACAATGTTCATTGCAGCTCTGTTTACAATAGCCAGGACATGGAAGCAACCTAGTGCCCATCGACAGATGGATGCATAAAGAAGATGTGGCACATATATACAATGGAATATTACTCAGCCATAAAAAGAAATGAAATTGAGTTATTTGTAGTGAGGTGGATGGACCTAGAGTCTGTCCTACAGAGTGAAGTAAGTCAGAAAGAGAAAAACAAATACCGTATGCTAACACATACATATGGAATCTAAAAAAAAAAAAAAAATGGCTCTGAAGAACCTAGGGGCAGGACAGGAATAAAGATGCAAACATAGAGAATGGACTTGAGGACATGGGGAGGGGGAAGGGTAATCCGGGACGAAGTGAGAAAGTGGCACTGACATATATACACTACCCAGATGTAAAACAGATAGCTAGTGGGAAGCAGCCACACAGCACAGGGAGATCAGCTCGGTGCTTTGTGACCACCTAGAGGGATGGGATAGGGAGGGTGGGAGGGAGACACAAGAGGGAGGAGATATGGGGATATATGTATGCGTATAGCTGATTCACTTTGTTATAAAGCAGAAACTAACATACCATTATAAAGCAATTATACTCCAATAAAGATGTTAAAACAACAACAACAACAACAACAACAAAATGTAGTCCTTTCATCATGGGGGAGGACTTGAGTTTCACTTTCTGCTTAGAATCATGGATTTGGTGAAACTCCCCCACTTGCAAAAAGAAGTAGGGGAACTCTAAGATCTATCAGCTTGCTGATTAGAGCTAAGAACATATAGAAATTGTGGATTCAAGAAGGCATTGAGGGAAAAAAACATTTTCATTCTCTAAAACTGAGTCAAGCTGCCTTCAAGCTTCAACCTAGATTTGTCACATTTCCAACCAGTCCACAGAGGCAGTAACTTCAAACTGTGATTTTAAAATCTAGCCCTGTATTGGAGATTCAAAAGGTACAGAGGCAACTACAAAACCTAGACCAAGAGGGATGAGCAGTGTGTGTATACAGGGGCAGGGGGAAGGAATGCATGTATGTGTATAAGACGTGTGTGTGTGTGTCTGTGTGTGAGTGTGTGTGTGTGTGTGAGACAGAGAGAGAATCAGAGAGACTGAAAGACAGAGAAGTAGAGAGAGACAGAGACAGAGAGAGAAATAAAGTAGCATCAAAAATTCCAAAACATATGAAGAAAATCTAATACTAAAAAACATGATCAATAATAAAAACATGATCTAATACTAAAAAATAAAATCAGTAATCGGTTAGTGGAGCTTTTCCATATGATATTTATTTTATAAAACAGTCTGATAAAGACTTTCTTAAAACATCAAGGATGTGAAAGATATAACTGAAGACAATTTTCATTTAAATAGAATAGAAAAATTGTTGAGCAAAAACAAACACTAACACATCTAGACCAGAGATAGATAGATAGATAGATAGATAGATATGCCAATTATAAATCTTGGAAATGTAAAATACAGTAATGAATTTGAAAATGCAATAGATGGGATAATCTCTAGACAAACCAACCCAAGAATGAATTAATGAGCTAAAACATAAAACTGACAAATTCCAGCATGAAGAAACAAAGATAAATAGAAAAACATAGTTAAGAATCTAGACTGAAAGGCTCCAACATTTACAAAATAGGAGTTCTTAAGAAGAAAAGTGACTAGTGGAGATGCAGTATTTAAAGAAATAATTAATGAGAAGTTTCCAGACATACAGAAGGACTAGGTTCTCAGGTTTAAGGGATTCCAAGAATCAAGAGGATTAAATAAAAATAAATCTACACTTGAAAACATTATAATAATTGACAGAGAGAGAGAGATAATCTTAAAAGCCAGCAGAGAAAAAGAGTGATTACTTACAGGTAATGACAGTAAATCTAAGAGTAGATTATTTATCAGCATTATAGAGGCCAGAGGAAACAAGGTAAAACCTTTAAGTAGGCAAGGGAAAATAAGTGCCAACCCATAATTTTATGCCCAGCCTAAAAGTCATGCAAGACTAAGAGCAAAATAAAGATATTTTCACATATACAAAGTCTACCCACACACCCACACATGTACACGCTTACACGCACAAAACCCACTCACACAGCCATGCTCATATACGCTCACTCCCACTCGCAAACACACTTGTACTAACACTTACACATAATACCCACAGTTCTTATTCAAGATGTGTTTTAGCTGGCAGACAAATGAATCTGGAGGAAGGGCAAAAAAATATGAAAATCTGATAAAAATATGTTAATCAAATTAATTCACTATTGACTATGAAAAACATTTTAAATGTTTTCTAAAAAGCATAAAATTCAAAACAAATATAATGAGGTGACAGGGGTGGAGGGCTATTTAATGAGTAATTAAAACCTGTGAGAGATCTTATCATGATTGAGAGAGGAGAGAAATATTGCATAGCAATAAAGTTTTTAGATAGTTTTATATTTAAATAAGCATCCTTGAATTGTTAAGTATAATTACTAAAAGAAAAAAATAGAAATTCAATCATGACCCAGAAGAGATTTAGCTGAGATGGACCATTATCACCCATCAGCAAAATTTCTCAAGGTAGGCGTGAGGTTTCCTAAGGGCAAAGGGGTGGTTGGATGGTCCTCAACAAAACACTGGGTTACCAGCAGGGTGATGAGTAAATGTTTTTGTCAGAAGATAACAACCTTCAAGGGAGTGGATTTCTGTCTTCACCAGTGAATATATCCCTGGAACTTGGCCCTGGAGTGCTGTGATTGATACTGGATTCTTTGCAAAGACTGTACTATAAGTGCTAGAGTGGAATCTTTTATAGAGGTTTTTCAGGAGATAGGAATTCCCCTCCAGGCCCAAAGTTCACAGCTCCTTGGGATGAGCTCTTGGCTTTTCTTTTAAAGCCCTCTATCAGTGCCCCTGACAGCCTCAGAACACTGGGTCAGGACAGGACCAACATCTGCCACTGCACTAAGAAAAATTGTTCCCTACCATTCACCTGAAAGTCCATTTTCTCAGTCGAGTCAGGCTAAAATGGGTCTTTCTCCAGCTTTCCTATCCCCAGACCCTCACATCCACTGTCCCTTTATTTCCCTTACTGGAGTCTACCCCATGATTCCAGAGTGACATTCTCTCCCTGCCCATGCTGTGGTAGAGGGTCATTCAGAGTGCTACAGAGGAGAGAAGGGCACAGCAGGTCCCTTAGCCAGGCTCAGGGCACCCCTCCCTGATGGCACGGCTGGATCCAGCTGGTCCCAGGCACTGTCAGGAGACCTAGAACATTTTGACAAATGCATGGGCTCCCTAAGGCACAGGGCCCCTGCTTTCCCAGGTCTAAGGTATGCAACAAGGACCCTGCTACAAGAATAAAATTTAGGAATGAATTTGGTCCAAGTTCCGGATTCTGGTTGGGTTAAATGCCTCTAAGGCTCAGGCCTCAGGTTGGACAGGACAGCAGTAGATCTGGTTCCTCCTTGAGCCCCAGAAGATAGGAGATGATAAACAAAGCTGAGGGCTCGTTATGAAAAAAGAAAGAGGACACTTCTCCATTAAACTCATTGTCCTTATTTTGCATTATCAAAGGATGTTGATTATTTCAGTATTCATGTCCAAGACTCTACGGAATATAAAATAATCATTACCACCTCAATAGCTGCTACTTGGTTTCAAGAAATTTACAGGAAGATTTAATTAAGTAAGAAGGCTTGACAAGGCAATGTATTTTTTTTTTTTTTTTTTTGCGATACGCGGGCCTCTCACTGCTGTGGCCTCTCCCATTGCGGAGCACAGGCTCCGGACGCGCAGGCACAGCGGCCATGGCTCATGGGCCCAGCCGCTCCGCGGCATGTGGGATCTTCCCGGACGGGGGCATGAACCCATGTCCCCTGCATCAGCAGGCGGACTCTCAACCACTGAGCCACCAGGGAAGCCCAAGGCAGTGTATTTTGAGAAGCTGTACCATGCTACAAATGGTGACATGAGGGAAAATGCCAATGGTTTTATCCTCGAATGAACTGTAATTACTTCCCTGAAATGCACTCTTTGGAATTTGCAATTGTTATAAAATGGAATTTATAATTAAAGGAAGAAACTAACACAGTGTACTGGACTAGAATGGAAGTCTGGAAATTCCAACTTATTTTTAAATATAAAAAACACAAAGAAGGGAATAAAAGAGAACCAACATTATCCTAAAGTCTGTTGAGAGCTTATTATAGATCAGATAGTACATTAGACAATTATACTTTCAGCATTTAAGTTAGCACTCACAATGGCATAATGAAGAATGTTCATTAAACAGGTAGGAGATTTCAGTATTAAAGGCACAGCAGCACTGTTTGCCAGTGAATGGATTTATCGAAAGGGATATGAGGATAAATAACAGCAAGTACTTTCCACAGCCTATGGCCAGACATTGGAAGACATATCAAGGACACAGCTACTTATTTATCATCAGGCCTCAGGGATTGCTATAACTCTTCCAGGTACCCTGTCAGCTTGTCCACTTTTGCAGCAGGTTCTATTTGCTCTTCCATTATGATGACTCAAATACACCTTGCCCGTTTCTAAGTCTCCTTTACAATAATCCAAATAACATTTTGTATGGGTTTTAAACTCAAAATCAAGGAAAAATTGGGGAACATTATAATCTATTAAAAAAGAGATCTGGCATCAAAATCAGAAAATTCCATGTGATCCTGCTTCTGTGTATTATTTCTGATAAACCGAGCTTCAACTAAAAAATGAGAGTATATTACTATCTACCATGAAGGGTTGTTATACACATTAGGCATAACTTTGTTAAATTTTTGCACAGTACTTGGTATAAGGCAAGATCACAATGTATGGTATCATATTTTTATTATCATTTTTTGGATCTGGTATTCTTGGCCAAATAACATCTAATACAAGGGGTGAACGTATATGCCTGGATTATTGGCCAACTTTTGGGCCAGTGTAGGCCTATCAATGGTGACCAGAATAGTAGGGTCCTGGGATACACTACACTAGCCATGACTATCTAGCTGTACCACTCCACAAAGTTCTGAAAGGCTTCAGATGTTATCCTAAAGTGAGCTGGCATGAGCTTGTAGTTTTGCCAGTTCACTGCAGCATCTTCAAAAGGACAACTGGTGGCAGGCTTGGCCAACTACAGCTATTCCTTTGTAAAGAGTCTCAACAGTATATGTGGTCCCTAGTTAGCATAATAATTCACAATTAAATGTTTTACTGTAAATCTTTTGACACTGTCCTTTCTCTTTTGAAAAGAATTAATTAATGGACTAAGTCCCATGAATGAAAGAATACCCCTTGCCAAGTTTGACACCCTCTCCAAACCGACAAATCTGAGGTTTGAAGGTTAACTAAAACATGCGGTATTTTGTTATCATTTACCCACAACCAAACCTAACTTCCTATTTTGGAGGGGGTAATTAATATAAACCCTCATTTGAAAATCCCCCAAGATTTTTCAGACACCGCAAGACTTCTTCAAATCAAGAGCTGGATGAACAAGCATAAATAAACCAAAACATGTGGGATTTGTTTTCTTTAAAATGTACATTTTTTTTTTTTTTAAGTTCAGGCAAAGGCCATTTGAAAAATTCTAAGAGTTGTACCAAGCCAAAGACATGTGAACCTGATGGGACTGTGGTGAGAGGGTCTTGATTTCTAGTGCACACAATATTGTAATCGTACTCATTGTCTTTAAAAGATGCATTAAGGAATGAAGGTAATTGGAAAGCCCTTAGAGACCTAGGGTATGGTCATTAGTACAAGAAATCCCCATATATTTCCAAGTCGGTTAAGAAGGACAATTCACCTAGGGTGAAAACTAGGTCATCTGAATGGTATAATGACCTCTAACTTCTCACTTCCTTTCCTCTGTAATTAGTAATAAGATAGGAGACATTCTCTAGAGCTGTACTCTCCAATAGAACTGTCTGCAATAATGTATATATTCCCCCATTCTGTGGTGTTCAGTACAGTAGCCACTAGCCACACGTGGCTATTGAGTAATTAAAACATAGCTGAGTCTGAGGAACTGAATTTTTATTTTCTTTAATTTTAATTAACTTTAATTTAAATTTACATAACTTATGTTGCTAGTGGCTATTATAATGGACAATGAAGCTCTACAGAACAGGAATATACTACTCTTTGAATCAATCTCTATAATAATAATAGCAATTAGTAATAAAAACAATAAATACCTAACATTTGTGAAACACCTAGGGTTTTACCTGTTTATTCCTCACAGAGCCAGTTTCCCACCATCACCCATGCCCTGGGTGTTTGCAGACTTACTCTTGATAAGATCCTATCCTAATAGCTAGAAGCAATGACTCAGGTGATAACTATACTAAGCATTTGACTCAGGAGCATAGAGCACACCAGTTGGTAGAAATACTAGTGAATGAGCTCAGTAGACCAGATGGGGAATCCCATTCAAGGATAGTACAAAGCAGAGATAATTTTATGGACCAAATGGGGATGGTGGGCTCATTCCAGTCAGTAGACTCCTTATGAGATAACAGGCTGTAGGTCATCTTGATGTGGCTCTCAGCCCTTGCTCTAATGATCTTTGTGTCCGCTAAAAGGGAGGGAAGAAAATGAGCAATTGACAATGAACTCCAAGGAGTATATTATAAACACAGGCTCAGCAAGCTGTTGGGATTGGTACAGGAATATTTCCAAGTGAGGAAGTGCTTGCCTTTGGTGATGCAGTGACTTTGGAGTCCTATCTGACTCCTCTCTTTCTCTCACACCACACATCTGATCTCTTCAGCAAATGCCACTGGCTTATCTTTAAAATACATCCAGACTCTAACCACCTCCCATCACCTTCATGTTTGTATGAGCCACTATCATCTCACAATAAAGGATTATTGCAATTGCCTTCTCACTACTCATTTTGTTTCCACTCTCCATGACAGTCTATCTCAGAAAAGCATAAAGAGTGATTCTTTAAAATAGTCAGATAATGCCACCCTCTATCCAAAATCCTCCATTGGCTTCCATCTCTGTATAAAAGCCAAATCCTCTAAATAACCTGCAAGTCCCTACATGACTTGATCCCATCTTCTACCAATTTCAGCCTCGGTCAATCTACTGCAAACAGACTGGTTTCCTGAACATCCTAGGGATGCTCCTTCCTCAGGGCCCTTCTATTATAATTCTCTTACCTTGGATTCCAACATAGACCTTCTTCCCATCTTTGCTCAAAAGGCATCTTCGCAGTGAAGCCTTGTCTGATTACCCTATCTTAAATTCACCACCCACAACCCCTATCACACACTTCCCCCTCTATTCCTGCTTTATTTTTATCCATAAAACTTATCACAATCTAACATACTATTTTTTGTATTTTATTTATTTTATATTTCTCTCCATTAATATAGCTTCATTATGATGGGAACTTTCTTCCTTTTTGTTCATTGCTGTATCCCCAGCACATAGAGATTTCCTAACCAAGAGTAGCCACTGAAATAAATGAATATAATGAATTAATGAAGCTTTCTGGATGGAGATATGATTAAACAGAAGTTTGATAAACGCTTAAAGTTTATTGCTGGGAAAAAAATGTTCATTCATTTAAACTGTTTTACTTGTCCTCAAATACATGTTTTTTTCAATTTCAATTAACAGAAAGTGACCCACAGCTACATATTTTTTTTAAGAGAATTTCTCCGCAACTACAAGTTCATGGATCTTGCTTGACCACACTTGAAAAATAGAGATGCATGGAATGTTACAGCTGGAAGGGGCCTTAGGGAACCTACTCCAGTGGTCCTAAACTATGTTCCCACAATGGCTAAGCCAAGATTTCCCACTATAAAATTGAATAATGCAGTATTTTTTCTAATTTGCAGAAACAGAAAATTAATAGAAAATTTTTTCTCAATTAAATTTTTTCTTTCATAAATTTCTCTTAAGATGTTGGCGCTGCAATCACTTAACAACTAACAAGTACGAACAGACATCAAAAATCAATAAGCTAGAAGCAAACAGATGAAAATAGAAAAACCCAGAAATATTTATTGCAACAAGTTGATTTATCATGTATACATGGAAATGGTTGATTATATTTTGCCTCTATTGAACCATATTTTCTACTAGTACAATTTCTCCTAGTTCGTCTGAAAATTAAAGATCACATATACATGGTACTCAACTAAAAATGTATATCTGGAAACAGAATTCCAACTGCAGGTTCTAATGTCAAACAAGTTTCAGAATTTCTGACCTTCCTCAGCCCCTTGTTTCCACAGATTCAGCAACTTACACCCAAGAGAAATGACTTGTCCAAAGTCACATAGTTAGTGAAAAATATATATACTTGACAAATACTTTCTGTTTACCTCTTTTTCCCTTATTTCAACTCTCAAGGTTTCAATCCACTCTTTAAAAGTTCTCGGACTTCCCTGGTGGTGCAGTGGTTAAGAATCCGCCTGCCAATGCAGGAGACACAGTTTCAGTCCCTGGTCTGGGAAGATCCCACACGCTGTGGAGCAACTAAGCCCATGCACCACAACTACTGAGCCCGTGCTCTAGGGCCCGTGGTCTGCAACTACTGAGCTCACATGCTGCAACTGCTGAAGCCTACATGCCCTAGAGTCCACGCACCACAACTACTGAAGCCCATGCATTCTAGGGCCTGCGGGCTGCAACTGCTGAGCCCGTGTGCTGCAACTACTGAAGCCCGCATGCCTAGAGCCTGTGCTCCCCAACAAGAGAAGCCACCGCAATGAGAAGCCCACGCACTGCAACAAAGAGTAGACCCCGCTTGCCTCAGCTAGAGAAAGCCCGAGCGCAGCAACGAAGACCCAATGCAGCCGAGAAAAAAAAAAGTTCTCAACACTTACTTTATTATGTGGGAAATATTTACTCAAAAATCTGTCTATTGAGTAGGGTGGAGGTTTCCTTGCATCTAACTCCCTTTCCATCCTCCAAACAATCCCATTTTTTAATCATTACGTAAGCAAGAAAATTTTTTTAAAAGATAGAAAGTTACAAAACTACTCAAAAATATAAAAACAAAGGGAAAATTTTAACTTATCTTCTGCCAGACATAGTCACAAACTAGAGACCTTTGGACTGTTTGCAGTCCCCAAATAGGTATTCCTGGAAGAATTTCCACTGAAGAATTGGAAGAGAAGAGGAAAAAGTCAACATATAAAAGTTAGATGGGGCTTCCCTGGTGGCGCAGTGGTTGAGAGTCCGCCTGCCGATGCAGGGGACACGGGTTCGTGCCCCGGTCTGGGAAGATCCCACATGCCGCAGAGTGGCTAGGCCCGTGAGCCATGGCCGCTGAGCCTGCGCGTCCGGAGCCTGTGCTCCGCAACGGGAGAGGCCACAACAGTGAGAGGCCCGCGTACCGCAAAAAAAAAAAAAAAAAAGTTAGATGACTTCAAATTTTTAAACTTTCTAAATTTCTGACTTCTTTTAAAGCACTGGAAGATACCACTACATGAAGCCCATATTCTTGAGTGGTAACAATCATCAGGATCTATGTAGCTGCTAATCGCTTTATACAAGGCCTAGAGCTTCCTGTTCACCCCAATTCTCTCCACCTTTTTAACCAACAAGTGTCAGTTCCATTTATTATCTAATTTGACCTGCATTTTTATTTTATTATAGTAAAATATTTCTCTGTCCCCATGTCACCATCAAACTTGGGGGAAAAAACCTGAGATGGTAATGAATCTAAGAAAACAATAAGCATCACATTTATTTTGTGGAAATGAAGAACACTCCTGTCTATTTTAATATGCATATGATGTGTATCTCTATGAAAACAACTGAAGATGGATTTTTTCATACTCCATGGCATGGCCTTTTTTGAGTTTGTGATTTCTTTCAGTCATGATTACTAACTCACTTCATAGATAGTAACTGAAAGCCTCTAGCTTCCTGTTTGCTTTGTCTTCTGAAGAATATTTATTACTAAGACTGCCACTCCACAGTAGACATGTGTGTCGTGCCTGTCTCGGAAACTTCCTTGTTCATCACCTGACAAACACACACAAACACGCACAAACACCCATAAACTACATGCTCAGTGAAATAGCTCTAAGCTGTCCATTGCAGAAGAGTAGTCATTCTTTGTGACATTCCTGGGCACTTAACTGAACGTCAATGCAACTTAGATTATCCTGTGAGCCATAACATGGCCTATGTTTTCACTAAGGCAACCAGACTTGCTCCCTTTTGAATTTTTGGTTTTATAAGATTTTCATTTTTATATTTGTAAAATTTTAATTTTCAATTTTATGAGATTGGCCAGATAATAATGAGGACAGAAGAGACAGCCTAGAGAGAAGCAGAGAAGTAAGATGAGACCACGTGGGCCATAAGAAAAGGGATTAGTGATCCTTAAAGCTGCCTCTGTGGCCAAGTGATTGTTCCCTTTCAGAATTATTAGACTATGTTGTTATAATCAAAAGAGTCTTATTTACTTTTTTTACATCTTAGGGACATCTCAGTAACTGTCTTATGCTGAACGGCTCCTACCTGGATCGGTGGCCCCTTATTCCGTATGTTTTTCTATTGTAAGTCATGTGACCAGAAATCCCCAAGAGTGGGCTGCATGACTCTTTTATTGATAACATTGGTAAAATATAACCCAATAAATGGGCAAACATGCCAAAGTAATCCAAACATAGTTTCACCAATTTATTAAATATATATATATATATATATTTAATTGACCAACTGCTACTAACTGATCAATTTTGATCAAGTAAAGAGAATGCAGTGTCAGCATATAAAGAAAGCCTAAAGAACTTTTTTCAGGGCTCATCCTAATTTTTAATCTAGGTTAACAACATCAATTGTGACTTTCAGATATATTTTGGTAGGTTCTGCTAGGTGTTTGCCCAGTTTGGTCACAGAGCTGAATATTGCATTAGTTTTAAGATTTATGTACACATCTCCAGAACACTAGGGTTCATATGATAACTTGCTGATAAAAGTTTACTTACAGCTTCATTAGTTTCTTTGGATATTAAGGCATGCAGGTATACCAGATTTGTGATTATCTAGAAAGATCTTGAAGTTTATCTTCCAAGGATTTCTGCCAAAGCTTAAAGTGTGTTTCATATTTCTTGTAACTTGAGAATTTCCTCTGAAATTGGACCTTCATTTACACCAACATATTTGTAAATATGGGCAATCTATGACTCTTTCCAAGCTCAGGGCAGATCAGAAAAAGGAAATGAATCTCCAATTACTCAACTCACAAGTCTGGTTTGAATCTGAATATTTCACTTCTTTAAAGAAAGAAGAGCTATCCTTATCTAGTTTGACTTTTCCTTATGGTTAAGCTCAATCTGTGGTGCTATCTCCTAATATCTGTAAGGAAACACCATACCATGATCCCTGAGGGGTCTGACAAGTTGGTTCTTACAGATCTCCCTAACTCCACACATTCCTTGATAGCAACTTGTAGTTCAAATTCTCTCCAACATCCTTTCACCTCCTATCCAGATGGCAGCACAAAAATAAGCAAATTGTCCATATTTTGCTTGTAATTTCTGCATACACTGGTAAGGTATGGTCATGAGTATAAAAACAATTTATAATGTTGATAATTTTCTTTGTCATGTCATGAAATGAACCCAACTTGGTAAGCTCACAGCAATACTTGCCTGATGAATTTGGACACTAGGTACACTAACATTCTTTTGGAACATGAATAAATTGTTGAAAGCTTTCCTGGTCCTTTTCATCATAGTGCTCCATCCAAAGGAAGTAAAAACAATTTTCCAAAGTTTGATCAAACCTCTCAGCTTTTTTCTGGCAAATATTTATTTCATTATCCTATTCTTAAAAGATTGCTAAAAATTTCAAGACAGTCTGCACTGGGAGTCAGGTGGCCACAGTTGATCTGCCTGAGAATATTTCTTTCCAACCTATTATTTCTCCCAAGCTTTTGTGGAACAGTTTCTTGCAGGCTGCCGTTCTTATGTGCCACAATATAATGTCACCCACCTACCTCACCCAAAATAGAAGCAACAGACAAAACTGATACTTCATATGCAAATAATTTCCTATAACCTACACACACCAGTTCCTATAATTCTAGGCAACATAAAATAAACATTAATACAACTTTGCCCACAATCTCTATTTGACTCACGAATGAAGTGACAGTTGGCAGAAACACTATTTTAAAATCAGCTCAGCTGATATGTTGCTCTGTGTGATCTAGGAGTTCTAAGCTCTTTATTGGTATTTTCTCTGGGTCATGGATAGGACATGGGTCCTACCCACACTGTATTATAATGTGGAAATTTATCTCCTATGTTGGATCCTTACTTAAACTCTACTTTTTTTTTCCTGTCTCTAACTTAAATAATAATGTTTAATTCTCATTTCTTGAGTTTCTTTATCTTCTGGTCTTTACTATTCTTGGGTTCTCCTAACCACCGGACTCAACTCAAGGGGCATAGTTTTTAATTTCTATAATCCACGGTTACTTCTAGAGACTCTATGGAGAAGATGACATTGGAAATGGACCTTAAGGATGGTTAAGATTCTAATGAGCAAAGATGGAGTGAATGCAGGTTGACTTTTCTGTTTTCAAGATCCCCCAAATCTGCAGGGTTCCTGGGCTGTCAGGAAATGACCTTATTTATCACCCATAAGGTTTACCTTGTAAACCATAGAACAGATATCTGACCAGTTTCCTGGTAGGGCTTTGTAGGCATTGGTTCTACATATCAAGTACAATCCTTATTCATTAATGATGGACTTATTGTACGTGATTAAATGAGACTATGCACTCCAGAAAATACAAGCAATTTGGTTGTATAATATTTGTTCAATTATATCATGAAAAAAGAAGGACAATTATTATACGTATACAAATTGTTACATTGTTATTGCTACATTGTTATTAATATGGAAAAAAAGAGGGAGCGAAAGAAAGAAAAGAGTAAGAGGGTTTATTTCTGAATTCTGAGGGTCAGTGAGAACAAGAAAGCATTTAAAGAATGTTCTACTAAATTAATGATTAAAGATTAAGAATAAAGAAAAAGGATGTTAAACTTAGGTCGTATCTTTCTTCATCATTTACAGATGGGCTTCTTAGGTCTCAGCTTTTATGTGTCAGCTTAGAGGTTTAAGCTTCTGAGAAACTTTCACTGACCTGGACTGGGTAAGTGTCCATTACATGTGCTTTTATTGCACTGTTTACCCCTGATTATGTCCATTAAAATATTGTTTTTAATAACAAAAATTGGAAATTACTTAGGTGACCAACAGAAGAGGACATGGTAAATCTATGTAAAATGTAATAATTAAAAATGATGATGTTGGGCTTCCCTGGTGGCGCAGTGGCTAAGAATCTGCCTGCCAATGCAGGGGACACGGGTTCGAGCCCTGGTCTGGGAAGATCCCACATGTCGCGGAGCAACTAAGCCTGTGAGCCACAACTACTGAGCCTGCGCGTCTGGAGCCTGTGCTCCGCAACGGGAGAGGCCGGGACAGTGAGAGGCCCGCACACCATGATGAAGAGTGGCCCCCGCTCGCCGCAACTGGAGAAAGCCCTCGCACAGAAACGAAGACCCAACACAGCCAAAAATAAATATAAATAAATAAACAAATTTATTTTAAAAAAAAGATGATGTCAGTGTATAATCAATGGCATAAAAATATGTTCATAATAAAAAACAGATTACATGGTGAAATTAGATAATGAAAAGATAGATTACAAGAACATAGTATGCATAGTATGATGACACTTTAATAAATATCTATGTATTCATATATGTATCAAAAAAGTTTTAAAGCCTCTAAATGTTAGTAACAAGTTGTCACTTGATAGCAAGACTATGTATTATTTTATTTTTATTTATTATCTAATTTGTATTTGTATAGATTTCTTTTTCATGAGGGGAACAATAAGGATTATTAAAGTAAACATTTCCTGAGCAAATAATTGGTGATTTAAAAAACAAAACATGATTTATTCAACAACAGCACACAAAGATGCTTTACTATCCATCACTCTAGATGTAGCACAGAGTTCTAAAATGGATTATTACAAGATTTATTTTTTTATGCTTAAGATAATGAAATGTCTTTCCCTTCCCCCTTTCTTCTGGAGTAGGCTAGGTTAAAGGTAATCCTCATAAATAGACATTTTAAATTGAACCCACAAGTGCTCAAATTATTAATGAACTCTGCACTCCATTTCTGAAAGCCAGATATTTTTTTTCTGGACACTTCACATTAGTGTTCTGGATTCTGTCTGGAGGTGCTAAACTCAACTTCACTTGACTGATTTTTCTGTAACTTCAGTTTATGTACCACAAACAAGAAATTAGAAATCGTTGGCTCATAGATTTTCTTACTTGAGTCTTAGGCATTCCGTTTAATGACCAAATTTGCTTATGCGATTTTATTTTCTCCAATTTTAAGGAGCCACTTAGACACAACTCTGAGATGGAAAGTGTATCCTGACAAGCCTTGGGGATCCACATTGAGATTTATCCAAAGGATAAAGAAGCCACAATTTGGACGAGAAACTGGTATTTTCATACCAGTACACTAACATTCTCCCCAAAAAATCAGTTGTAAAGGAAAAGACTCAGGATGTATACAACTAGATCATTACCCATTCTTGTGGTTTAAAGAATATTTAACTCTTAGATACATATACCTATTATGATCTTTTAAAGTTACTTTCTATAATGTAGAATATAGTGCCAAATTCTGAATAAAATGATGCTACTAACTGTGGATGAAAGTAACTTGAATTTTTTAGCAGTTCCCTCCTATGCCTACAAATAGCCCTTGCTACTTGGCCAAACTATCCTCTTGTTAATCCTTTGCATCCACATACCCAGTGAGTAGAGAGATGAGAAATAAAAGGGAATTGCTGTTTAATTTTCTTGTCTCATGTTCTTCTTCCTACATCTTCAATGTATTCATGCCATGGTTCACTCTTACTTTACATTCACCTCTGCAATAACTCATCTGCAATGCAACTTAACTCCTGGATTTATTTTTCCAATGTCACTTTTGTTTCATATCTACACACAGTCATCAGTTTTCTTGGCCAAAGATGTACACATTTAAGTTAAAGTTTACTTTTGTCTTTTCATATAAACTCAGGTTTTCACTGTGTGACCTTCACAAGGCTGGCTTCTTGTCCTTCAAAAGACACATCAAATTTCATTTCCTCAGACAGGTCCTTTCTGACTACCCAAATGAAAGTAGTCACCAGCCACTCTATTATAATTATCTGTGTAATATTTATTCCTATCTGACATATTTGCTCATTTATTCATTTACTGTTTATTGTTTATCTCTGCCCAACAAATGATATGCTTCATGAGGGCAGGGACCACTATCTTCTACTTGAGAATGTCTTGGGATCTAGTAGGTGCTCAGTGAGTTCTGAAGACTGAATGAATGAATGAAGATGTGTACAAACCCTCCTACCTGAGAGCAGCAGTGACTTAACTAGCAGAATAGTCCTCAATGAATATAGCACATAAAGGTAAGTAATCTTAAATCTGTACCCAATCTTGCCCCACAATTATGGACTCAGTCAAGGACAACAAGAAAATAGGTATGATTAATCACTCGTATTAACTTATGATCCAAAAAGCAAAACTCCATTGCAACATAGCAGTAGATAAAATCATGAACAGCATATAAAATCTTGGTTCTGAAAATAAAATTCAATAAAATAACAATACAATGTGACTTGAGGAAGCTATTAGGTTAAAATCTATTATTGCACTCCCACTGTCATCAACATCCTAAAGAAGTTCCTCTGTTAAATGGCAGCTCATTCTAGCAAAAATTATGTTAGGAGGTAATGATTAAGTGAGGCAGGATCATGGTCTTAATTCCAAATCACAGAAAGTGATTAAATATGCATCTAAATTATGAATGCAGATTTTTAAGCATAAAACTATCCTTGGCATGTATGAAATATTAATCTCTATGTTTGAATAGTTTCATAACAAAACCTTAAATTGTTTTTTATTTGACATCAATACATTCTATCTAGTTAAGGTCATTTGATTTCCTGTAAATGCATCTCTATAGAGTAATCCAACTAATAAGCAACGCACTCAGTGACTGCCAGTTTAGTGTCACACTGCATTTCAACAAAAGCCATTACATCCTGTGTGACAGGAAAATGGGTGGAGAACCTTGTATATCAAACTTCCAGAAGTCCTTGTTTACAAGGCTGATTTTTTGTGTTGGCTGTCCGAAACTTTTTCAGCAGGTCATGGCTTTTTTCTAGGGAAGTTATCTTTATAAAACACATTGATAATTCTTTCCTTTTGTATATAACAAAATACCTAAACACACACACACACACACACATGCGCACACACACACACGTACACACACACACATCCCAGCATGAAAGATTCTTATTCAATTAAAGGTTCTGAACTAGAGAAAAAATTGATACTAAGTGATAAATATTTTTATAGCGGCTTATAATACTTGGCATATAGTAGGCATTCCGTTGGGTGTTTATTAAACCACTGAATCAGAAAGTAAAGCACAAGCTTCCCATATACTCTCTGCTGTTTAAGTTCTGAAGACTTCTTGTAGGTTCTTGAATAACAAATATCTTTTTAACAGAAGTGGCAGATCCTACTGATAACCATAGTTAAAGGATATATATATATATACATTTAAACAAAGAAGTCCTTCTGCTCTCAGCTGCTCTGTGACCCGCTGACCTGTTCTGTGTTCCTCCCCTGGTAGTTCAGCTCTTTATCAACTTCATCCAAATGAAATGAAAGCACTAATTTGTCTTCTCATTGCCCTCTAGATTTTTCACAATTGAAATAAAAGCTCCAGATTCCTACTCCTGAATGTGAATATTTCATAACCCTTCTTGTTCAGATACTTAGAAAATATACTCATTGTTCCTTACTTGTGTTCTCACAGCAGGTTGTGGGACATCTAGGCAGCACTGATCTCCATCTACTTCCTTGATTTGTCTGTTAAACAACCAGACCTCCCCTTAACATGCCCCCCCTTACTCTATATGTCCCTGTCCCTATTCCTACTCCAGCACTTAAAAGAGGGCCTCATAGTATCTGTTGATAAATGAACCAAAACAATTTGAATTTAAAGACAAGAGTGTTTCAGATATTTTGTGATCCTCCCCTATATAAATCTTGACAGACAAGATAATTTTGGGTACACTGAGACATCAAGTACACCAAAATCTCAAGGGCAGCTCATTAAACAGCAGAATAATCTAATATCCTTATCTCCTCTGTTTGTAAGTTTCAAATTTTCTTTTTAAACATTCTCTTATTGTATTTTCTTCAACTTTAACACTGTATTTTTTTGACATAAGAGGAAAACTATGGAAGGACATTCTGCAGTAATAGCAATCATAGTGCTGGTCATAATTTTCTCCACATTTTGAAAGTATTTAATTCCTAGAAGAACTGGATCTCATTGAATTAATGGTGTCATTCAGTAGAATGTAGCAGTTAATTCCCATGCATTGGCTACAGTTTTCTCCCTGACATCCTAGAGAGGTGAATTTAAGCAATCTTCAAAACATGAGAAAATAAGATTTATTAATAATGTTCAGTACCATTTAATTATCTTCATATTAGTCCATGTTTATATGATACCAAACAGATGCATTTTAAGGGCAATTTCAGTGCCTTTTGGCAAGTTTTCTTTCGGAAAATAAGAACCAGAGCTGCACGCAAATGTAACATAGGACACTTAATTCAAAGATATTTTTTCACCATACTGAGGAGTGTATATGGTCTGAACCTCCAGTGCTAATTAAGGTTGAATACTAAATTTGGGTTCAAAATATTTTCACTTTATAGAAACATAAAGTTTCAGAATTTTGGACAAGGGCCCTTCTAGGCTGGTAAATTATTTGTCTGACTGGAATATGCCTGCCAGCCCTTTGAGCACAACCAGAGTCCCTGGGCACCTCTGAGAAGCTACTATCAGCCTCAAGGTTTGGGCCAATATGATAATCAAAGTCCTGATCTAACTGAAGTCAGCTGAGAGGGCTGTAGCCTCCCAGAGCACATCAATACCAAGCTCTGTACAAGAACCCCCAGGATTCTCCTCCAAGATTATGGCCCAACTTTGATTCATCTTCATAATTAATTCAGGATATGGAAAGCCTAAAATCAGACGGACTTGTTAGAAAACACTCACAACCCCCAATCATCATCACCAATAATGTGGAGTCTAGGGGTTGAGAGCAGGGACAGAGAGAGGTCTTGTCTGCTTAAGTCAGGTGGTCCCACTGGTAATGCAGCATCCTCACCTTTTGGGAAGGAATGCTCACTTATGTAAGTATACAGTCAAAGCAGTGAGAGGTCAATTCACCTGGCAAGTTAGTAAGCCAGACTAAGGAAATGAAGCACTGGAGATGGAGGTTGGTTATTTTCCATTTGCTCCCCCTGTTCCCCAGATACATTTTCTGCCCTTTTCCACTCTGCCCTGTGTTCCAGGGAGACTAACCCCTATAGATGGCATCACCCAGGTCCCCTTGCCCTCTGAGAGTTAGGCCAACAGGAGCCTTTGGCAGGATACTCAGAGCAGAAGAAGGAAGAAGGCAGATGTTTCCTGGTGCCCTCCCTGGTTCCTTCTCACCCTAGGTTCTATCTCCATCTCCATCTCCACCCCACCCCACTGGCTGCCTCCTTCTATTGGACACCCACCCCTTTCCAAGACTCCAGCTCTCACTGGTAATGCCATCTCCTTCATTTGTACCTGGAGGCCTAGGGGTGGGAATAATTTGTGATCAGACATGTCTTGCTGGTTTCCTCAGCCCTAACCACACATCTCTGCAAACTGCCCCTTTATTGATTTCTATTTGAACTCCTAGCTAGTTGTAGCTTCTATTATCTGCTGGGTGATGGCTGACAGAGATAAATACATTCATATGTACATACAAACATACATACACACACACGTACATTTATGCGTGTGACCAGAAAGACCTCATTCCTCATGAGGGATCTTTGATTTCTATAGAAAGAACCAAAAATTGCAGAAAAATTCCCTTGAAGGAGGTGAGACAGGGAAGGAAGGGATAGAAAAGGAGATAGAGGCAATTTCTTCTTTGTCTTTGTACACTTTTTTTTAGTTCTTGATGTTTGATGTGTGTTTAAATAATAAACAGATTCCACTTCAAATAAGGTAGACATTTTCTCATCAAAGGAATTCTAATTCTCAAATCCTTCATTTAGATTAAGATCTAAACTAAATTACTTAATGTAGCAAATTAATATCAAAGGGCAAACCTCAATAAATTTTCTTCCAAGTCAAAAGTTTGTAACATGCCCCAAATATAAGATTATTTAAAAGCTGTGCATCTATTTAGGTAGAACATGTGTTCTGGTGCTTCAATCACCTGTGTTACCCAAAAGGTAGAATAATATGTATTGCACACATACAGGCATCAATTTTTCACAGCACATAAAATTTAAAAAACAACCTGGGCAAGTATTTAAGAAATGTTAATATTTTTAAAAATCACTGAGTTCTTTGTTGAAACTCTTATTTATTGCTATTGGAAACCATATAATGTCAAGGTTTATTTCCTATCTGAATATATTCTAAGGTTTGATTTATTTTATAAAAGCTTTCAAGAAAAATAATCAGTTCCCACATTACCAGTGAGAACTGAAAAATCTCATCACTGCTGCTATTGTCATTTCTTGAGGTTTTCAAATGCCACTTTTCATTCCAAAAGCTTATAATCTGATGTGCACAATGAACAGGAAACAGATGTGTCCTAGAGATTTACTCTAAATTTTGTGTGTATTTACTACAAACAGACAAAAATTAAAATACCAACTTAAAGTAAATTTTCTTTAAAAATTCTCTTTAAAATGTTCCCAGACTGTGAGTACACAGAATTAAAAAAAAAAAAAGAGTTAGTTTTCAGTCTTGTCACGTCCATTTATTATGTGGCTCCAAATTTCTGAAAACTAAAGTAAATTAGAGATATCTAGTCAGCCTTCCTAACGGGAAAATTGTGAAATTGAAGTAAAAGACTAAATGGGAAAAAATATAATAATAAATGGACAATTCTCAATAATTATAAAACCATACAAATAATAATTATTAAGATTTCCTTCTGTGAATGTTTATGAAGTGTCATAACTCCTCTTAAATTTCAAAAGAAACTAAATCTTCGCAAACAATGATGAAAGACAGTTATCACTTAGAAGTCTGTGAAGCTGAAATGTAAAGGCAATAAAGGAGCAAAAGTATAAAATACTGCAAAGAGCCACATATATAACTAAGTAGGTAAGCATTCTTAACCTCAGCGTGTGTTTCTGCAGAGACCAGTGTCATATTTGGATGATGTGCTAGGATGTGTGTGTTTGCATGTGCGTGCATGTGTGATTGCACACATGCTTATGGTTATCATGTGTTTTATATGTTAGGACACAATCATTCTCACTTAATTTACTCATTATTAGTTTTTGACTAGAGAACAGTTGTCTTCCTTTTTTTATAAATTGTTAGAAAATCTTGAGATTCCCCTAGATATAGTAATTTTGAGTCTCTTTTATTTTGTCAACTTTGAATACCATTTAATTGCTTTATAAATAAGGGTTGAAAAAATTATTAAAATAAGCAAGTGGAGTTAAGTACAGACTACAGTTGCTTATTATTTCCAGTATTTCTTCCTGTTTTCAATTTTAGGACATCTGACTTCATTAAGATAGTTATAAGCACAGATTCAATGACAGGGCTGAGAGCAAATGGACAGCATTTCCCTGTAATGCCCGCTTTGCCCATGGTTTCATGTTGATATCTAGAGCATTTTCTCACTGAATATGCTCTATACCTTTTGTTTTCTTACTTCATGCAAGTACCTTAAAATTTTGTGATCAACAGAAATATTCTGGGTGAATTTTATATTGCCTACCACTTTGTTCTAATGAGTAGACACTGTTGAATCAGTGCCTCAACCAAATAGGAAACTAATCATTATCATTTAAATGAACAAACAGTATCTATTTTGAAGAAGTCTGGTGGTTTCTTTTTTCTGTTTTGTAATCATTGCCAGTATAGTACTTCACGTTGTTCTCTAAAACTCTTACATGCATCAGGTTGAGTACTGAAAAAGAACATAGTATTTTTCACTTGTTCTTGCATCTATATGTATAGCAGCCAAATTGCTACAGAATATTTTGGACTACAATTTATAATCAAGCTTTTCTGCTGTAAAATCTCTACACATTACCAAAAAGCATAATAGGCAGCAACTGTGAATCACTGATTATTCCTGATATGCCACTGTAGATACCTGGCCTAATCAGTTTTATCAAAAGGTAAAAAGAATCCATTTTTCATTAATCCTACTACTGTGCACGTAGACTAGGCCTCTTGGTATCTCCTCACTCACTGTGGTTTATTAGCAGGGTATTATTTTTTAATAGCTTTATTGAGATAACATAAAATTAACCCATTTAAAGCATACAATTCCAGTGGTTTCTAGTATATTCACAGAGTTGTGCAACCACCCCCACTATCTAATTTTAGAACATTTTTGTTAACCTATAAAAAGAATTCCCTTACTTATTAGCAGTCATTCCTGATTCCTTTCTCCCTCCAGCCCCTGGAAACCACTTTCTTTCTTTACGGATTTATCTATTCTGGACATTTCGTATAAATGGAATCATAGAATATGTGGCATTTTGTGTCTGGCTTCTTTCACTTAGCATGTTTTCAAGGTTCACCCATGTTGAAGCATATATTAGTACTTTACTCATAATATTTATCCCCATTTTATTTATCCATTAATTAACACATGGACATTTGGGTTGTTACCACTGTTTGGTTATTCTGAAAAATGCTACTATGAACATTTGTGTATAAGTTTTTGTGTGGATATATCTTTTCAATTCTCTTGGGTATTCTTAAACTGGCTGCACCATTTTGCAATCTATTGAGAGAGTTAATTTTTCCACATTCTTGCCAACACTGGTTATTGTCATAGCCATCTTAGTGGGTGTGAAGTACTATCTCACTGTGGTTTTGATTTGAATTTCCCAATAACTAATGATGCTTAGCATCTTTTCATGTGCTTATTGGTTATGTTTATCTCTTCTTTATACAAATGTGTATTTATAGCCTTTGTCCATTTTTAAATTGGGTTATTTGTGGGGTTTTTTTAATTGTTGAGTTGTAAGAATTCTTTACGTATTCTGGGTACTAGACTCTTATCAGATTTATGATTTTCAAATATTTTCTCCCATCATGTAGGTTGTCTTTTTACATTCTTGATGGTGTCATTTGAAGCACTAACGTTTTATGTTTTAATAAAGTCCAACTTATCTATTTTTTCTTTTATTACTTACGCTATTTGTGTTGTATCTAAGAAACCTTTGCCTAATTCAAGGTCATGAAGATTTGCTACTATATTTCTAAGAAGTGTTTTATAGTTTTAGCTCTTACATTTAGGTTTCTGAACATTTTGAGTTAATTTTTGTGTATGGTGTAAGGAAACTTCCTTCATGCCCCCACGACTGTCTCCTGTTTCGTTAAATAGATATTTTTATAATATACCATGGTAATTCCCTTGTTATTTCTCTTACATATTTTTTAGTTATTTTCTTCATGTTATCCAGGGATTACAATCAACATCTTAAAACAATCTAGTTGGGATTAATTTCAATAGTATACAAAAACTTTGCTCCAATATAGCTCCATTCCCTCTCTTCTTTTGTACTACAATTGTTATACAAAATACATCTTATTGATTGTAAGCTTATCAACAGTTTTTATAATCATTGTTCTACAGAGCTACTTTTAAATATGATAAAAGAAAAGAAACAAAATGCATTTGTATTCTCTTTCACAGTTACAAATGTAATTACCTTTACTAGTGTTCTTTATTTCTTCAGATGAATTTGAGTTACTGTCTAGTGTCTTCATGTAAAATGAAGGACTCCTTTAGTATTTCTTGTAGGGCAGGTCTGCTAGCAATAACTCGTCTCAGTATTTCTGTGTTAGGGAATATCTAAATTTCTCTATCTTTTTTGAAGGATAGTTTTGCTGGACATGGTTAACAGCCTTTTTCTTTCAGAAATTTGAAAATGTCATCCTACTCTATTCTGGCCTTCATGATTTCTGAAAAGAAGTAAGTAATCTTATTAAGAATCCCTTGTATATGATGAATACAGTAAGTCCCCTACATAGGAACCTTCAAGTTGTGAACTTTCAAAGATGTAAACGTGCATTTGCATGTCCAATCACATAAGTTAGTTCAGGTGTCTGGCGTACACTGTCATGTGAGTGCATCCTCTACAAGTGGTTGTGTACTTTACTGTACAGTACTGTATGGAGTACAGTAGTACAGTATCTTTACTTCAAGCCCAGGATGTCCAGAAGCAAGCATAAAAGCAGTGGTGATGTAGCTGATACTACTTAAGAAGCACCAAGCAATAATGATGGAAACAAAAGTGAAAATAATTCAGAGTGGAGCGAGGCAAAAAGATGCTAGACATCGCTCATCCTTATAACATGAATCGTGCAACCATTGGCACGAGTCTAAAGAACAAGGACAAGATCATGGAACATGTGAAGCCTGCTATGCTGGTGATGTTGACAATAACATCAAAGAAGCATGGAAAAGTGATGGAGGAGATGGAGAAACTTCTCACTGTGTGGATGCAGAATCAGCATCAGTGTTGAGTCCCGCTCAGCTTAACGCTGATTCAAGAGAAAGCTAAAAGCCTTTATGAAGCTGTGAAGAAGAAACACGGCAAAGAATCAGAGGACTCATCTTTTAATGCCAGCCATGGCTGGTTTTACCGGTTCAAGGCCAGAACCTTGAACCTTCACAATGAAAAGGTAAGTGGTGAGGCAGCGAGTGCAGATACAGTATCAGCCTGTGAATTTCCTGAAACACTTTGAGAAATTATTGATGAAGGCGTGTATTTACCCGAGCAGGTTTTTAATGTGGATGAGACAGGACTGTACTAGAAGAGGATGCCAGACTGAAGTTACATCAGTAAGGAGCAAAAGTTGATGCCAGGCTATAAAGCAGCAAAGGATAGGCTAACTCTGTTGTTTGGTGGCAATGCTTCCAGCAATATGAAGCTGAAGCCTCTCTTAGTTTATCATTCAGAGAACCCAAGAGCCCTTAAAAACACAGCCAAGGGCTCTCTTCCTGTTGTGCGGAAGATTAACCCCAAAGCCTGGGTTACATGGGCCATTTTCCAGGACTGGTTTTTCCACCACTTTATCCAGGAGATAGAGAAATATTGCTTGGAAAAGGACGTCCCATTCAACATTCTTCTGCTGCTCGACAATGCTCTGGGCCACCCCCCATTCATGGACGACTTTCATCCCAATGTCATAGCAGTGCATCTGCCACTGAATACTATGTCACTCATCCAACCTATATACCAGGGAGTTATAGGGACTTTTAAGAAATGTTATTTACGTCACATTTTGTCAGGCAGTAAAGGCGAGTGATGAATCAGGAATCTTGTGACAATTTTGAAAGGACTATTACACCTACAAGGACATAAAAAACATTGACTTTGCTTGGCGTGAGGTTACGGCCGTCACCATTGATGGGGTTTGGAAGAACCTTTGCCTGCAGTTTGTTCATGATTTTTGTGGATCTGAGAAGGTGGATGAGGAGTCCAAAGAGGCCTTCAGCAACTTAGTGACCCTCAGTGAGAAGCTGGAGCTAGATCTGCAAAAGGATGACTTCATTGAACTCCTTGCTGCACAACACAAGGAGCTTATTAATGAAGACCTGATGGAATTGGAAGCCCAGAGAAAGGACAAAGAGAGAAAAGAGGAAGAAGAAGTAACTAAAGAACCAAAGAGATTCACAACACAGGAAATGGCAAGGGGATTTTCTTTGAGGAGGCACTGTTAGCTTTTGATGCACAGGACCTGAACATAGAACAGTACATGAAGGTTGCAGCAGCCATTCAGAATGTAATCCAATGCTACTGTGTCATCTATGACAAGAAAAAAAGAGCTACTACGCAGACATCACTGGATTGTTTTTTCAAGAGGGTAGATAGAATTGATTCCAGCAAGGAACCAGAACCTGTCCCATCAACGTCAGACATGAGTGAAATTGCAGCTTGCCCTCCATCTCCTATTGCTAATGATCCTTCAGCTCTACCATCTCCCACCTCCTCTCCCTCCTCCAGTCAGGAACTCTTCTTGTCTGTTCAGTTGATGCCAGTCCCTTATGCCAGCTGTTGTACTGTACTACTGTACTTTTCAAGGTACTGTACTGTAAGATTAAAAGTGTTTTCTTTATTTTTTGTGTTTGTTTATTATATATTATGTTTGAAAAGTATTATAAACCTATTACAGTACAGTACTATGTAGCCAATTGTGTTAGTTGGGTACCTTGGCTAACTTTGTTGGACTTATGAACACACTCTCAGAATGGAACTCGTTCGTATGTAGGGGACTTACTGTACTTTTATCTTGCTGCTTTCTTTATTCTCTCTTTTTCTTTGGCATTGAACAGTTTGACTATGATGAATCAAGGTGTAGATCTCTGGATTTTTTCCTAGTTCGACTCATCAAGCTTTTTGAATATGAATATTAATATTTTTCACCAAATGTTGAAAGTTTTCAGGCATTATTTCTTCAGATATGCTCTCTGGCCTCTCTTCTTGCTCTCCTCCTTCTGGGACGTCCATTATGAGTATGTTGGCACACTTGATGGTGTCCCACAGGTCTCTGAGGCTCTATTTATTTTTCTTTATATTTGTTGTTATTGTTCTGTTCCTCAGACTGGATAATCTCTTTAAGTTCACTGATTCTTTCTTCTGCCAGTTCAAATCTGCTATTGAGCCCTTTTAGTGAATGTTTTATTTCAGCTATTATATTTTTCAATTTCATAATTCCTAATTTTTAATAATATCTATCCTTTATTGATCCTCTATATTTAATGAGACATCATTCTCATACTTTCATTTAATTCTTTAGACATGGTTTCTTTGATTCTTTGAATACATTTTATAGCTGATTTAAAGGTTTGTTCTAGTAAGTCCAACATTTAGGATTCCTAAGGGATGGTTTCTATTGTTGCTTTTTTCCTGTGTTTATGTGTCATTTTTGGTTGAAACTGGACATTTAAAATATTATAATATGGCGGTTCTGCAAACTATGTCACTTTTTAGGGTCTGTTGTTATTGTTGCTGCTGCTGCTGTTGCTGCTACTGCTGCTGTGTGTATTTGCTGAGTGACTTTCCTAGACTAATTCTGTAAAGTCTTTGTTTTTTATGGCTACTGAAGTCTCTGGTTGGTTAGCTTAATAGTCACTTAATAATTAAATACATATTTCTGTTTAATACCTTGAAACATCAAGTCTCCCAGTCTTTGCTGAAGGGCTCTCTCTGCATGTTAGGGTGCATCTTCAACGCTCCACTGGTCAGTTTACAATTCTGCCTTAGCCTTTACTTCCTGACTGCACAGATTCAAGGTCAGCCAGAGGTGAGAGGTTAGAGTCTTCTCAGGTGTTTCTGGAGCATACAAATAGACCTACACAAGCACATGTCCTATATTCTCAGAAATACGTAGAACTTTTTCAAAGTTCTCTATGAACATCGTATTCTCTAGTTTTTTCTTTTGCATTTTCATCAGCCTCTTGTTAACTCTGACTGGTATTGCTGCTTCAAGCCACCGTTGTGTGAAACAATGGCCAATGATTTTTTTTTTTTTAACAAATGCCTTTGGAATAGGTTTACTTTCACAGAGCTAGCTCTGAATCAAGGCAAATAAAGACAAAACTTGAGAATGGAACTTGAAATTGCCATTCAGGGCAAATAGTAATGATTCTCTTGGGTTAGGGATTTTGGGGAGGTCCAAACCTGTTCTGCCACATACAGTGGCTGCTAGACTGCCAATTTTCAGTTACTCTAGTTGTGAGGCCATTTGCTTTCAGGATACCACAGAGCTGGGAAGAAGGGGATGGAAACAGGGAAAATTAACATGCCACAGAGTTTGCTGTTTTTTTAAGGTTCAGTTGTTTTTCTTAATTAAAAAAAAAATTGCAACTCTTTGTTTAATTCCAGAGTGCGGAATAAGTTGATTTTGACAATTTTTGCCAAAGTTCTCATGGCCTTTATGAAGGAGCAGAATTTTTGAGATACTTACTCTATAATTCCAGAAATACTTCTCCCTTCTTGTTTGTTTTAATATTGCACAAACATGCCTATTACTATAGTTCACACAGAACGAGTTTTTCATTAAGACATTTTCATGGAATAAAAATACCATTTTTACTCAGAAGAGTTAACTTTGATCACCACAAAGTAGAAAATTCTGATTCACTTTCCGTAACTTCTAGTGTTATAAAATACAACAATCTCAAAACTAAGTGTTATGGAGATGATAAGGAAAATCTAAATATTGTTACTCTAGGTAGATTGAATTTATATCAAAAGATCTTATTCTACTTGTATTTGTATGTTTTTGGCAGGGTGGTTATTGTAAAAATGAGTTATAAGATCGTAAGAGATTAACATTCTTTGTAGTCATTCTAGGCCCTGTTCCGCCACCTCAGGATCCACCAATTTCTCTGCATTCTTATATCCTTTACAACTCTTTTTTCATCCATGGAGTTCAACAACTTTCTGTAGATCTTATGAAAAGGAAAACTCATTCTTTTGGTCATATATTCTTCCCTTTTTTTTTTCCCCCTCAGCAAGCATTAAATTTAAAAAATTTAAAAAGTCATTCCCAGGAAAAAATAAAAGAGAAGAAAACACTGAATTACTTCTCTGTATATTAGGGGCTTGAGAGAGAAATTTAGTCTCATAAAAATAGTTTCCTCATTTCAGTGACTATGGAATTCTTCCCTGCAATATACACATATAATTGTTTAATTAACCTTATCATTTCTTTCTTAGCCTTACTAATACACTTAATATTACAATTACTTGTCCTATTACATTTTATGGCTCAGATACATTTAGCCATAAGTCCATAGTAGGTACTTTAAACTCTTCTCTTGTGCCTTTATAGCACATTTGGACCAAAATGAAAGAAAAATCAGGGCAGATCCTGGTATTTATGGCCTTAGTTTTGAATTTTCTAAGCCTTCTGGTTCCAATCTTGCTCCACAATGCTTCTGTCTTCATTGCCTACTCACACTTGGCTGTTCCTTCTTGTTTTACCCTGGCAACTTTAGTAGCTTTTAACTCAAAATCTCTGGTTCCATCCTCTTGGCTGCCCACAGTTTCCTTTCCTGGAGGGGGATCAACTAGTCATGGCTATCTTTCTTGAAAAGCCCCACACCTCCTCTTTCAGGGCAGGGCCTTTAAAAGCAGTCCTCACCCCACATAACAAAGACGTGGATGATTAGGAGTTCATGGCTGCCTTCATTCCATTGATCTAGTTTGGGACCAAAAAGATTAAAATGGCCAATATTGGTAGTATATCTTTACTAATATTTAAATACCTATTATATGGTGTCCAACTGGAGTATTTAAAATTTCTTTTAGGCATCATGATAAGTGGCTTCATTTTCATCTCCTTTAAACTTTAAAAGAACCACCAAATATTACTCTTCTAGGCTATCCGTGTTGTTTTGTCAGACAAATGTCCACCTTTATCCTAATAGTGCATGTAATTGTATTTATTGAGAATAAATAACAATAAATTTCCTTAAGGAAGGCACTGCATAAAAATTTAGGGGATAAAAGTTTCACAGTGTGCTTCATGGCTTTAATGTATTTCATCTCCTCTAATATATTTCAAAATTAGATAAAATGAAGCCACTTCAGGAAACAAATAAGAGAAGAAAATAAAAATAGAGTAAAAAACATGTTTGAATATGTCACTCAGAACTATGAAAATATTCTATGCTTATAAGAATTCCAAATTCCTTGGCATCCTTCCAAGATTCTTTCACATCTGATCACAACTTCACTTGCCTTCCCTAACTTCTATTCCATTCTATTCATCCATTTCATGCTGCCTGTGTCTAGAATGCCCATTACCCTTCTTCCATCTATGAAACCTTTGCCCACTTCCTGCAAGGCTAAATTCCAGTGCCACCATCTCTTTGAAACTCTGTTTTTTTCTTCCTGTTGACTTTACCCTCTATTCTAGGGCTCATCAGATGCAATTAGAAATATCTTTCTATGCATATATTTAGGTAGCTTGTGAATTTTCTTGAGGGTAGGGCCACACACTTCAACATCTCTGAATCTGCAGGACCCAGAAGACTTCCTGCTGCACAGAAATAATTCCATAAATGTTGGAATGAATGAATTACATGAGGGCAGATGTTTGCAGGCAATAAAAATGACTAATTGACTGTCTTGATATAGATTATAGTCTAGTAAAGCAGATGAAAAATAGCCACATAATTTGTAAAATAATTTATATTATTTCAGAGCCAAATAATAGACACTCTTTCTCTTGATGTATTTATTTTTATACATACATATCTAGTGACCCAGTCCTATTATAAGAAATACCTATCTTCCTGGTTTGATTACTAATGATTTACTTGCTATAATCCTGGGATTTTAGGGTCCACCTCTGATTTAACTGTTTAGAAATTGGCTAAAGAAAAATATTTAAATCAAGTTGCTCAACTAATTCTAGAATTGCCTAATATCTTAAAATATAATTAACTCACATTTCAAATTAAGGGATCCAGCAACACAGCTAAAATGTTACTGCTCCTGAGTACTGGTTATTCTGAGTCAGAGAGTGCCACAAAGTGAATATTCTTGCCAGGGCACCACCCTGGCACTCCCTCTCCCACTGTAGTCTTACTGTCTCACTCATGTTGAAGTCTGCCAAGAAGTTTTAGAGAAGTTTCCTACAGTGTTAAGATCTGTCCCTCACCAGGATTCTGAAGTCAGACTTTTTTCATAAGTACCCATTGCCCAAATGTCTTTGGACCAGGTTTCTGGCACAGACTTGTCCAGGAAATAGAGCGGGAGGAACACCTATTTTATATTTTAAGTGAAAAAACATTCACACAAGAACATTGCACAACAACAAAAAAGATTGGTTGGTGATGAAGTTCAAGCCCCACATCATTGTCATCATACATACGACTTTATTTTGGCCAGAGAAGAAGCAACCATGGGTTCTTAAGTTGAAGCAGCAACAACTAATGTGGTAATTTCACAAGACTGCTTAATTTAACAGGCTTAAAATGAAACACATCAACGTTAGAACTGAGAACAAAACTGCTTATTTTCTGTTCCTACCTACAAGTGAAAGAAATTAATGGACAGCAGATTTTCAGTAGAAAAACAACTGTTCTACCCATTTTTGCCTCTGCAGAACATAGCCCTGGAGTCTGATACATAGCAGGAACTCAAAAATTATTGAACTAGATTAAGCTGCCCATATGGGTTAGCACCGTGAGTTAGTATCATTGTCTTGGAGTGCATTACCCTGAATACATACATAGTAAATTTTAAAATCTGAATCATCATGAAATCTTTGTAAAAACAGAAGCAGCTCTAGACAATACCACCTACCCCAGAATCCTCAGAGTCAAAGAGGGAGAATGAAAGCACACTTTGAGGATACCTTAAAATGTATTTGAGACCTCACATTTAACTTTTCAAAACACATCATTTTGTATTTTTCTTATTAAAATATGTTATTTTAACATACAGTAGTTTAAAAATTATTTATTATTGAGTAAAAGTGACACCACCTTCCTACCCAGATGGGGATACATTATTTATGTTGTGGCCTTGGGAATCCATGATTGTACTACCAAAGAACCCTGGCTTACACCAGAAGCAGAACTCTAGACTCTCTTTTATTCCCATCCCCTTAATGAATTTTTTCTTCTCTTGTTAAAAAAATAATAAGAATAATCTTTTGACAGCCAGCTAATTTGAAAAGCAAATCCTTGCTAATGTCATAAAAGGTTCTGATGTCTTAAGGTATATCCATTTTATAGGGGTACCTTCAAGATAATTTCCTAATCCAAAGTAAATATTCTGAAGGTGAGGATTCTAGAAACAATAATAGGAATTGATGGAAATGTTTTTAGCCAACCATTAAAGTTGCCTTTCTGATGCCCATCCAATTACATCACTTCCTATAGAGCCTACCACACAGAGGCCCCACCCTATGTTTCCACTGTCAATCTAATACTAATTCTCCTACTACTGGGAAGAATGATTCATTTCTACTAAGCATTTACTGTACTGTAATCTAGGCATTGTGCTAAATGCTTTGTAGGCTTCTCTCATTTAATCTTCACAACAATCTTCCGAAAAAGGCAATATTTTCATCCTCATTTTCCTTCTGAGAAAACTGAGGCTTAGAGACACTAGATAATTCTTCCCAAATCACACAGCTACCACACGGTGGTTCCAGGACTTGAATCCATGCAGTCTAACTCCAGAACCTACCATAATCTTTCTCATGATATTAGATTAGCTCCAAGGAGAATACTTTGGAATGAAGTATCTGTTTCTCTTTTTGAGATTATTGGTCGGTAACCCCAATTACTTTTGCCTCATTTCATAGACTCTACTTTCCAAATTCTTAATCAGTTCAGCCTCTAACCTCTCAGTGTACTTTTAATTTTCACCCATATTTCCAAACTCTAAAAGAGATCTGATCAGATTAGGTCTCACTTAAAATCGAAAAGTATACAGTATAAAGTCTAGAGCTTAGCATCAGCCATCAAGTGACCTCATTTCATTACTAGTTTGTGACCACAGCTTTTATCTTCTCTAAGTCTCAGTTCACTCAATGGCATGTCTTTCTGTTAGGATAAAACTGGTTAAGAAAATAGGTTTCCTGACACTGATTTGTGTTTAGATTTACTGAAATTCAGAAAATGAACACTTATTCTAAATTTACTTCTCCAGCAATACTTTTCTACATCTGCATTGATTTGACATGAAGAAGATCAATAAATATAGCCATAAGATTCATAACACATATGAAAATTAACTTCAACCATAGCACTGGTTATCACCATTAATGGTTATCACCATTAGTTTGTAAATCTTAGAGGAGATTTTAAAAATATTTAAGTTCAAAGTATTTATTAATGCTCCCAAAGAAAGGTAAAGTTCCCAGTAACTACAGCCTTGATTGTAAGTATGTTTTAATCCTACTTTATTTCAATAAGATATAATTTTACAATTTCTCTTTTCATTTTTTATAATTCAATATACTGCAATTTTCTATAATTCCATATACATACATGCATGTGTATATATGTGTACATATATGTATATGCACACATAGACACACACACATACACACACACATATATATATATATATATATATACACTATTATCTGTTTTTGAAAACTCTGAGCAATTTGGAGAAATATTTTTAGGAAAATATTATGATTTTTTAATGTCTAAGCATAAGTCAATTAATCAGAATTTACTGATTATTGTGCAAAGCCCTTTGGGTCATACTGAGAAGCATAAGACATAAGTGAAACTACAGACAGAGAGGTGAGAATATACACAGGAAAGGCATTCTGTGGCAGAGCTTTCCCAGAAAGGGGAGCAGCAGGAAGCACGTTGATGATATCAAGTTAATGAAGATGGGAGAGACTGGAAAGCCAAACTGGGGTACTGAGAGCACTGAATGCAGGCAAAGGAGCCCGAGTAAAGCCAAGTGGGATTGAACAGTGGCCCGACACAAGGCAATTTTTCTAGAGACTTATTTCTGCAATTTTGAAGATAGGACTAAGAAATGAAAATACGAGAGCTGGAAACAGGGGGAAACAGGGTTTTTAATATACTAAGTAGTGAATCATTTCAAATTCATAAATTAGAAGAACAATTCTTTGGCAGATGGATAGGTCCTTTCCTGAGATTTGATGGCCTTCAACCTTTCACCTCTGCCCACCCTACTTCTGATCTTCATTAAACTTTTAAAATTTTGTCTTCTCCAACTTTTAGTCCCTGCAGTCTTCTATTTGGCAATCTATTCAATCATCCTTGTGGTTTTCCTCTCTGCCCTTCCCTTGGATTCTCTGTACTGTGTCACCTGTACTGTGTTCCAGGCAATGAGTCCTCCTTTGGGTGGCACTCTTGTCCTGCCTAGCCCTAGACCTGCTAGACAGAAACTTTCAGTTAGTAATTAGTTGAATTGAATTGAACTGAATCGAATGGAGTTGCATAGAATTGAGTCCCTCCACCACCTGTAAACACAAATCCACTCATCCACTCCTTCCCCTTCTTTGAAATTCTCAAAACCACTAAAACACAGCTGATTTAAAAACAGCAAGTATTCGGTGAAGCTAACATGTAGATGTGGCTCTTGACTCAAAGGATGTACAACTCACCAGACAGGGGAAGCATTTCAAACTCCTAAGTGGCCTGGGTCTCCTAGGGAGGGCGGTCCAAGCCCCAGCATTTTGACGGGCCAACTTACCTTCCCAATTCTCAGTTCCTTAGAGTAGTGGGAGCGAGGAAGGAGGGAGTAACATGCAACCGACTTAAAGCACTCTTACTTATAAAAGTCTGTAGCAACAAGAAATAAAACAGTGCCCTAAATTCTTTATTAGATTCAACTTCCAGTGTACAAACATCCTAATTCAGATTAAACAAAATTGCCCACACACATTCCATTTCTAACGAGACTGTTTTCCTCCCTTCCTTCCCCTCCCGCTTCCCTCTTGCATTTCTTTCTTTCTTGTTTTCCCCCAGTCTTGGTTCTCCTTTCCCCCAGCTTATCACAGTCTCCCCAAAGAAAAGCCTCCCTGTGACCACGAATCGCCATAAAGGAAGGAAACCCTCCATAAGTGAAAGCCAAGCCCTCAGCGGGGCGTGTCGGGGTGGACGCCCCCACCCACTATTAGTGCGAGAAGGCTGGACAGCGAAGTTCAAGTGTCCACAGGAGAGGCACGGGGGTTACCAGATCTGCTCACTTGCATAAACGGGCCGATCCCTTCTGCGCAATCGGACCCCAGGAAAGCAGCCTCCCTTTAAGGGTCTAGGAGCCCGGCACTTTGAAAGTGCCCTCAGTGCCCAGACCCGGGGAGAAGTGAGGGGTGCGAAGGCGGGGCCACTGGGCTGGAGACACCCTCCGAAGGTCCGGCCCTCGGCTGCGTTCCTACTACCTTGGGGAGTTGGCGTGGGGAGCGGAATCACCCTCTCAATGAAAGGCAGATGTCCCTTTAAGGTTTGCTTCGCAGCTCGTGGACTTTAGCCTAAACAAGGACCCGCGAAGCTGGCTTTATTTGTCCATGTCTCGGAAAGAGCCTGGGAGGCTGCCAGTGGGATTTCAGAGCCCGAGAGTGCGAACGGCGGGGAGATGTGGCAATCCCTCTGGGATGCGAGAAGCGTGAAGCGAACTTAGAGGGGCTGGTCGAAAACACAGGAAATCGCTGTGCTGCTCCCAGGCGCCGGGGCCAGCGGGGCCAGCGACTGAGACCCACGGCAGCGGGCGGAGTGGCCCAGAGCAACAAGGCTCCAGCGCGTGGTTTCGCCGAGTCCTTCCCTCCGATCCAGCGCGTCCCCCGGGCGCTGCGGCCGCTCCAGCTATGGCCCCCCGGCGCCGCGCCAGCCCAGGGGTCGCTGTCGCCTGCTGCTGGCTCCTCACCGGTGAGTGACCCTGCTTTTCTCTGGGCATCTCCTGCGCTCGAGACTCGAGACTAGGGGCTTAAAGTGGGGAGGGAGGCATGCAGAGCTTCGGCCCATAGGGGAGAACGGAGCGCGGATCCACTTCCCGGCGCTCCAGGTACTCTGGGCAGGTTGGAGTACAGAAAGCAGTTGCTGCGTTTGGGTTTTGTTATGAATTACTTTTGACGTCGTTTCAAAACCTTCCACCCCAATGTTAGGCGGGAGCGGTGCTAAAAACTTTACAAGGTGGAACTGACTTTTCAAATTAAAGTTGTTTTGACAATATACGTGGTATTTTAGGACTTTGCTGATAGCTTCGACCTTCCTTTTTTTTTTTTTTTTTTTGAGGGAGGTAACTATCGGGCCCCTGATTTATATGCAAAGTTCCTACCCTCAGGTTGCTCAGGAGTGGGTATTATTCATTTTCTTGCTGTCAAGTACTCAAGATATTTTCCGCTACAAAATGAGGAAAGGGAAGAATGCAAGGTAAAGCTGCCTCCTGTCTCGAAATGATGTTTCTGTGTTAACACCCAGGAGAAGGAACCTATTGAAAGTGAGGAAGGAATAGTGAACATTTACTTTGTAAATATCACACAGCCGACTAAATTTTTTAAATGCAAAATATAGTATTGTTACTTGTGCATAAATAGCTATCTTTCAGGAGAGACTTAAACACAGTGGAGATGCAAAGTTACGTTCAATTTAGAAAAAAGGTTGAATCGTAGCATTTTCTAAGATTTTCCAAATGATTAACCCGTGGTCAGATCTTTTTTACCAGTTACTGACTGAGAGGGAAAAGTTGCAAGGGTGAAAGAAAGAGAAGGCAGATAGGGTGAAGCTTTGTGTGAAAAGGGCCAATAATCCAAACAGTGGCAACTTCTGAACCACTTTACAGCCAGTGAATGGTTGACCTTATCAGCCACTGTCACTACCCTTTACATGTGTTTGACCTATGACTTTTCTCCAGCTCAAATTTTTTGGAGGTTGTTTGCATTTTTGTCTTCTTGTTGTGCAAAATATGAATGGTTTACTAACTACTCAAGTTGTACCTTTTTCATTTTACTAAATAAGCAGTCACTAATGCAGAAATGATCAAACGAGGTCTGCATATCCTCTAAAAAGAATGAAACTTGAAAAAACAGAAACAAATTATAATTTCTTATACATATATGTATATATTTTAAATTCAACTACTTTATTTCCCCATGCCTAAAACAGCCACAAGTTGTATACTGTGGGTTTTCTGCAATTGTTGGGGGTAATAAACCTTGCTAAATCCAAGAAGGAACTTAAAGGAAAATAATGCATACACGTTTCTAAATTACATTTAATTCTCTTTTGTGTGTGTATATATGTATTATATCTATATCTATACACATATATTATTCAATCATATTGAAATTTAGAGTTTAAAGTTATTATCTCAGAATCAACAGGTTCCTTATATGTGCTATATTTATGCCCATTTCACAACACAATAAGGACCTGAAATTTGACATCTTCCTTTCCTTTGTTGGTTACCCTGTCAGTCATCATGTTGTCAGCTTCCTAACAAACTTCTCATCAATTCATAGAGTCCACAACTAATCTGGGGTCTTATCACCATACCCACCCTTGCACAGTACCGCAGAACTCATCACCTTGTCTTCATTCTGAACTTAACCTCTAATTCATCTTCCTAATACATAATTTTCATTATACCTTAGTCTTTAGTCAAAAATCTTTGGTGGTTCTTTGTTATCTTTCAGATAAAATCGAAAATTCTCAACTAACCTTTCAGGGTCTGCCCTAATCCAGCACCCTCTCTCTCCTACTATGCCTCTATCAGTTTCCTATTGCTGTTGTAACAAATTGCCACAGATTTACTGGCTTAAAACAATACAAATTTACTTTCTTACAGTTATGTGGGTCAGAAGCCTCACTAGGCTAAAATCAAGATGCAAGCAGGGCTGCATTTCTTCTGGAGGCTCTAGGGGAGAATCCATTTCCATGCCTTTTCCAGATTCTAGAGGCAACCTGCATTCCTTGGCTTGCAGCTCCACCTTTCATCTTCAAAGCCAGCAAAGTAGCATCTTCAAATCTTTTCCTGTGACTCTGCTTCATCATCACATCTCCTTCTCTGACTCTGACCTTATTTCCTTCCTCCTATTAAAATCCTAATTACTTTGGGCTCACCTGAATAATCCAGGATAATCTCCCCATATCAAGATTCTTAATATAATCATATCTGCCAAATCCCTTTTACCATATAAGGTAATATATTTGAAGGTCCAGGGATTAGAAAATGAAGATATTTGAGAGACCATTGTTCTGCCTACCAAAACCTCTGAACATAAACTGCCCATGATAGCCAGTCCCATTTCCTTATTTCCCCCTAATCTTCATGCTCATCTTACTACTGTGCACGTAATCTTGTTTTCTGCATCTAGAAGAGCACTCCACCCTTCTTTCTTACCACCCCCTGCCATCTAAACAAACTCTCCCCAGTCTTCAAAGCTGGGTTTACATCCCAACAACCACCTACCCAACAAACCATCCCAGTAAACCTCCCATTATATTTAGAACTGCCTTGTATTAGCTTTTCCCAACATTTAAAAATGATTCATCAAGAAAGATGCCCTTCTCTAAGTCCAAAGTCTTTATTGTTATTTTTTTTAAGCTTTTTAAAAAAAATTATTTATTTTTGGTTGTGTTGGGTCTTTGTTGCTGTGTGCGGGCTTTCTCTAGTTGCGGTGAGCAGGGGCTGCTCTTCGCTGTGGTGCACAGGCTTCTCATTGCAGTGGCTTCTCTTGTCGCGGAGCACAGGCTTTAGGTGTGTGGGCTTCAGTAGTTGTGGCTCGCAGGCTCTAGAGCGCAGGCTCAGTAGTTGTGGTGCACGGGCTTAGTTGCTCCACAGCATGTGGGATCTTCCCGGACCAGGGCTTGAACCCGTGTCCCCTGCACTGGCAGGTGGATTATTAACCACTGCACCGCCAGGGAAGCCCTTTATTGTTATATTATATATGTCAAAGTCCCAGCAAAAAAAACTAGTGGCGTATATAAAGGATTTAACTGAAAAAAATTAAATCAAGGGACTGCTGTCAGAATCATATAAAGGAACTGACAAAAGATGGCTGGAGCACGTAGAATGAGCAATAGTAGAAAGAAAGTACCTGAAGCAACATGAGAAGAAAAGCCATTGCCGTTCCTAGGCCTGAGAAGGCAGCAGTGTCAGCCTGACTGTGAACCCTGGCTATGGGAGAGGGGACCACGGGACAGGAGCTGTGGCCATAAGAAGAAGAATGCAGCTACTGCCAAAGTTGAAGCAGAGCAGGGAGAAAGCAGGGGAAATGAATACCCCTGCTTTTCCTTCTACCCTCTAATGCCTTGCCCGGCCATCCCATTGGCCATGTCCAAATGGCAGAATTCAAACTCCCAGGGGACAAGGGTCGAGACAACGATAACAGAGAAAAACTAGCACAACTTATTGCTGAAAGGCACATATTTTCTGAGAATGTATTAGGTAAGAGACCCTCTGCCAAGAACTTTGCACATATTACATTTTAATCTCGAAAAAGGGAAAATTCTGGAACTATTATCCATATTTTAGAGATGAACAAACCAAAATACTAAGAGGCTAATTTGACCAAAGTCACCCAATTAATAAACCGCAAAGCCTGTTCAGATCTCTCATGCTCTGAAATAATATACCAGGCTGTCTAAATGTAAGTCCATTTCTCTCTTGCTCAGCCCTCTAAATGTTAAATCCAAGCATAATTGTCTAAAAGACTTTGATAAAGATCTAATTAATGGTGAAGTGAGTCTGTTATTTCCATGACTTTTAGGTATATAGTGAAATTAGATGATGTCCCTCCCTACATTAATTGTAACAAATAAGACTACTATCTCTGGTTATTAAGAATACAAATATAGAATTATCCCTAATTGAGTTATATATCTTTCCTCCCTAGAAACATTTTAGTTAGCTTGAAAGCAGGAGTCTTCTTTTGTGACTTTTTTCACAGGCAAGATTTCCTATTCTAGAAGAAGTGAGCTAATGGCTGGATATGGAAAGAAGTCAGCCACTTACCCATAACAAAGAAATGACCTCCAATGACACACAATGGAAGACAGTGAAAATATTTAAGTCATTATGATGTCTGTAAAGGCAGCGATAAATTCATAGGACTTTTGTTTGTTTGTTTAATAAATAGGCAGTGACAGTAGCAATAAAATATATATGCCAAACTAGTTTGCCTATTTTTCTTCCCTGCTGTCATGATGCTATTTTGATGCATGAGCTCTTGGACCACAACTTATAACTGTGGATCTTACTTCCTTAGATGGATGTTCCTCTACCTGTGTTCCAACACCTAAACCCAACAAACTTTCCACTAGATGTAGAACTTGCTGAATTTTAATATGCCCCTTAAGTATTTCATAAAGGAGCTCATGTTTTAAATATATTCAGAAAATTAGGCATCAAAATGCTATTCTTTTCCTACACTACTCTTCTGTGGTATGAAATACAAAATAGTGTATCTGAATTCATGTTAGGAAATTGAGATGAAAGATATTTGGAACTGTTGTCACAATGCTAAAGTCAGAATACGTTGCCTATTCAGAGTGGTCTGTGACTGGAGAATTGTATTCGCTCTCAAAGCAAGTACAGTAGAGTATCAACAGATGTAAATGAGCTGAATATATTCTCATCCTCATGATTATTAAGCTTCCTTCAGCTCCTCTATTGTGCCAGCTCCTCTGAAGTCTCCAGGCTTTTGCATAAGCAGATACACTGTTACCGATCCTCAAGTCCCCATATGAATGTGATTTCCAAGAACCCACTGGAATAGATTGAACCCCCTCCCCCAAAGATTTGTATGCCCTTAGCACTTTTGCTTCTATAATATACCACATATTAAAATTAAACATCTAATTGTTTTCCCAGCTCGCTGTATGCTGTGTGAGGATAGGGTCTTTGTGCATTATCTCTACCATCTTAGAATAATAGTCACTTGAAAATTTGTTATTGAACGAGTCACAAAAGACTAGACTACAGACAAACTCATAAAATACTTAAGGGGTCAGGTTGTCTCTTTTAATTATATCCCCACCTGGAATATTTCCATCTACCCATATTTATATCTAACTGAATGGAAGACACCATCAATTGAATGATGCACCGTTATTTTATGTACTATTAAGAAAGAAAAGTACTGCCAATCCAATTATAATTGCTAAATGGTTAGATGCCTCCAAGTTTCAAGAGATGTTGAAATGTGGGAAAACACACATCTGAAAATTATAATAAATAACATGCAGTATATCTACATGCAATTTTCTATCACATTTCTTTGTACTTTTAAAACATGCATCATAAGATTTCAGGCACACTCCTTCTAGGTACAAAGATATGAACATTGTCCCCCTTCTCAGTTCTCTTCCAGAGCCAAATCTGTATCTAATTCAGGGGATAATTGCTCCTCTGGCACCAGCAACCTCACCAGATCCCAAGAGCAGACCTTCCTCTGAATACTCTCCCTTTAAAAAGGAAGCTTCAGGAGGAGAAAGGTGACAATAAAGTAATAAAAAAATGTTCCAGGTCACAGGATCAATAACGCTAGTTTTGGCAAGCTCTAACATCTCTAATATTCCATCATATTGGTGGTTAGAGCTAGGGCCATGTATATTTGAAGGGACCTAATTTTTATCTAATGTCTTCTGTAACTTAAAAGGAAGGTGAAAAAGTCAAGTAAATCTTAAAAGAAGATTACAATATATGTACTGGTTAGTATTAAGAATTCATTTTATGTGCAAAAGCAATAATATTGTTTTATCCAAATGTAGAGCTCTATAAACAAATTAAGTGAGAAATCTGATTTGAAAAATCATTATAATTCAAATATTAAAAGGAGTGAAGACATGCTATTTCTATGAACTATCTGAGATCTGCTGAAATAAATGTAAATTCTTAAATTTAAGTAGGACACTTAAATCAATCACATTAGAACCTCAAATGATTAAGATGAATGGTCTGCATGTTTTATTATAAATCGTATACTATTAATACAAATTACAATGTACTTTCAAAATTTTCTTATTAACTATATAGTTTTAGTTTGCCAAGTACTACAGTTTGAAAATGCATGGGTATTGAGCAGTTTCTAAAATTACATATTTTATTGTAATATTTTTAATAAAATGATCCTGTACTGTACAGAGATTCATACAAACAGGAACACCCACACACACACACTTTTGTTGATAAAATTATTTATTTTGTAGGAGCTTTGTATTGTTCTGTGACAACTGCAAGTAAGTATTTTTAATCACAGGAATTTAGATAGTAAGTGAGTACAGCAAGTCCTTTAAAAAAAAAAAAAAAACTTTCCCTTTTCCCTTTCACCATTTTGCCTGAATTAGCTGAATAACCCTCCCTGTTGACCCCTAACTTTGCCTGTGGAGGTCACATAGGCATCTTTGTACAATCTAAGGTTAGCACATTCTCTAAATAAACTATTGCTATTATTACTAGATATTTATAATCAGAGTGCTGGCTATTTATTTTGTAAAGATCATTTTCCAAACCAAGTATAATAAAACTAATTGTCATCATACATTATTTTTGAACATTTTAAGACCTTTTCCTCATTAAGATGTGTTTAAAAATTAATCATTTTCTTATCTATGCATGGATTATCTCAAAAAACTGAAATAGGTTTACAGAAACTTACTTTAAGAGTAATCTTCTTTTTAAATTGTTAGTAACATTATAAAACAGAATGTGACTTCTTAATTTTAAGGTATCAGTGATAGACAAATCAAAAACTCTGAATTAAAGGAGAAATAAAGCTCGTAAGCCATGTCTTGGAAGCCTTGAATGCCAGGGAATTTGGATTTTAATTAATAGGGAATGAGAACCCTAAATAACTCGAAAGTGTAACGACTGATCTAGAAAGACTAAGTTATAACACAAAATCTAGGAGAAAAACACCTGATCATTCGACAACAAGCTGAAGTTACTAAAAAGAAAATTCTGTTACAGACGTTTCAGATTAAATAATAATTCTGTGAAAAGTTTTGTAGTATGTTCAATCACTGAAGCACATTTATATTTAAAAAGACAGCCCAAAGCAGTGTGCCTCATAATTAAAACAAACAAACAAACAAAAGAACCACAGAATCAACAGTCTATGGGGGTTTCCCATAGATTCTCAATGTCGAAATACGTGTGTATTTTTCTAAAGTAGAATATTAGATCTTTCTCAAGAATTACAACGGTGACCTAGGCTGAGCAAAAGGAATATTACGTTGAAAAGAATATAAGGACTGTTTTAAAGTAATAAAAGAGCAAGGAAGGGACCTTCCTTTCAAATGTCCTAGGTTGGTTCCTAAGCTGTGAGTCTTTGTTTAACTGGCAAAGGTGAGAGTTAAGGAGAAGTGGCAGTGGGTAATAGCACATAATCTTTGGGGTTGCAGAGATGATTTCAAGCATCCATAAATGTAGAATTGTGTCAGTGGAAAGAGAGAGTGTGGAATTAAGCAGGCCTGGATTTGAATGCTGGTTATGTGATCTTGAATACATTTCTTAACTTCTCTGTAATTCATTTTCTTCACCTATGTATGAGGATAACAAATATTTACCTTACAGGCAACGACTAGAAAAAGCATAGGAAAGTACCTGTTGAATATTCAGTAAGTGATAGCTCTTCAGTAAAAACCTAACATTTATTAAGGTCCCTGTGTGCCTATCACTGTGATTCTGTGGTTTTCGATCCTTGGCAGATTTTTCAAGAGGGGGATGATTATACTTAGAAAGGTGATCAAGGAGTATCTCAAAGCATCTCCTCCTTTCCCTCTCTCCCTCTCTCTCTGTCTCTCTGTCTCTCTCTCTCTCTCTCTGTCTCTCACTCACACACACACACACACACACACACACACACACACACACACACACACATTCACTCTACCAGTTAAGAATTCTTCTAGCTTAACAAGCACCTTTTAAAAAGATACATGTCCTTTGGAGACACAAGCCATACTCACACTTTAGTGTGATCCGTTCCTTGCTCAGTGAAAAGCTGCTGGGTTCTCCTGGAAGTAGAAGGCAGTCTGAGTTAGGAACTTTGGAAGGACACTCAGTATGATAGGAAGGTGGGGAAGGAAGGGGGTACAGAAAGAGAAGGAGGGAGAAGAGAGGCCACAAAATATTGGTTCTAATTTGTACTAGAGCTTTGGAGGGGACCTATGTATCCCCTGACAATCTCTGAGGAAGTTAATTGAGATTTGAGTATCAAGACTTGTGCCAACATCAGATTGCTCCCTTTCATCCCTGTCTCACCAGTTCAGGATGGTAAGCTTCCCTTTAAATGCCATACGCAATAAGATAGGAAGGCGAATGGGGAAGATTTGTGCCCTCTTCTCTCCAACCCATCTTAACTCTCAAGAAAACTTTGGTAGGCTTTTTCTATTCACTGGTCCTTTTAAGAGGCAATCCCCACTTCCCAAACTCCCTCGCCTCTCCTTCCCCCCCCCCCCAAATGTTAAGTGACGTAAGGTTTTTCTTACCAATGAATTCTGTAGCTATTCAATCAAGGTCGGTCATAGTAGAACAGTCCTTCCCCACTTCCCCAATTCTCAGCTTTCAGCTCAGCTTTGACAGTGACGGTCCCGTCCTAAACTACTGAGACCCAATTGCTCCCCGTAAACATTTCACAGGCTACTGAGCTGCGGAAAGCTGAGTCTGCCAACCTTGGATTCTGGGATTCTCAGGATATCAGATCAAGCAACTGAGAGGTCCATCCAGGGATAAATTCCACAGATGGTTTCTTCCTTCTCTGGGATCAATGTTCTAACGTCTGGGTTAATCAGATCATGCAGATTTGGTTAATTAAGCGCAGAAAACAGCTGGGCATGTTACTCAAGGCCCACACGCACTATGACCAGTCGTTCTTAAGAAACAGCTTCTGGACAGACCAGCTCCAAAAAGCGTGTGGCGTCTGAGTGCGGATAAGGCAGGAGCAAAGCGGGCCGTAGTTTGGACCTTGGGGCCAAGTCTGCACTTTTCTGAGTTCCTTTTACTTTTCCGTAAGTTTTGAAATTCCATTTACCCGGAGGGAGAAGGTGTAGCGTGGCAACCGCACACAGCTGAAATATATATATATATATATATATATATATTTGCACTCACAAACTCCCCAGATTCTTCACAAACAGGGGTGGAAGAGAAAACTTAGGACGTCCAAGTTCAGCATTAATACGAAGGACTCGCCACCAAAGATTCCGTACACTTTCCTTGGGTGGTTTACTCTCCGAGAAACGCCTCCCGGCTTAGTGCGCCTGCGCACGCGCAAGCTGCGGCCCCGCCTCCCCGTTGGGGACGTAAAACGTGCGCCGGGAGGCAGGACGTGGGCTGCGCATGCGCCCTCACTGCGTCGTCCTCTCGGTCTGTACGGCGGCTGGAACCGCGGAGGAGGTGTTCGCCGGTGTCTCTCGCGCCGGTTCTACGCGGCGCGCCCCGAAACCACGCAAAGGAAGGGCTAGAGTAAGTGTTCCCCCCAGCCGCTAGAGTCATATAGAAAGTGTTTCCTTCCCGCCAGGCAAGTGCCTGTAGGAACCGGACCCCGCCCCCTTCCCGGCCTAAACTTTCCCCTCCCTACTCCTTTCCTTGTGGGGATCCCCTCGGTTCCTCTTGTTCTGGCAGTGAGCCCCTGCCAAGATCATGAAGCTCGTGAGGAAGGACATTGAGAAAGACAATGCGGGCCAGGTAACCCTGGTTCCCGAGGAACCTGAGGACATGTGGCACACCTACAATCTAGTGCAGGTGGGCGACAGCTTGCGCGCCTCCACCATCCGCAAGGTACAGACGGAGTCCTCCACGGGCAGCGTAGGGAGCAACCGGGTCCGCACTACCCTCACTCTCTGCGTGGAGGCCATCGACTTCGACTCTCAAGCCTGCCAGCTGCGGGTCAAGGGGACCAACATCCAGGAGAATGAGTATGTCAAGATGGGGGCTTACCACACCATCGAGCTAGAGCCCAACCGCCAATTCACCCTGGCCAAGAAACAGTGGGACAGCGTGGTTCTGGAGCGCATCGAGCAAGCCTGTGACCCAGCCTGGAGCGCCGATGTAGCGGCTGTGGTGATGCAGGAAGGCCTCGCCCATATCTGCTTAGTCACTCCCAGCATGACCCTCACTCGGGCCAAGGTGGAAGTGAACATACCTAGGAAACGGAAAGGCAACTGCTCCCAGCACGACCGGGCCTTGGAGCGGTTCTATGAACAGGTGGTCCAGGCCATCCAGCGCCACATACACTTTGATGTCGTAAAGTGCGTCCTGGTGGCCAGCCCAGGATTTGTGAGGGAGCAGTTCTGCGACTACATGTTTCAACAAGCCGTGAAGACGGACAACAAAGTGCTCCTGGAAAACCGGTCCAAATTCCTTCAGGTAAAACCGTCTTACCCAGGGATAATTAAGAATGGGCAGAGGGGTTTATGTAAACGACTCCTAAAGTTTTAGAACTAGGAAAAGTACAAGAGGAGGAAGGTTTAACTTGACTGGGATTGTAAGTGAGATCATGAAATGAAAAGAGACTAGCAAATTGATATAGTAAACTTGGCTTAAATTCGTAAACATATAAAGCCTTACCAGTGCTTTTGGCTTGAGGTCATTGTGGGCTGTTTAATGGGTACTCTAAGAGGTTCTTTTGTCTAACTTCTGTAATTGTGATTCTAGGTACATGCCTCCTCTGGACACAAGTACTCCCTGAAAGAGGCCCTTTGTGACCCTACAGTAGCTAGCCGCCTTTCAGACACTAAAGCTGCTGGGGAAGTAAAAGCCTTGGATGACTTCTATAAAATGTTACAGCATGAACCTGACCGAGCTTTTTATGGACTCAAGCAGGTGGAGAAGGCCAATGAGGCCATGGCAGTTGACACATTGCTCATCAGCGATGAGCTCTTCAGGCACCAGGATGTGGCCACACGGAGCCGGTACGTGCGGCTGGTGGACAGTGTGAAGGAGAACGCAGGCTCTGTTAGGATCTTCTCCAGTCTTCATGTGTCTGGGGAACAGCTCAGCCAGTTGACTGGGATAGCTGCCATCCTCCGCTTCCCTGTCCCTGAACTCTCTGACCAAGAGGAGGATTCCAGTTCTGAAGAAGATTAATGATTGGAACTAATAATCGAGACAACCTGTGTCTCACTCCTTCACTGTTACATTTTCTCAGCATCCTTGTGACAGAAAGCTGCAAAAGTGGCACTTTGTGCTTCTTACAGGGGTTCCTCATGTATTTGGTCACACTAGGTGATTTGTGGTTGGCAGGATATGTATTCAAACTGAACAATAAAAGGAAATAATCTCCATGTATTACCCTCTTTATTAATTGGGATAATTTAATTTCAGAATTATGAGTTATTTGCAGTACTTAGAAACATTTTGTATTTTTAAAACGAATGCCTGTATATTCTTTGGAATAGACTGTAAAATCCCATATTGCATGCTTTGAAGTAGTTTTCCTTAGGAAAAGCTTTTTAATATCTCATCTTCAGTTTACATTGTTTATTTTAATTCGGCATGGTGTTCTTACACTGGTTTTCTTAATGATCCTTTTCTCCCCATTTCCCCCCACATTCCATTTTTTTTTATTTTTAAATTTATTTGCTATTTTAAATGATAGCTAAATAATTAGAAGACTTTTCTTGAGGACAACTTTAAAATGTGTTTTTCTTAAGAGATTTGTTAAACCAATCATGTAAAAAGTAACAAGGTGGGGGGTTTTTTGCTTTAGACCTAATCATAATTGCTTCAGAGGAGCAGTTAATTAGTTATTTTTAGGTCATTGAGCTTTGGTCTGCTAAGGATTCTCAGGATAATCTATTTAAGGTGCCTTTATTTTTAAAACGAGGCTAAGGTATGTGATTTGCTTATGGGCTATTAGTGGCAAACCTAGAAGTAGTCCCCAGTCTGGACTTGAGTTCTTTGCACTGCTACACTATTTATGTATTTATTTTTTGGCTTATCATAGTTAAATGTTTAATGCTACCTTGAATTTGTATTTGCTTTTACATTCTTAATGGACTTTGTCTATGCCCTATTTTAGGGGTGAGAAAGCCTGTTCAGAAAGTTTAAGTCACATCATTAGTATGTGGCAGTTGATTTGTACTCCAGCTCTTTACCATACTTAGGGAATTTCGGCCAACAGCTGAGAGTTTAAAATATTTTCATTATTTTTCCAAGAGTTAGGGAGGGGGCCTTGAAATGTAATTGCATCTTGACCTTTTACACATCTCAGCTTAGCAAAATAATTAGGAAAGGCCTTATGAAGAAAGAGTGATAATTCAGTCTGTAACTCCAGGATCAGTGGTGTCTGCTTCAAATAAGGACACTAAGTAAACTTTTGCTTGTCCTGTCTGTGTCTGAGCCTTTCTCCTTGTGTAAGTGCCAGGTTTGGGGATTATTTTTTATAAACTTCCTAACTAATCTGAACCTTTTTATCTGTAGTTAGGGGTAGACACCTCCATATACTTTAAAACCACATTTTTATATGTCTATTGTACTTCCTAATCAAAATAATTCAGATTTGTCATTTTGTTATAGTTCATGAATATTTAAGATATCATTAAAAGTATGTTATTAATAATTTGGTAGGAGTGTAGATATGAAGTCACTAAGATTCTTAATGTTAGAACCTGATTGATGATGCATCATATTCTCAGGAAGAATTTGGAGATTTGGGGCCTCGTGCTCATAATCTATGCAGAACTGGTTATTCCTAGCTGTTATCCTTAGTAATAAAAACCAGGGGAAATAAAAGCTTATGGTAAGTCTAACCAATACATTTTAGGACATAAGTTTTCAAATTTAGCTGCCTCTTAGCTTCACCTTGGGAGCTTTAAAAACTCTATACCCAGACTGGACCCCAGACTAAATAACCTTGCACCCCTAGAAATGCTTGTGTGTTTTTTAAAAATTATTATTAAAGCTCCCAGGTGATTCCAATAGGCATCAAGGCTGAGACCCTTGATTCAGGCCTTGCTATTCAAAAGTGTGGTCCATGGACCAGCAGCATCCCCTGAGAGCTTGTTAGAAACTGGAATCCAGGGCTGTACACTAAACCTATTGAATTGCAATCTGTATCTTAACATCCCCAGTTGATTGCTGTGTATAATCAAAGCTGATAAACATAAGCCATAGCTTATTCTCCCTGTGCTAGTTAATCTCTGCCTAGGGTTGCCAGCCATAGAGAAAAAGATTTGAGTTTTAAGATCTTTTAAGAGAGCTAAACTGCCAATGTTCAATTAAATTATCTATAAAACTCTAAATGAAAGGCTGTTTATATGTCTATAACATTTAAAATATCTTTAAGAATTTGTATTTTTAAAAAGTTACATATTATACCAATACCATAATCAAGAGTATAAATCTTCCTAGATGCACAGGTGTAAATATCAAAATAGCGATAGGAGCATATAAAATACAAAATTAATTCAAATAATTAGTTTTTACTATTCCATAGAAAACAAAATGAACCATAGGTCTCTGGAAATGATATGCAGTAGTTTAATTCCAATTGCTGTTCATTACTAAGGAATGACTATGGTAACAAATGGAAACACTGTCAAAAACATAGCTCTCAAATTAATGCAATGTTGTACTGTAAGTTTCCATTTACCATAAGGTGCCTGCTGTAAACAAAGATTGCTGCCCTCCCTAGGCTCAATAAATGAGAAGTTTGCAATTTGTTTCATTTTGTTCCAGATATGATACATATAAAATTACGTTTTGCTATTCTTGGTCTATTATATGTTAAATATTTTGCTAATTTTACGTCTGGACTGTTGATACTGGATTTCACTTTCATTACTCCCTTATATACAAGTTGGATTCCCCCCACCCCCAGGTGCCACTAGAATAGGTTTGTCAAGCTAATTTTCTTTTATCTCTAATTACTTTCAGTCATTAACTTTAGTTCCCTTTTTTAATCCCTGTAACCAGATATCAAACTCACAGTATCTTTAACAGAAGTGACTCATAATTTCTGCAGTTCATATATTCTGGAACTGAAATTCTCTGTGTTGCTAAAAAAAAGTACATGGATGAAATGGTGTATATGTGAATTCCCCAAAGTAGAAGCTGTTTGTTGGGAAGGTACTACTTTGCTTTTAAATCAGATGGTTTTCCAAGTAAATAAAACTGGCAGTTTGTATTCAGTATCGGGATATGTTGAATTACATGTTGAAAAGGGGTTTCTAGGGTGTTTCTTAGAGTTTGAGTAGAGAGAAATTCTTTCGCCTGTGGCCAGAGCTTAGATATGGGGCATCCATATTTATATTACACCAGTCATCAAGGGCAGTACATTTAATTTTATCCGTTCATTTTTTTAGTACCTGTTTGAACCCAGTACTGAGCTGGGTTTAGGGAAGAAACATGTAAACAAATCACTGGATAAAAGTAACTTGTAGGGCTTCCCCTGGTGGCGCAGTGGTTGAGAGTCCGCTTGCCGATGCAGGGGACACGGGTTCGTGCCCCGGTCTGGGAGGATCCCACATGCCGTGGAGCGGCTGGGCCCGTGAGCCATGGCCGCTGAGCCTGCATGTCCGGAGCCTGTGCTCCGCAGCGGGGGAGGCCACAACAGTGAGAGGCCCGCGTACCGCAAAAAAAAAAAAAAAAAAAAAAAAGTAACTTGTAGAAAGTATGAGAGGGCACAATGTTTCAAGGGGTCGCTTTTAGAAGGAACTTTATAGAGCAAGAGCCAGTAAATGTACTTAAAATGATAAACCTGGAGAGGTTATCAGGAAGAGGAGGAGGGCAGGGCAAGTGTGCTAATCACATCAGACCCTGCATGCCACAATAAAGAGTAGGTTCGACCATTAGGAGAAACCACTGAAAAGTTTAAACAGGAGAATGGCATGATAAACTTTGCATTTCGCAAACATCACTGTTTGGCAGCATCAAGGATGCATTGGAGGAGGCAAGATTGGAGGCAAGGAGACGGATTAAGAGAACACTTAGAAAATTTAAGAGGAAAATGATGGTCTAAACAAAGGCAGTAAGAATGAAAAGCCAAGAGGAGGTATTAGGAGATAGGCTCAGAGGGACGTGAGGTTTGTTCAGAGTTATGGAAGGAGTAGAGTCTAGGGGTAAATCTCCAGGTTTTTTTCTTGACTGGTGGGAGATACAAGGGCATAATTCAGACACAGGAAAAATAGGAAGAGAAGCTGACTTGCAAGGAAAAACTAAGTTCAGTTTGGAATCTGGTTTGAAGTGCCTGTGGGACATCTGTAATGCTTTTCCACCAGACTGTTATATGCTTACTTACTCCCTTCAGGTTTTTGCTCAAAATATCACCTTCTCCATGAAGTCTTCCTAAACCAGCCTTTTTAAAAAATGTACCTTCTCCAAGATTCCCTTATCATTCCTTGTCTTATTTTTCTCTGTAACACTTAATTTCACTTAGTTGTTTTGCTTATCATCTATCTAGAATGTAAGCTCCAGGAAGGCAGAGAGTATTGTCTATTAGGTCATTGCTATATCCCCAGTGCTAAGAACAAACCCTGGCACAGAGTAGATGCTCCCAAAAAAAAAAAAAAAAAAAATGATGACTAAATGAATGACCGAATGAATCAATCTCCAGAAGAAGGTCCCTTAGGCAGTTGTGCATACAGTTCTGAAGTTCAGGAAAAAGCATTTGGCGGGGGATAATAATACAAGAAATGTTCAGCATATAAGCAGACCTGAAATCATGGAGGAAAAAAAATGACCTAGGAAGTATTAGGAAAACTAGAAATAAAAGAGGGCCAGGCATCAAAGCATAGGGAAACAGCAATATTTAATCTCTTTAAATGCTACTTCATTCTCTGTATTATAACAAAGCACAGGTGTTTATAGATTTCAACACTTAATATAGTCAGATAATTATTTTTCCCCTACATATCTCTATAGTGTACTAGAGATATACATGTAGAATAGCTAACGTATTGATTTCATAAAAAGCTGAATTTTTAAAAGTTCTTAAGATAAAAATTTCTAAGTCGAGGGGCAAAAACCAAATTACTTGTGTTTATGTTTTTTAAGTGGCTCTTAACATACATGTACATTTACTAATTTAGTGTATGAAAAGTTAGTTTTAAAAAAATATATTAGGGGGTGATGATTTAATTTATTAAAAGATTTTTCTCAGGATCCCCATAGTACAGGGATTATTAGCAAGCTCTGTTTCATTCAGGTCGAAGGGTTACTGCTATACGGCCCTTAGCCCTCATGTCTCCTACCCTAATGTGCATCTTTGATTCCCTCACCACTTCCTCTTTTACTCCCTGTGGGACCACAAGTGTCAGAGTTGTGACATAAACTTTGCAAAGTTATACCTGTTCTAAAAATTGATTTTGACCAGCCCATAATTTTGTTGATACACATTTTTCAGCAAATGAGTTCTCAGTTAGTGAAGAACAACTAAAATGGGGATGTAAAAGCAATTATAAAAAGAATAAACAATTTCAGATAAAGTTTTTAAAGCCCTAAATAAAAGTTTCCTCCATATTGATGTTAGCGTATTTAAACTTTGTGCTGTGATTCAGTTTACGTATTTTAAAAGATTTAGTAGTTTAGAAAAGTGCTATTCAAGATTTTCGTAATGCATTGTGTGTATTGCTGATGAATTCTCAATTTAGAAGTTTAGTGCAAAAGTATTACAGAAAAGCCAAAATGGTTTCTAACGGAGTTGAGATGCAAGTATAATACTTCTGTGTATCAAGGATGCCTTACTTAGAAAAGATTCAAAGTCAGCAATGCAGCTAATTAAGATGTTGAAGAATAAAGCCTCTAGTAATGGCCTAGAACAACTTGAGGAGTTACTTAACATCATCAAGTAGCAGGTAAACTTCACTAGAAATAAAAAAGAAATTGGCTAAGTTCAGGAAGGAGATAGTTAAATTAGAAAGACTGTGAAAAGGCATTGGCAAAAGATATTTGTTAAGCTGAAGTGGAGATGATAAAATCTCATTCATCATGTTTCTTTACATGGCAAGAATTCTTCCTTTTTAGGAAGTGTTTGATACAGCATCACTATCTCTATTATCATCCATATTTTAGAGTGTTCTTTGTAGATTTCCAAGTATACTAATTGAAAGATAGCCCATTTATTTTTCAGTATTTAATTTCTCTATCTTAAGAAACATGTTAGTGTATTCTGTTGTGGTAAAGAACACCGGGAAGGAAACTGGAATATTGTGAATGTATTCGTTTAAATTTAGGAGAAGCTAATGTGTTTTCTCAAGGAAAATCCACTTTTGTGTGCAGCACTTTAGTTGTATGCAAGTCTGCTGACACTATCATTTTTGCTTTTGGCAGTGAATATTTTCATTCTATAACAGTTGACATCAATATGGGAAGGTCTTATATTTCTAGATGCCAGTTGCTAAAGATTGTGACATTTATGATAAATTGTAGGGATTTGGGTTACCAGTCTTCTTTTAAGTTCCCTTTCCTTCATCCCTCAACATTGCCCACATTCTTTAAAATGCCTGTTTTTCTATAATGTAGGAGACCTAGAGGACTTAGAGCTTATTTCAACTTAGGCTGCCACATTTGGTTCCAGAACACCCAATACTGAGGCAGGGCAGTATCTGCCAGACAGCAAATACCAGAGAACAGTGTCTTTGCAGCCACACTGCCTGGCCATGCACAGGGTTGGCACCACTGTCCCAACTCCAGGAATGGACAACATGTTAAAATAAAAGTAACCACGTGCTTATTAAAGACCAGACCTGTGGGAAGTGCTTTAAAAGGAAATATTTAATTCTTTGAAGAGTCCTATGAGAAAGGTTTCGTCAGTACTATTTTCAGGTGAGAAAACAAAAGAGGTTAAATAATTTGTCCAAAATCACATAGCTGGTGGCTGTGATAAGGTGCCCAATCAAGCAACTCCCTAAAAATATAAGAATGCCACTCCATTCTTCAATTTTCTGTTTGGAGTAGGTCAGATGTACCTAGAAATAGAAAAATGATTTGGTAACACTAAATTTTATGTAATCGGCCAAAGTTTGTTGCAATCATTTTATATGTTTTTTTATTTACCTACCACTGTTGTTTTTCATCTTTCATGAAAAATCAGGAGCTCAGTCATATGGCATTCTAGTCTGAAATATAGTTGAGGATTAGAAAGTGTACAGAAACTGTCGTAAGTCTATATATTAAACCAAGCCCCTCAAGCCTTTACTCAGCATCTGTTACTATTTCACACTTAGTTTTAGCAAGCTTGTTTTTAAAAAATGTTTTAAGCCTACTATCTTAATTCATGCATTATTCTAACATAGTAGCACCTTAAGTAACAGAAACTATGCTACTTCGGTATGCAAAGATGAATTAAGATATGTGTCCGTGGCTTTAATCAGCAAATTAGATATCAAGGAGAGATGACCACAAATGGCCAAGCTGACAAGGAGGTGACTGCAGTGAGAAATGACAGCTCAGGTGGATCCTGAATCACCATCGAAAGAAAAAAGTCTAAGGCTTAGAGGCTTTCACTGGGGCCTGAGGACATTACTGTGTTATAATAGCTGGTGTTCATACTGAGGAAAGGATTGAATTACATTCGGTGCATTACATTCAGAAGTCAAGGAAATGTATTGTCTTTCAAAATTACTTTTCTCCAAAAATCATTAAAAGATAGTCGAACTTAAAGAGATCTTTAGCTATCTGCCATACCTAGAAAGACAGTTCCAGATAGCCAGAGTTTTACCATACCTTAATAGTCTTAATAAGAAAACTTATATAATTGTTGAAAGTCGAATACTTGTTAAAGAAAAACATCCCAATAGATTTTAGCTGTAAAATTTATTCAGAGGTAGGAGGTCCTCTGAGTTCAAGTCTAAGTTCCAGAAGTTTTATGTCTGGAATTTTTCGTCAAGTCCTAGTGTAAACATCAACTAGAAATTTTTGTTTGACACCAATGTGAAAAATTGCTCTGTGGATATAAAACATTTTAATCTTGTGTTTCAGCTCATTGATCCTGTGACCATAATTTAGAGTTTTTTCTTCCTCTCCAAGTATATTGTTGACAATGGTAGAAGTCACTTTTTTTTTTTTTTTGATGAGGTGGGGGAGAGACAGATTGAAAATGCATTGTAGTACATGGCTCTGAATCATTTAGAATCATAAAAGGTTAATGCTGTATGGAAACTTTTATGTCATCTGACCTACTCACTTCATGATACGGATGTCAACTGAGGCCCAGAGAGTGTTGGTAACTTGCTCAAAGTCGCTCAAGCGAGAGTTTTTCATAGAGTCCACATTCCAGTTTGGTCCATCCTATTCCAATTTCTTATGTATTTTCTTGTCACCAGTGCACATTGGGAGGCAGTTGGGGTAAGTGAACAAAGACCAATATGGGATTGTAAAAATGCCCTAAACCCTCCTTTATCAAATAATTCTTCATCTTGGGGCAAGACAGTTTCTCAGAAGCATCACTGAGACTCAAACCCAGCTTTGAAGTCCATTTGTCCATTCTTCGAACAACTATTTATCTTCTGCTAGAGAAAGACTCTGCCTCCTGCCTTTCTTCTTCTGAGAATCATTTCGTTCTTCTGACAGCCACTTACTAAATACCAACTATGTGCCAGGCACTCTGCCGGCCCCCAGAGATATGAGGTGAATAGAGAAGATCGCAGTCCCTTCCTTCAAGGGAAACCCAGTCTAGGATAGGGAAAAACAGAGAGAAAACAAGCAATCATAGCACTGCAATAGGTACAGGAATAAGAACTGTGTGGGAATCTTAGAGCTTAAAGGGTGCTCTTAACTCAGCCTGGCTTCACTGAGGAGGTGCTATCAGAGCTTAAACTGCTAAATTCCAGAAGCTCACACTGATCTTGCATTAGTTTCTAGAGAAATGAGGCAAAGGAAACTGAAAGCATTCCTCTCCAATTTACTTGGTAAAATTTTTGTCTTCTAAGTATTGGTCCCTGTAATCCCTAAGCTCTCTCTAAGCTCTGCAGTGAAGAGTCAACAAACCTGAGAAGAGACATCATGGAGAAAGGAGGTTATGTTGCTTCCTACTCTCAGAAAGAAGTGAAAAAGGCATCAGTGGAATCAGAAATACAAACAGGAGACCATGACTGAAAAGAAGAGAAAGATGCTAGAACCATTGTATTTTCCATATTTTTGTTATCTCCCGTTTCTCTCTCATGACTTAACAGCAAAACAGTTAAACCAGAAAAGAGAGCTTGGTGCTCAGTAAGCCGGGGAACAGGACATCGTGTCCTCTCCACAGCCATTCTTGGAAAAGAGGATGTCCAGGGTAGAATGGGTCATGGTGGCCTCCTCGGGGAAAGGGAAACAGGCTTCTGGGCCTGCTGTCAAGCGGGAAGTGCCAGAGAGCTGACTTGGGCCTGGGGAAAGCCCAGAGGCTGGCCGGCAGGAAGACCTGGGGTCTTTCCTATCTCTTTCTTCACCATTTTATCCTTCGTATAAAATTCAGGAAAATAACCTTCATAAACAATAACAACTTCTCTCCTAAGTAGTGCATTTTACTAAATGGCCAACATGGATTGGATGTGGTGGAAGGAAGGGGAATTTTCTGCAGAAGGGAGAAAAGAACAGAGTCTATTTTATGAGGAGGAGTGAACTCTGGGAATAGTGCTCTGACCCTGTGTGTCTCAACGGTATTCTCAGCCTGGGTGAAAGGAAGTGGAAGAATGTGTGGAATGTGGGGAAGTGGGAAGAGCCGAGACACAATTAGTTCTCTGCCTCATTAAATGTAGTAATATATTTTTAAGAAAATGAGTCTGTTATCACTGTAGTAAATTTGGGCCTAACTCCTTGCCTAGAACTTAATGCCTAGAGCTTAATAAGTGTTAGAATTTTTCCTGCCTTTCTGGGAATCATTTTCACCCTTATCTCTAGCTCTTATACTCTCTCTGGGTCACAGTAAAATATAGTGGGAAATGGTGTGAGTAGACAGAAAATGTGGAGAAAGATCCGGCCTTTTTATAATGGTTTGCTGTAGATTTTAAAGCTCTTAGATTTGTGTTTGATGCATGGGTTCACATATGTCCTTCTAAGTAAATTAGGAACTTTAATTGTCAGAGTCAAGAAAGTAATACAGGGCTTCCCTGGTGGCGCAGTGGTTGAGAGTCCGCCTGCCGATGCAGGGGATACGGGTTCATGCCCCGGTCCGGGAGGATCCCACATGCTGCGGAGCGGCTGGGCCCGTGAGCCATGGCCGCTGAGCCTGCGCGTCCGGAGCCTGTGCTCCGCGATGGGAGAGGCCACAACAGTGAGAGGCCCGCGTACTGCGGGGAAAAAAAAAAGAAAGTAATACAGCCAGATTTTATACTTGAGACTATAAAAAGGATGTTGCACACCAAAAATTACAATGTAATTTACATGCCATTTGCTATAGTTACAAAAAAGACCGTATATAAGCATTTGCAAAAGCATCGCCTTTCTGAATAACTGAATCACAGAAGAAGTCATCTATGCCATTCTCAGAGGACTCTGGCTGTGGTAGGACAGACATGAGAACTGGCCTGTGAATCAGATCAGGATGTGCCCAGGCCCTACTAGTTGGTTGTGTGACTTGAAATCATTTCATCCTTTTGAACCTCCATTTCTTCATCAGTAGATTGAGGAAAGATGGGTGGCACTTGATTTCCTAGGCACCCTTGCAGATCCCTGATTCTACTTGGTGCAGTAGCAATAATTGTTTGTTACTTTTAAAAGTGGTATCTTTCCAGCAAAATAAATCTTCAGTGACTCTCAGGTTTAAAAAGAATCTATTTCGCACCATATTCCAAAAGCTGCCAAATTTGGGGTTTGGCTGACTGCTAAAGAGAGCAGCCTGCTAGAGGGAGCAAATTCCAGAGCTGAGGGTCATTTTTTACAATGCTTTGCCAATACTCCCATATTTTCAAAGTTGTTAGGGGCCTTTAAACTTGAGCATCAGGAGGGAAACAGTTGTTTAAAACATTTTGCCAATAGGTACACAAAAATTTTCAACTGTACAAATATATTTGAATAGTTTGCCACATTCCAGTGACATGCCAAGTTGCACAGTCCTGCCACTTTCCTCCTTGTTATTTTTCCTCCCCTATCAACTTTGCTTGCTGTCCCAAAGAACTAGGTAATGAGAAAACACAGGTCTTTATTTTTACCGGAATGTTCCTTCAGTTTGGCCAGTGGTTCTCAAACCAGGCAGCTAGGGACTTTTAAAATCACATGATGACTGGCCCCACCCCAGACAATTAAGTCAGAATATTTGGGGAAAGGAATCCAAGCATCTGTACATTTAAAAAAAGCTCCCCAGGTTTTTCTTTCTTTTTTTTTAACTTTTTATTTTTTATTTTTTTAAACATCTTTATTGGAGTATAATTGCTTTACAATGGTGTGTTAGTTTCTGCTTTATAACAAAGTAAATCAGCTATACATATACATATATCCCGATATCTCCTCCCTCTTGTGTCTCCCTCCCACCCTCCCTATCCCACCCCTCTAGGGGGTCACAAAGCACCAAGCTGATCTGCCGGTGCTATGCTGCTGCTTCCCACTAGCTATCTATTTTACATTTGGTAGTGTATATATGTCCATGCCACTCTCTCACTTCGTCCCAGCTTACCCTTCCCCCTCCTCGTGTCCTCAAGTCCATTCTCTACGTCTGCGTCTTTATTCCTATCCTGCCCCAAGGTTCTTCAGAACCTTTTTTTTTTTTAGATTCCATATATATGTGTTAGCAAACGGTATTTGTTTTTCTCTTTCTGACTTATTTCACTCTGTAGGACAGACTCTAGGTCCATCCACCTCACTACAAATAACTCAATTTCGTTTCTTTTTATGGCTGAATAATATTCCATTGTATATATGCACCACATCTTCTTTATCCATTCATCTGTTGATGGACACTTAGGTTGCTTCCATGACCTGGCTATTGTAAATAGAGCTGCAATGAACATTGTGGTACATGCTTCTTTTTGAATTATGGTTTTCTCAGGGTATATGCCCAGTAGTGGGATTGCTGGGTTATATGGTAGTTCTATTTTTAGTTTTTTAAGGAACCTCCATACTGTTCTCCATAGTGGCTGTATCAATTTACATTCCCACCAACAGTGCAAGAGGGGTCCCTTTTCTCCACACCCTCTCCAGCATTTATTGTTTGTAAATTTTTTGATGATGACCATTCTGACGGGTGTGAGGTGATACCTCATTGTAGTTTTGATGTGCATTTCTCTAATGATTAGTGATGTTGAGCATCCTTTCATATGTTTGTTGGCAATCTGTATATCTTCTTTGGAGAAATGTCTATTTAGGTCTTCTGCCCATTTTTGGATTAGGTTGTTTATTTTTTTGATATTGAACTGCATGAGCTGCTTGTAAATTTTGGAGATTAATCCTTTGTCAGTTGCTTCATTTGCAAATATTTTCTCCCATTCTGAGGGTTGTCTTTTCATCTTGTTTATGGTTTCCTTTGCTGTGCAAAAGCTTTTAAGTTTCATTAGGTCCTATTTGTTTATTTCTGTTAACACTCCCCAGGTGTTTCTTATCTGCAACCAGGTTAAACGTTGGCCCTTCATCACCTACTAGGCCAGTTGGCCCTAAAGTGTTTGGTGGCCACAAAACCAATCAGGGTCTGGCTAAGAAAAAGAGATGGAGCATAGAAAAACTTGTGAAATTATAGATTAATTATCCCCACTACTGAAAAGGCAACTTTAAAAAGTTGATGAGGACTTCCCTGGTGGCGCAGTGGTTGAGAGTCCGCCTGCAGGTGCAGGGGACACGTGCCCCGGTCTGGGAAGATCCCACATGCCGTGGAGCGGCTGGGCCCGTGAGCCATGGCCGCTGAGCCTGCGCGTCCGGAGCCTGTGCTCTGCAACGGGAGAGGCCACAACAGTGAGAGGCCCGCGTGCTGCAAAAAAAAAAAAAAAAAAAAAAGTTGATGAGGGGAGTGTATTTCTTTGGCTTTAATGCCTCGTTGCAAGGTTTGACTATACCTTATGTATTTTGTCTTGCTATAATAAATTCACAATTAGGATTGATAGTGAATATTTATTGATGTACATATATTGCTCAGTATAGTGAAGGGGGTTACAAAAAAGTAGCTCCTTGAAGGATGGGGCTTGTAAATCTTGGTATGCAAGAATTATGTAAGATGGAACAAGACGAATATTTTACAGAGAGTGAAAGCTAATATTGTTGGCAACAGGAAGATAACACAATTGGGTGGAATCACCTAAGAAGGTGGTATTTGAGTCTGGGTCACCTTCTGAATGTCTTCTTTCACTCAATCAGCAGGCAGCAGTGGTAAGAACATTGGCTCTTAGCTGGAAAATCTTAGCTCTACTACAGATGGGCTCTGTGACCTTGGGCAAGACATGTTGTTACCTTTTTGATCCTCAAATTTAGATTTATGAGGTTTAATCTGTAAAATGGAAAAAAAATGATAAAACTTTCCTCATAGAGTTGAAAAGAATAAATAATATGATTTAAGCAAAATACCTGGGAATTAATAAGAGCTCTAGTTAACTGACTCTTATTCCTCCTTCCTGTTGCATCTATTTGCCACACATACCACTTGGGCAGCAGATCAGCCATGGAGGTGTGAGGCAGAAGAAGTGCCTCAAGTTTCTTCCTGTCATAAATCCCTCCCATCTGCCAAGGATGGTGTTATAACCAGAAAAAGTAGACCCATCCGTCCAGTTACCCTCAGCAAGAGACGGGCTAGCCGATCGTTCTCAGTCTTTATAATATTTTTATTTCCTTATATTAGGATACATAATGCACGTCTCACCTCATTGCCCAGAGGATGGAGGTGAAAACTGTACTTTTGTAAGTGATAACAAGCCAGTAAGGAAGAGGAACATAGAAAAGCACATTTCATTCTCTACCTCTGCATCTTTATTTAAAAATAAATAAATAAATAATTAATTTTAAAAAAAGAAAAGCACATTTCACTTCATTCCAGGAACAGTAACCCCTTCAAGAACACCACTGTTTGCACACAGAGAACAATAACTACCCACCGAGGAGGTCCTGGCTCTGTGTACTGAACCGCAGAAGCTCATATGGCCCCATGGTGCTGAGGTTGGATTTATATCAGCCATAACCCACCATTAAACTTCCAATCAAACAAAATTAATATTAATTCTTAGGTTGAACAATAGGTGCTGTCTTTTCTTCCATTTAGTCACCTTAATTCCTGTGGTACCTGTTAATGATTATTTGAATATCATTCTTCCACTGCTCAGCTTTCCTTGTCTGGGTGTTTCAGCCATATGTAAGTCATAAAAAAATCACAATTCTCGGGCTTCCCTGGTGGCGCAGTGGTTGAGAGTCCGCCTGCCGATGCAGGGGACACGGGTTCGTGCCCCGGTCTGGGAAGATCCCACATGCCGCGGAGCGGCTGGGCCCGTGAGCCATGGCCACTGAGCCTGTGCTCCGGAGCCTGTGCTCCGCAAGGGGAGAGGCCACAACAGTGAGAGGCCCGCCTACCGCAAAAAAAAAAAAAAAAAAAAAAAAAAAAAAAAAATCACAATTCTCCTACGACTTCTAAGTCAGTTGCAAACAACACAAAGCAACTCTGGTAATGGAAGCAAAAAAAAATATTTTAGGAGAAGTTGAGGAGGCCTCAGATAGGAAGAGAAAGAGGAAGGCATAGTCAAATCTTTGCTGCAGAAATATCTGTGTAGGACAATGCAGCCGATGGAATCACCACCCCCAGACAACCACCACCAATCCACTGGACTTAAAACTCAACCAGAGATTCTGAGAGTAATCTTTAATGTGCAGGAACATCAGGTTGGCCATCCAGAGGTCACATGTTCACCTTCCCTGGACCAGGAGGCAGGATGAAGGACTGTTCTATACTCCTTCACTCATCTGTATCCTGAAATTCCACCCCTTTCCCCAGCTAAGAAGAGTGTGGATGCTGGAGAGCTAAAAGAAAAGAAAGTATCTACTAACTATTGTAGAACAGTAGGAGTAAGAGAACTAACATTTACCAAATCCCATACAAGGCACACTCTATACCATGTTAGAGGCACAGGCCTGCAGCCAGATTGGCGTTCAGACCCCGGCTCAGCCATCTGCTGGAAGAAGCAAGGGTGATGCTGAGCCTGGAACCCATGTCCGTCTGACTCTAGGGCCTGGTGTCCCATCACTAGTTCATCCATTTCAGTAGGTTTTAACTCTTACATTCTTCATCAGAGCAGAGATGCGAATTAGCTAGGAAAACCTTACCCTGAATCCCTTTCAGGCTTCATATCTGCTTGGAAAAAAAAAAATTACCTAACCATATAAAATAGTTGAATAATTGGCACATTTTTTTCTTTTATGTGACTACTTCCCTTAAATCTTGACTTCAGTCTTGCTCTTGGGCTCCTGATATTCTGATGGATGTCTTATTCACCAGCAAGAACTTAAAAACCAGTCCTACTGCTAGATTTTAAATGGTGGCTTATTTAAATAGTCAAAGTCAGTCAGCGGATCACTAAATTTTTAGACTGGGCAGTTCTCAGCAGGAGATTCAGTATTAGTCCTGAAGCACAATGGAAGTTCAGGAGACTCAGGGAGCACCTGGCTTCCAGTCACAAGTCTTGAGGTCACCTCAGGCCACTTACATTTCTTATCACTGCTTTTCCCCAGCTGACATTTGGCTCTGGAGGGAAATGGAAGCCAGGAAAGAGGAAGATGGTATTGTACCTCCCCACTCCAACACACACTTGTCCTTAGCCTCAGCATTGTTTTCCAATCCAGCTATCAGACTTCACGCATGGAAGAGGAGGAACTAGCAAACATATCCAGATTTCCTCTTGGACACCAAATGCTAAGCAGGGTTGGCCACAAAAATTTTAAAGAACAAAACCCACCAGCATTTTTACTCTCCTACAGTTAAGCCTCAATTTAGAGGTGAGCCAAAGTTAAAAATATAAAACATATAGTAAGTGCTTCTCTTCCACCTTCCTAAGGTTGTCAGATTTAGGGGCTGGGGGGAATAGTGAACACGACAGACTTATTCTAAATGATTATTCATTGCTTACCTGAAATTCAAATTTAACTGGCTGTCTAGCAACGCTACACCCCCATGTTCATGCCTCTGGCACTATTGGCCATGATTGGCTTTGGTTGGAGAGATCTTTGCTTGGGTGGAAGTTGGGAGGAGGACTAGTGAGTGTATTGCTGCCCAAGATTGGTCTTGGCTCTAGTTTTAGAGCCTTTGTTGGAAGAATGGAGAAGGGCTGATCTCTTATGTGTTTGAAAAACACTGACCTGAGCCTTTCAACAGTAGCAATGGATGTAAATATATGTCTACTTAGCAGTCACCTTTTCCAGATGATCCTAATATCCTAAAATAAAAAGGTTATTGCCTTTCTCAGTCCAGTCATCTGAGACTGTTACTCCAGAGAGGTGCCTAATTGCAAGATGTCTTTACAGTAGTAGTAGTTAATGTTAATGATGCAATTTGATAATGTGAGGTTATCTTACAAAATTAAATTGGTAATTACAGGTAGCTTATACTCTTGATAAATTAAGGAAGATTAATTTTAAATGTATCGCCAAACATAAATTAAGTCACAATAACTCCATAAAGGTAGGAACAACATACAACAGGGAGACACTTAGTAGGTGGTACTGAACAGAAAGGCTCTGGAGTTAGACCTCCTGAATTCAGTATCTCTAGTAAGGACTATTTCAGTGACTGACTTCAGTGTCCTCACTGGTAAACTAAGTGCCAACCTAATAGGGTTTTTTTGAACATTAAGTGAGGTTTTTTATGTCTTTTATAATGATTGGTCCAGAGTAAATGTTCAACACATTTTACCTGCTTTAGATGGTATATTGAAAAATTTGCTCCTTGGGACTCAAAAAATATCCATGAACACTGGCACATTTTCAGTTCTGAAAGGAAACCAATGTGCCAGCAGAAATAGAAACAGATATCCTTGTTTTCAAATAAAGACAAGTTCTTTATGGGAAAGATGAACGTTAATGACGCCTTACAGACAGTTGAACATAGCTACTCATGGTCAGGAGCTTATACTATCAAGTTAGTGTTTATTTCTATTAATCTAAAATAATTTTTCCTGAGTCATGGCATAAACTTTTCATGTTCTCCGCCCCCCGCCACCATAAACACACTAGAAACTATCATTCTTAGGCAGGGATAGGGAAGCTGGGGGGTATTTGAAGGGACTGTTTTGTGAATTAGATAGTCAATTAAGAAAGGGCTAGCTCACAGACTGAAAGAGACTTGACCCATCAGCTGCCGAGGCCAGCTCAGAGACCAGGGTCCTGGTTACAGAGAAAGGACCCTGAGGCCACATCCAGGAGGAGCAGTCCTCAGAACCTAGTCTTGCATATTAACCCTCCCAGAGAGATGGCAAAGCTCTTTTTCCAATACTCTGCATTTTTGGAAATTGGTATGTTTATTCCCTCCCAGGCCTTTCCACTTTTATTCTGAATCACAGGAAAAATCATAATAGTAAAATCTGTCTGTATTATGACTGGTTACAGCAGATGGGGATTTTCTTCGAAGTTTTCAAGGAGTGTCACCTAGCAGCTGGGTTCCTTTGCCTGGATAGAATTGGCTCCCTAAAAGCAAAAAAGAGATAGAAGCACTTGGGGTGATAAACTTGTGTCAGTTTGGAATCGGACTGTAACAGTTTAAAGCCTCTCAAATTCAATGCCTTCTAAAGCTTTAAATGCTATCCACTAAGAAATCATATCTGAGGAATTTTTTCCGTTAAACATTTAGTCTGGTTCAGACATAATAAGATACTAATCTTTTCAAAACTTGTTTTCCCTTATTTGGCTTTCTTACTTTTTCTAAAAAGTAAGAGTTTAATATACTAGAAGTGCTGAATACAAGGGGTGGAGTAGAAAGTACCCTGGCTTGGTTTCAGGAGAACTAGGTCCAAACCTGGATTCCATAACTAAGTGATTTTATGACCTTGGGTATCACTAAGCCATTGTGAGCCTCATCTATATAGTGGGGATAATGCCACCTGGAAATGTGGGGAACACTAAATTATGGAAGCTTTATGTAAGCACTCAGCTCACATAGTAGGTGCTCAATAAATTTAAATCTGTGGCCATAGGGGGATCTTGTCACAAGCATCGTTAGAGCTTCTTCTTTAATTAAGTGTGAAATGAACGTTAATTTTAAAGCTTTTGTGTCCTGATCAAATAGAGATTATGATCTTCTCGAAGAAACTAAAATAGTTTGAGAAGACAGACATCATTCTAGGGTAATAATAGAAATGCAGAAATGGACAATTGTGCTTTAATGCATCAAAGATTAAAAACAAGGCAAAGTCAGAATAACATTTGTTTCATCTGCCAGAATCTTACCCTATTTCTTACCTTCGACTTGTTTAATTATAGGACATTAGGATGGTACAGACTTTGGAAGATCTAAACTATTTGTAAATATGTATCTTTGCATATGCATTTTATAATATACATATTTTAAAAGGTTGTTCCAACTTTATTTGTAGCAGAGGTCAGCAACCTTTTTTCTGTGAGATGATGTATATTTTTTAGTCTTTGCAGGCCTCAAAGACTCCTTAGTGATTACTTAACTCCCACAGTCTCCTTAGTGATTACTTAACTCTGCCATTGTAGTGCAAAAGCGGCCATAGACAATAGTAAACTAAAGGACATGGCTGTGTTCCAATAAAACTTTATTTACAAAAACTGGCGTTGGGTGACATTTGGCCCATAGGACAGTTTGCTGACCTTTGGCCTAGAGCATGATATATAGTCTATTTACAAATTAGGCATAAGTAAGATAATTTATCCAAGGAGAAAATGTGTATGTATATTCATAAGTTATTAATTTAGCAGTTATATAAAAATTAACCTTATTATATACATTTATTTCTTTAGCATCATGGCTTGCTGAGTTTAAAAAAATAGTGTGGTTATCTAATATATTCAGTTGAGATGCTGGTATGTAAATCACGTTGGAATCAGCATTTCACCAGTACATTTTTATTTTAACATCTTTATTGGAGTATAATTGTTTTACAATGTTGTGTTAGTTTCTGCTGTATAACAAAGTGAATCAGCTATACATATACATATATCCCCATATCCCCTCCCTCTTGCGTCTCCCTCCCACCCTCCCTCTCCCACCCCTCTAGGGGGTCACAGAGCACCGAGCTGATCTCCCTGTGCTATGCGGCTGCTTCCCACTAGCTATCTATTTTACATATGGTAGTGTATATATGTCCATGCCACTCTCTCACTTCGTCCCAGCTTACCTTTCCCCCTCCCCGTGTCCTCAAGTACATTCTCTGCCTCTGCGTCTTTACCCTGCCCCTAGGTTCCTCAGAACCTTTTTTTTTTTTTAGATTCCATATATATGTGTTAGCATACAGTATTTGTTTTTCTCTTTCTGACTTCCTTCACTCTCTATGACAGACTCTAGGTCCATCCACCTCACTACAAATAACTCAATTTCATTTCTTTTTATGGCTGAGTAATATTCCACTGTATATACGTGCCACATCTTCTTTATTCATCTGTTGATGGACACTTAGGTTGCTTCCATGACCTGGCTATTGTAAATAGTACTGCAGTGAACATTGTGCTACATGACTCTTTTTGAATTACTGTTTTCTCAGGGTATATGCCCAGTAGTGGGGTTGCTGGGTCATATGGTAGTTCTATTTTTAGATTTTTAATGAACCTCCATACTGTTCTCCATAGTGGCTCTAACAATTTACTTTCCCACCAACAGTGCAAGAGGGGTCCCTTTTCTCCACACCCTCTCCAGCATTTATTGTTTGTAGATTTTTTGATGATGGCCATTCTGACTGGTGTGAGGTGATACCTCATTGTAGTTTTGATGTGCATTTCTCTAATGATTAGTGATGTTGAGCATCCTTTCATGTGTTTGTTGGCAATCTGTATATCTTCTTTGGAGAAATGTCTATTTAGGTCTTCTGCCCATTTTTGGATTGGGTTGTTTGTTTTTTTGATATTGAACTGCATGAGCTGCTTGTATATTTTGGAGATTAATCCTTTGTCAGTTACTTCATTTGCAAATGTTTTCTCCCATTCTGAGGGTTGTCTTTTGGTCTTGTTTATGGTTTCCTTTGCTGTGCAAAAGCTTTTGTTTCATTAGGTCCCATTTGTTTATTTTTGTTTTTATTTCCATTTCTCTAGGAAGTGATCAAAAAGGATCTTGCTGTGATTTATGTGATAGAGTGTTTCTGCCTATGTTTTCGTCTAAGAGTTTTATAGTGTCTGGCTTTACATTTAGGTCTTTAATCCATTTTGAGTTTATTTTTGTGTATGCTGTTAGGGAGTGTTCTAACTTCATTCTTTTACATGTAGCTGTCCAGTTTTCCCAGCACCATTCATTGAAGAGGCTGCCTTTTCTCCATTGTATATTCTTGCCTCCTTTCTCAAAGATAAGGTGACCATATGTGCGTGGGTTTATCTCTGGGCTTTCTATGCTGTTCCATTGATCTATATTTCTGTTTTTGTGCCAGTGCCATACTGTCTTTATTACTGTAGCTTTGTAGCATAGTCTGAAGTCAGGGAGCCTGATTCCTCCAGCTCCATTTTTCTTTCTCAAGATTGCTTTGGCTATTTGGGGTCTTTTGTTTTTCCATACAAATTGTGAATTTTTTTTGTTCTAGTTCTGTGAAAAATGCCATTGGTAGTTTGAAAGAGATTGCACTGAATCTGTAGATTGCTTTGGGTAGTATAGTCATGTTCACAGTGTTGATTCTTCCAGTCCAAGAACATGGTATATCTCTCCACCTGTTTGTGTCATCTTTACTTTCTTTCATCAGTCAGTGTCTTATAGTTTTCTGCATACAGGTCTTTTGTCTCCTTAGATAGGTTTATTCCTAGGTATTTGATTCTTTTTGTTGCAGTGGTAAATGGGAGTGTTTACTTAATTTCTCTTTCAGAGTTTTCATCATTAGTGTATAGGAATGCAAGAGATTTCTGTGCATTAATTTTGTATCCTGCTACTGTACCAAATTCATTGATTAACTCTAATAGTTTTCTGGTAGCATCTTTAGGATTCTCTATGTATACTATCACGTCATCTGCAGACAGTGACAGTTTTACTTCTTCTTTTCTCATTTGGATTCCTTTTCTTCCTTTTTCTTCTCTGATTGCTGTGGCTAAAACTTCCAAAACTATGTTGAATAATAGTGGTGAGAGTGAGCAACCTTGCCTTTATCCTGATCTTAGTGGAAATGGTTTCAGTTTTTCACCATTGAAAATGATGTTGGCTGTGGGTTTGTCATATATGGCTTTTATTATGTTGAGGTAAGTTCCCTCTATGCCTACTTTCTGGAGAGTTTTTTATCGTAAATTGGTGTTGAATTTTGTCAAAAGCGTTTTCTGCATCTATTGAGATTATCATATGGTTTTTATCCTTCAATTTGTTAATATAGTGTATCACATTGTTTGATTTGCATATATTGAAGAATCCTTGAATTCCTGGGATAAACCCCACTTGATCATGGTGTATGATCCTTTTCATGTGCTCTTTCACCAGTACTTTTTGAAGTGCTGACCTGGAGACATGTGTACTTGCACAATAGGCTTTACCGTTTCCCTGTGGTAGACAAATTTCAAAATTGGACTCAAACACATTACACAAATGTCCAGAACAGGATTTCCTTCTGTTGCACAAGAATATTTTGTGAATTTCCTGAGAAGTACATTCAAGGATAGCCTACCTGAGAGTAACTGAGCCATTGTGTTGTAAGGAATTTCCTGCAGGGATTAAACTGGTTAGCTTAGACCTCAGTTTTTTATAACTATTTCCCACATTCACCTTTAACAGTGCCTTTTAAGAATGTTTTTCTGTGATTCCTTTCTCCAGGAAGAGATTGAAAGTAATGAAATACCTAGACCATCAGAGAACTTTGAAGTCTAGAGCATCCCCTTTTGGCCATAATAATGAGAAGCCATCTCAATTCTCAGTGCCTTAATAAATCATCCAACATTAACATGCACATCAGAAAGGCAGCCAGTCTCTCACCATTTAGAGTCTAATTCTAATTTTATAAATTGTAATTCTATTGTATTTTGAGAGTATCTAGGAATCGGAAGTTTTATGCAAGAATAATAACAAGGTAAATAAAAGCTGTCAGAAGACCCCAAGATATCAGTGTCTTAACACTGACTTTATTTCTTTCACATTTCTCAGTCCAGTGTGGGTGGGGTGACCCCGCTCCATCTTGTACTCTGCCGTTGGGAACACATCCCTCTAAGATGACAGCAGAAGGGAAGAGAAAGGTGTTGGTAGGAAACGGCATACCTGCTCTTAACTGCCTTGGCTGGAGGTGACACATTATCACTTCTGCTTATGATTTATTGACCGGAACCAGCCCATATGGCTCCCACCTCACTGCAAGGGGCACTGGGAAATATGGAGAAGCACATGGATGTTTGGTCATAATTGGTGAGGCCTGCAACAGAACAACATTTAAAGCGCTTGGTTCTTGTGCTGAGTCGAAAAAGCAATCAGATAAGGACTAATAAGAAACTTATTATCTCAGTTTTTATTTAGTTGGTTTTGACAAAGATGCAAGCTGATAGGATGTTTGTTGCATTCTCTGATTATTTTCCTATTTTAAAATAGTCTGCTGTGTTTACAATTCTCTACCCCTTAACTTAGTGGACAGATAAAGCTCTTGTCTAATTATGTAATCCTTAATATCTGTGTCATTAAATTGATACTTGTCATATATTTCTTTGTAATGATAGCCTACTTTCTAAGTGTGTGTGTGTGTGTGTATGTGTATGTATCTTATTTCTCCATTTATAATCACTACAGGAAGACTATCAATGTGTACTCAATAAATGTTGGTTGATTAATAGATAAAGATAATTTTATATACACCAGGGAATATGGAAACTTATATTCGGTAAACTCTGGTACCACCAACAGCATGAAGATTAAGGGTGACTGACTTTAGTTTGCATTTCTAGACTGCTTAGGAATTTTAGTTTCTCAAAGTATGTCCAATGAACTAAACTGGGAAGTCTGTTGTGGAGTCCAGGAACCTACACTAGTAAAAAAAAAAATATATGTTTTTAGGCTGCTTTTTCCCCTATTCTGAGTGAAAGTGGTCCTTTTGAAATCCATAGAAAAAACTAGAGTATTCTATTCGGGTGCATGTTGCTGTAAACACATTACCTCATACATAATTGGTAAATGGGGCAATGATGTCACTCTAACACTCTAATGCAGTTTTCCCCAACACCTTAATGTTTATGCCACCAAGTACCAGCACCTGAATGCCAATTACATTAAGAGCTGGACACAGCACACATGGACTAACACAGTATGTACACAGTGCCCATTCTCCCTCACATTCTTCCTCTTGGCTTAGTTATTTCATGTACGTGATTTCTTGGAAGAATTTATTACCTGGTTGGCCCCAACCCAGTTCATTTTCCCCTTGTTGCCATAACTTTGCAGCCTCAACATTTTCTTGCTCCCCTCCATGAAAGACCCATATTTTGTGTAGCATTTATTTGTTAGGAATTTAACATGCCTTTAGTGTTTTTAGTTTTTTTTGTGTGTGTTGTTATTGGTGTTGTTTGTGCTTTGGCCAAAAAAATTGTGTAGGTTTTGAGCAGGCTGCCCCAAAACTATTTTTACTGTAAGCTCTATTATTTTCACATTTGACTTTGTACAAGACATGAGGTCGCTTGTAGGAATAACTGTGTTACATTATAGTAGACAGGCCTATATTCTTACAACTTCAATTGCATATATTTTATGGAATAAAGAATGTCAGTAACAAAACTGGCACTGCGCCCATTTGAGACGTCACCATGTGGAGACAGTTTTCTGACCTTTTATCCTTTATGTGTTATAGTGCTTTAGAATTCCCAAGTGGTGTTCACATGCAGAATCTTACTTCAATCTCAGAACAATACCACAGAATCACTATGAAGATTAATACTTGAAGTCTTGGAAATTGAGGCTCAGAGGAGAGAAATAGTCCACCTAAGGTAGATTGGTGACAAAGTTCTGGTTGTAATCAGATATTCTACTCAAATAACTATTTTTTTAAATTTTATTCTATTTATTTTTTGTACAGCAGGTTTTTATTACTTATCTATTTTATACATATTAGTGTATACATGTCAGTCCCAACCTCCCAGTTCATCCCACCACCCCCAGCCCCTGCCACTTTCCCCGTTTGTCTCTATTTGTGCCCTGCAAACAGGTTCATCTGAACCATTTTTCTAGGTTCCACATATATGCGTTAATATACGATATTTGTTTTTCTCTTTCTGACTTACTTCACTCTGTATGACAGTCTCTACGTCCATCCATGTCTCTGCAAATGACCCAATTTCATTCCTTTTTATGGCTGAGTAATATTCCACTGTATATATGTACCACATCTTCTTTATCCATTCGTCTGTTGATGGGCATTTAGGTTGCTTCCATGACATGGCTATTGTAAATATTGCTGCAATGAACATTGGGGTGCATGTGTCATTTTGAATTATGGTTTTCTCAGGGTATATGCCCAGTAGTGGGATTGCTGGGTCGCATGAGAATTCTATTTTTAGTTTTTTAAGGAACCTCCATACTGTTCTCCATAGTGGCTGTATTAATTTACATTCCCACCGACAGTGCAAGAGGGTTCCCTTTTCTCCACACCCTCTCCAGCATTTGTTGTTTGTAGATTTTCTGATGATACCTATTCTAACTGGTGTGAAGTGATACCTCATTGTAGTTTTGATTTTCATGTCTCTAATAACTAGTGATGTTGAGCAGCTTTCATGTGCTTCTTGGCCATCTGTATGTCTTCTTTGGAGAAATGTCTGTTTAGGTCTTCTGCCCATTTTGGATTGTGTTGTTTGTTTTTTTAATATTGAACTGCATGAGCTATTTAAATATTTTGGAGATTAATCCTTTGTCCATTGATTCGTTTGCAAATATTTTCTACCATTTGGAGGGTTGTCTTTTCATCTTGCTTATAGTTTCCTTTTCTGTGCAAAAGCTTTTAAGTTTCATTAGGTCCCATTTGTTTATTTTTGTTTTTATTTCCATTATTCTAGGAGGTAGATCAAAAAAGATCTTGCTGGGATTAATGTCAAAGAGTGTTCTGCCTGTGTTTTCCTCTAAGACTTTTATAGTGTCTAGCCTTACATTTAGGTCTTTAATCCATTTTGAGTTTATTTTTGTATATGCTGTTAGGGAGTGTTCTAATTTCATTCTTTTACATGTAGCTGTCCAGTTTTCCCAGCACTACTTATTGAAGAGACTATCTTTTCTCCATTGTATATCCTTGCCTCCTTTGTCATAGATTAGTTGACCGTAAGTGCGTGGGTTTATCTCTGGGCTTTCTCTCCTATTCCATTGATCTATATTTCTGTTTTTGTGCCAGTACCATATTGTCTTGATTACTGTAGCTTTGTAGTATAGTCTGAAGTCAGGGAGTCTAACTCCTCCAGCTCCATTTTTTTCCCTCAAGATTGCTTTGGCTATTCGGGGTCTTTTGTGTCTCCATACAAATTTTAATATTTTTTTGTTCTAGTTCCGTAAAAAATGCCATTGGTAATTGGTTAGGGATTGCATTGAATCTGTAGATTGCTTTGGATAGAATAGTCATTTTCGCAATATTGATTCTTCCAATCCAAGAACATGGTATATCTGTCCGTTTCTGCCATCTTTGATTTCTTTCATCAGTGTCTTACAGTTTTCTGAGTACAGGTCTTTTACCTCCTTAGGTAGGTTTATTCCTAGGTATTTTATTCTTTTTGTTGCAGTGGTGAATGGGATTGTTTCCTTAAGTTCTCTTTCTGGCCTTTTGTTGTTAGTGTATAGGAATGCAAGAGATTTCTGTGCATTAATTTTGTCAAATAACCATATTTTGAGTGTCTATTTTATGCAAGGCACTGGAGATACAGAGATAAATAAGATGAAACCCAGCTCTCCTCCAGCCCACTTCTTCCACTGATGTGGGGACTCTTCACCTTGGACTGGGTGGGCCCCAGAGAATTGACTCAATCCCAGAGAGGCAACAGCATTATTAGTTTCTTAGAAGAGCTGGCAACTGAGTACCCTGGCTGCTTTGTGCAAGGCTGTGGGACACTTGGGTGGCTCCTGGCCGAGGGGCCTCAGCCTGTTGCCAACTGGAAGTCTGTCACGTGACTCTGCTCCCTCACCAGTCCCTATTCTAGCCTCTACCCATGACTTTGATTTACCCAGTGGAAACACAGCTGCAAGACTGCAGAAGTCCTATTGCCTCTAATCTTTCTGCTTTGTATGAGCTGTAATTTCATCCATGGATGCATAGTGAAGATGACTCATCATTGCTTCATGTGCTTCCTCGTCTGGGACAGTAGACAGGGAACTCAAATAAGAGCAAGGAAATTGTTTTGTCCTCCTGGTCGCTTCAGTAAACTAGCCGTGGTATCTTAAGCAAGGTATTTCAACTGCTTGGGCCTCAGTGTCCTCATGATTTAAAGACACTCTCTAATTAGATAGTCTAAATAAGGCCTTTCCCAGATGTTGCCTTCTGAGATTCCTCAAGAGCACAATCGGGTTTACTCAGTGTGTGCTCAGAGGAGGGCTCCAAGGAGCCAGGTCCACAGAGCTTTATGGAGAGTGAGGTCTTGATGGTGCCCTGACTTTCCTGAGATCGTTCTGTATCTTAGAGAAGCCTCAGAGCTAGTTACAAACTGAACGATCACAATGGCGGCCCCTTATGTGTATGGAGTATTTAAGCATTTTAAATGATCATGTATTTTTTTAAAACATTTAAAAAAACCATTATAGAAAGTACAGAGCTGTTTAAGATACAGAGACATTAATGAAGAAGATAAATATGTTTGAGGGAAATTCAAATGGTTTTTAACAAAATATTGGAGAAGATAATCATTTTCAAAATTAATGAGAAAGACTCTACAATATTCATATTACTATCAAGTTCATTACTTGATTACAGATATTTAAATCCTAAATGAGCATTTAAATGTATGTACTTAGAGTGAGTGACATTTAAGGCTGTCTTATTCTCTCTGACACCCCAATCTTTTTCTGCTTTAGGAAAATGGAGGTCACCTAATTCCTGAGATCTCTTCTAATTGTAGTTTTGATTCCATGATCCTACTTAGGCAGAACCCACAACATGTTAAATGTTTATTTACTTTGTCAGTGCTTAGCCTGTGGTTGGACATTTAAATATCCCAATGGAGACTGAGAAAGCAGAGCAGAGAATGGTGAAATACAGGCAAAGGAAGAGAAATAATTGGAAACTGAAAGAAAACAAGGAGAAAGAATTGAATGGTGCTTTTACCATATCTTTTAAATTTTTCCCACGTGCTTCAAAAATAGAATAGGTTTTTGTATGCTTGTGGTAGTCTTACAAATAAATTAAACATATCATCAGCACTTGCCAATTTATTTCACAAGTATACAAAATCTGTTTAACTTGTTCTACACTCCCCAGATAGATGGTATGTCAGATGTTTGAAAAGTTATAGCTTGAAGTAAATGTACCCTACCTTAAGAGTGCTATATTTGTTTTATATTCTCATACTTAATGATCTGTGACCTAATTTCTTTCAGCCCTGACCATGCTTTGTTCTATGGGTTTTTTAAGAAAAAAGAAAAATATATATGCACAATTATAGATCACTTATCAAAGGAATTAAATATGGAAATACATTTGAATATGTACATGGATCATCCATATTTTAATATCTATCCTTATTTGTGTTTCTTTTTGTCTCCCATTAAAGATAAAATAACTTGGAAGGTTGTTTTCTCTTAATGGGCTCATAAGTAACTGAGTAAAGCATATTGTACTTTTACCCAGTGCTCATGGCAGGAATCCCAATTTGCAGAATTCCCAATTACACAATCCTATATAGCCACCAAAGAGAAGAGTTATTTTTTTAATTTTATTTTTATTTTTTAAATAGGAAAAACAAGGACCTACGAGTCTTTAAAAAGCAAACTGCGTAAAGGGTACATGAGAACTCTTTGTATTATTTGGCACAAAGGCATGTGAATCTACGATTACCTCAAAATATAAAATTTAATTTAAAAAAGACATATCCTTGGGAATGCCCCAGTGGTCCAGTGGTTAGGACTCTGCACTTCCACTGCAAGGGGGCACAGGTTCGATCCCTGAACAAGGAGCTAAGATCCCGCAAGCTGCAAGGCGCAGCCAAAACAATTAAAAAGACATATTGTTGTATGATTATATTGGTGTGGACAAAAGATATTGCCTGCCATATCTGTAAACAAAGGATGTTGCGGCCATCAGGCCATCAGCAACTGTAGCTGCCCCCGACTGTGCACCCTGAGGGGATCCAGGATGGAAACAAAACAGGATGCTGGCCCTAGATAGTTAAAGTGCATATCAAAGGAAAGATTTCAATGTGCCCAGACTCTTGCATCTTCCCATACAAAGAAAAGCACTAAATTCATTAACTTGAGGTGTCTAGTTTTCTTTAATGAACAGTAATCTTTTGATGTTCAGACTACCTGGTTTTCGCTGCAAAAACTATATCCTGGCTCCTCCCTCACCTCTTCAGAGGAGTCCCTCACTCAGAGCTATCCGAGAGGCTGTGTCCTGGGCTGAAGTCCTCAGGAAGTCTGCCAAATAAAATATAATTCTCAACTTTTAGGTCGTGTATTTTGTTTCAGTCGACAGTGGCTAATTGAGCTGCTTTGATTTTTTTTATTTGTGGTAAACTATACATAAAATAGAATTTACCATTTAACCATTTTAAAGTTACAATTCAATGGCATTAAGTACATTTATGATGTTGTGCAACCATAACCACTGTCTAGTCCCAGAACTTTCCTACCACCCCAGAGAGAAACTTCATACTCATGATGCAATCACTCCCATACCTCCCTCCCTTCGGGCCCTGAAAGCCGCAAATCTGCTGTTTCTATGACTATGCCAATTCTTTATATTTTGTATAAATGGAATCATACAGTATGTGGCCTTTTGTATCAGACTTCTTTCATTTTGCATGTTTCCAAGGTTTATTCATGATGTAGCATGTATCATTTTTTCCTTTTTATAGCTGAATAATATTCCATTGTATGGATATATTATTTTTTGTTTAACAGCTCATCAGTTGATGTAATATTTGGGTTGTTTCCACCTTTTGGCTGTCATGAATGGTGTTGCTCTGAACAGTTGTGTACAAGCTTTGTGTGAACATATGTTTTCAATTCTTTGGGTATTAAACCTGGGGTTGGAATTATTAGGTCATATAGTAGCTCTACATTTAACTTTTTAGAACCACCAAATTGTTTTCCTTATCGGTTATACCATTTTACATTCCCTTCAGCAATGTATGAGGGTTCCAATTACTCCAAATGCTTGCCAAAACTTATTTTCTGGTTTGTTTTAATGATCATACTATTGGGTGAGAAGTGGTATCTCATTGTGGTTTTGATTTACTTTTCCCTACTAATTAATGACGTTGAGCATTTTTTCATGTGCGTATTGGCAATTTGTGTAGCTTATTTGGACAAATGTCTTTTAAAGTTCTTTGCCGATTCTCTAACTGGGCTGTTTGCCTCTTTGTTATTGAGATGCTTCTTATTTTAAAAGGAACTGGAGATTTCAGTTGTGCTGGAAATGTTCTTTTACTAGACTTGGGTGGAAGTTACATGGATGAATTCACTTTGTAATCATTTAAGCCCTTGTGTACATTTGTCAAAAATCAGGATATGTGCCATTTTCTGAATGTATTAGCTTCCTAGGGCTGCTGTAACAAATTCTCTAAACAACAGAATGTATTCTGTCATAGTTCTGGAGGCTCAAAGTCCAAAATCAAGATGGTGGCAGAGCAATTCTCCCTCTGAAGACTCTAGGGGAGAATTCTTCCTTGTGTTTTCTAGTTTCTGGTGGCTCCTGGAGTTCCTTGGCATTCCATGGCTTATAGGCACATCTCTCCAGTCTTTACCTCTGTCTTCACATGGTCTTCTCTTTGTTTCTGGTTCTAAGTGTCTCACATCTCCCTCTCCTTTCTCTTATAAGGATAACAGTCATTAAATTTTGGGCCCACTCTAAATATGGGATGAACTAATCTGAAGATCCTGAATTACATCTGCAGAGGTCCCATTTCCAAATAAAGTCACATTCACAGATACCAAGGGTTGGGACTTGGACACATTTGGGGGGAGGCACAATTCAACCCACTACACTGAATATATGTCATGCTTCAACTTTTTAAAAACAGGATTTTAAGAAAAAATATGGTAAACAATTTTAGAAAAATGTGGTAGTCTGAGTTTCTGAGTCAACAGATCTGTAGGTTTAGTGAAACAAGGAAATTCATACAAACTTGCCACCCTATAAGGGAAAACTTCTTAATCAATTTTGAAAATGTTTTTACTAAATATGATGCCGAAAATAACATTTTCAACTAAAGTTTTCAAAGGACGTTGATGTGGGGTTTTTTTTCTTTTTTTTAAGAGAAGCTCATGAGAACAGTAACATATGCACATATAGAGAGAATATCTTTTAAGATACTAAAGAGTTTGGGGGTTTTTATATTGTCAAATGCAGTACTCTATTAAAATGTCCAGAAAGAATATTTCTGTGTTCACACTGTTACCCATAATGCACTCTTTTTTTTTCTTTTATCCTTTAACCATCAATAATGTTGAGATTTGGGCCTTTTGACCATTGTGATCCTCAACTTTGGTCTGGTTTACAATTGGATAAGATTCAGATTATAAAAGGAATATTATACCTGCCACTTAACCCCAGCACCGTTGTATTTTAGTATGACATGTAGTTGGACATAACCAGCTTTATCAGGGTCTCATTTCATGGCCAGTTAAATAAATATGTAAATGAAGTAATCCTTTCTTCTCAAGAATGACATTTGATCCAATATATTTGAGTTCCTAAATATAAAAAGCTGATAGAGTATAGTAGTTCTGTGAAAGGCTATTTTAGTATGAGAACATACATACAAATTTAAGAATTCAGACAATGGCCTTATTCAGAAGACTGAAAGCTTAGAAGACCATTTTCTGGACCCCAGTGCATATTTGCAGTTTTTTTTTTTTATTGGGTAGTGCTATCTGTTAAGAAATAAATGACAAGGCTTTGATTCACCACATTTGCAAATTGTCTATAAACAATAGACAATTGTCTATAAAATATGTCTTCAAAGAGAAATTTTGGAAACTTTCATATGTAGAATTGTATGAAGGTTTTGAATAAGTCCTATTTATTTCACCAAAGAATATATCATAAAACAAAACAAAAACAAAACTTGTCTTTACTTTGTTTGACTCGTATTTTTTTAACTAATCTAACAGTCATTTTCAAGTTGATTGGAGTTCATCCAGAAAATCACTACTTGCTGGTAAAAGGTTAAAACTTAAATTTTAAAAATTGGATTTCTTTTTCACAAAGCTCTTCTTATACTTTTAGAGTATTAAAAGGCAAGTATTTTATAGAAGGTGTCAACACAAATTACTGATCTTTCATCATAATATGGAACAGTAGTTGCACTCAAGAGATGAAGGAAAAATATGCTTCAGGGTTTGGCTGTGAAATAACCGACATACAACAGAATCACTCACCCCTGTAGTTTTTCACTCTAGATGCCAGGCAGGGGTGTCAGTTTGTGGATCATTCATCTCTGCCCTCCTACTAAGACCAGCCTGACACAAAGCTGCAATTATTCGGTGGTGACATCACCACCATACTGCCCTTTCGTTTGTATTTAAATAAATTGTTCTTATGCTGCATAATGGAAGATTTCAACTTTAAATCTGACCTAGCAATGAAAGTCAGCTTGAGCTCTATGTCATGTTTTCATCCTTCTTTATTTTCACCTCTGGCAATGCTTCTAACATAGACATAACATCCTGAAAGCAATTTCCAACTTGAAATGTAGAGTCCTCTCAGTAAATTTTTATATTTAATCACCTGTCTAAAAGAGGTGTTATACTTTTTCATAATATGTAGACGATCACCCCAATTAAATCCCAGTATATATCTATTACCAGCTCTCTTTTAGATAGCACAGGCCTTTTTAATGATTAGTTGAGAAAGAAAAATAACTAAGATTGTTAGGATTTATAAAATTGGCATTAAAATTACAGTAGTCACAATTACAGTAATCACTTATGGCCCTTGAGTTTTTCTCTTCTTTTTTTTTAACTCTTTTTTTAACTTTAACTTTTTTTTAACTTTTTTTTAATGTTTATTTTCCCTTTAATCACTCATAGCTCTTCCCCATTACCTTGAACATGGTGGACCTTTATTAATGTTTGCTGAATGAATATCACATATTCATAATGTAGTCATATATATAGATTTATTTACATATTTGTGATCTACATATAGAGCAGGCTCAATAACTTTTCTCTCTTACTCTCAGTCTTTTTTAAAAATTTTAATAGCTTTAGGAGGGGGCTAGGGAAGTAAAGGAAATATTGATTGAATCAAGTCATTATAGCCTTTCTTTAGCTACCCAGCCTCCTTCTTCTTCCCCATCCCTCCCCAAGTCACAGAGCAACAATAAAGCTGACAGGGGAACCACTTATTGAACTAGACGATCTCTCAGCTCCCTTCCATATTTTATAACTCTCTCCCTCCCTCATCTCGACTTCACTCCCTCACACTATGAACCTGCTTCCTGGCAGAAATCAAGTTCATGGCTGTTCCTGAGCCCCCTGTCCCATGATCTTCTCCAACAGAATTGGAGCCTATATAAGGTGCCAACCTGAGATCAGAGAGCTGAGTACTGTGATTGGCCCCCTTGGAATTGATCAGCAGTGGCCAGGAGGGTGGGACACTCACTAGATGGCTCTTTTCAATCTGATGCTCATTCTTGGACCAGTCAGTTGTGGCCTGGGAGGTGGAATCACTTATAAACATGGCAGCACCTTCTGGAAGCCCTGGTTGGAGTAAGATAGGTCCCAAAAGTAGGTTGTTGCTGGCCTCTGATGAAATGGAAAGACCAAATTAGACAATAGCTAAGCATCTCATACCTTCCAATCACAAAGTTCTATGGTTTATCACTATAGCAGTCAAATATTAGGAAGGTATAATTAATTCCATGAAGGTTCTCCTAAATTCAATAGTTTGACCTAGGATCAGTCAAATGGATTTCTCTTGCAGGAATTACAATATATAACCACATATTACCTACACTATGTTAAAATAGAGAATAAAAATTATCACTAGAAATCTGGAAGCAGATTAAATCCTGATAAATATTTTAGGTATTGAGAAGACTCTTTTTATTCTAACAGAAATATCTCTGTGTGTGTGTGTATATATAAATATATACACACACATTTTTTTTCTGATGCCATTGCTTAAGAGAGTTTAGTCTTATTTGGTTGTTTTTTCTTAAAAATTTTTATTTAGTTTTGGTAAGTTGTCAAAAGTTTTAAAATTAGAGTGTTTGTGTAGTATCACTAGACAGAAAAGGAAGACTTTGAAAAGACAGTCAAATGACCTTTCACTAGGATAAACTACTACATAGCACCCTCAGGAACCTGACTGTTACCTCATAAAAGGGTACATCCAGTCTAATACCACTTGATTATCCATACATTTTTATAAGATGCACTCTTTCTATAACTCTATAAGTCTTTAAAAAAAACTCTTTATAACATTATAGAATAATTATGGGCTCCATAATATGGCAATATATTTTCTGGAAAAATGTTTCCTAGTAAATGTGCATATCCCAGACATTTTACCTTTCTCTTAAATTATTTCATCTGACTTTACTACTCTTATCTTGGCCAGAGTTAAGAGTTTTCTGAAAGCTTATTCAATACACACTAATACTTCTTTTTTTGGGCTATTGTTGTAGGTATTGAAGTTTCTTTTTTATGTGATCATGAAGTTATGGTTTAGAATAAGGTTATTCTGTTGCAAAAATTTATTTTAAGAGTAATATTTTTAAAGTAAGTTGAAGTTGTTATGATAAATGTATATATAAATTAAAATATAACTTTAATCTGTTATTTGGCCATTGACTTAGTTTAGCCAAATTGTACCAATGAAGACCAAAAAAAAGAAAAAAAGGAAAAAACAACAATGGCTAGGTAAGGTAGCACAAAATTGCACATTTACATGAGATGATAATTAGACTCAACAAGAAACATTTTGTAAAGGATATTATTTATATTATATATTCATTCAGCCAACAAGTTTATGGAACACTTATTAGGTACCAATGAATTCGTTATTAGGTTTCCCTGTAACTAGCAGAACTGTGACTTTAAGTAATTTAAGTAATATAGAACAATGCAGAATAACATATAACATAAAAAAGTCCATATGAGGGTAGTTCAGTGCTAGTGTGGGTGGCTCTACTATCATTATAATCTAGTTCTTCTATCACATCATTTCCCTTCAAGTTCACGTCATAGTCTCACATGACATTTGGAGCTTGTATTAGTCTGCTCAGGTTGCCATGACAGAATACCACAGATTGGGTGGCTTAAACAACAGAAATTTATTTTCTCATAGCTCTGGAGACTAGAATTCCAAGATCAGGGTGCCCTCAGGGTTGGTTTCTGGTGATGCCTCTCTTCCTGGCTTGTAGATAGCTGCCTTCTCGCTGTGTCCTCACATGGCCTTTCCTCAGTGCGTGTGTGGAGAGAGAACTTCTGGTGTCTCTTCCTCTTCTTATCAGGACATCAGTCCTATTGGGTCGGGGCCTCACCCTTATGACCTCATTTAACCTTAATCACCTCCTTAAAGTCCCTATCTCCAAATAGAGTCACACTGGGGTTAGGGCTTCAACAGATGAATTGGGAGGTGCACAATTCAGTCCATAACAGAGCTCTACCTGTTATGTAGGAATTTATAATTGAGGAAAGGAGATAGGAGAAGGACAAAAGAAGGAGAAAACGGAAGGGTGAAAAAGGGCAAATCTTGTAGATGAGTCAGTTCTACTTAAGGAGCCCCCTGGATGTCTCCTGCAACACTTCCACTTACTGTTCATTGGTCAGTATTTAGTCACAGAACTACACACAGCTACAAGTTGTCTTTTAGCCATGTGGACTGCTACCCTGAGTAAAGTAAAGATTTTATTACTAAGGAAAAGGAAGAAATGGATATTAGAATTCAACAAGCCATCTTTGTCATGTCTAGAAATCATGCTAGGCATTGAGGATGAGAATATGAGTTCCTAACTTCAAGTAGTTTATGGTTCAACAGGGAAATAGAGCATGTAAACTAGTTACCTGAAATATAAAGTAATATGTCCTTTGGGATAAATGTGTAAATCTTCTATGGGAATGTAGAGAAAGAATGAGTATCGGCAGGGGTGGTGACCTTAAAATAGACTTTGAAAGATGGATGGAAGTTCATCAGGCTAAGAAGTGATTCAGACGAGAATACAAGATGTTTCAGGGAACTGCAAATAGTAAAGTGTAGCCATAACTTGAAGTTCTTAGATGGAAGTGGTAATGAGATTGGAAAGGTGGAATGAAGCCTCATTTTAATGGGTCTAAAATGCTATGTAGGAAGTGGGACAGCATTTATTGGGCTCTGGAGAGCCAACCAAGAATTAGACAGTATTATAACCAGATATGTGTTTTTAAGAATACACTTCTGGCAACAGAAAGGGAGATAAGTTGATGAATTTTTAGACAGGCATGTGTACATGTGTGTTTTATTACAAGAAACCCTTCCAAGGAAATGTGGTGTTAGATTCCATTGATGTCACAGGACACAGTCTTTGTTGTCATTATTGATTCAGTTGAACTTCTGCCTCTTTAAAGATCCAAGTAATAACTTAAGATCAGAAAGTGGCAAGAATACATGGAGTGGTGAGAAATGATGAGGTCAGCAAGCTTTTTAAAGTTGTAGTACTTGAGGAAAACTATCATATACGCATTCACATTCATGTGCCATTAACCTTGTTATATCCTGTTTATATTTGCTGATAATTGGAAATCTCCTTGGCACTTTTCCCTTCCATCTTTATATGTTTATATTTTCATAAGTAGATATTCAGTCCACCTCTAGCATGCCAGACAGTTCTAAATTGAGTGATAACCTGTTTCTTTTACATCTTCCCTGATTGCCTAGTGTTTGTGAAATATAGATGGCCAGTGGAAAGTCAGTAAGTGTTATTTGACTTACTTCCATATTTCTTAGTTAAACTTCTCCCAGAGAGAGTAAGGAATTATGGGTTCTGGAGCAGTAGATGTGTCTCTTTCTTAATGTAACTCTCAGTTCCGTGGTGAGAATTATCTGCAGTTCTCTGAAGAGGCAATAATCCATCCATATACATAGCACAGCCCTAGGATAGGAAATAAGAAACTAGACTGTGAACAACTACTGAGAAAACTATGGAAAGAAACTAGTGAAAATTCTAGCAGTTAGTACCTTTTCAGGCTAATATATTTGTTTAAGCAGTGAATGTTGGTTAATCATAGTGTTAATTCCATTTCCCAGACCTTTGACTTTTTTGCCCTTGCAAGTTGACCCTCAGTGATGTTCACCAGAGTGCAAGTATGAAATGGCAGCTCCCATAGCAAACCTTTGGCCATATCTCCACCACACTGTTGTTCACCTTGCCTGCCTCTGAAGTTATCTTATTTCCCCCTTATCCTAAGCATGCCTCCTATATCTTCTTCTGCTTACCCTCACCCCTACTCTGAATGTAAGTCATGAGAATGTAGAAAGCAGGAAATGAGTAAAGATAATTAAACCCATCCATTCAAGTTCTTTTGTTTTGTGCCTCCTTGTAGCTCCAAGAAACAAGAATGGCTTTGTGTTTGTTCTAATATCTTTATTTAAAATTATGAAAATAGAAAAAATTAATGAAATTTAAAAGAATTAGAGCAGTTGTATCTGTCAAAACATCTTCAAACATATAATGATAATTATACAGAGAAAATTCATAAGCTTTTTAAAATTACGAAATAGTGCAAACAAACAAGAAAATTAAAGGAATAACATAACAAATACAAATGTACCCAATACCCAGCATTGTGAAATCTAAACATTTTTCCCAGTATTGTTTATTTTTCATAAGAAATAAAACACCATTGGGTTTTTTGAGAAAGCTCAATAATGAGCAAATCTCTTTATCACTTGAGGTCAGAACCAATTGGGAAATGAGAAAGAATCAGAATGGAACACAGCTCATAAATGAAATCCCCTCTATTGACCCCTAGATGAAGCTGACTTATCAGCACCAGCTCAGAGCCTGACACTGGAGGAGTAGAACAGAGTATCTTTTGGTTTTTTGTTACGTTTCGTTTTGTTTTTTGTTCTTCTGTAGGCAGGCTAACTTCTAAGGGAAACCCAGACGGTTTCTCCTTCCAAACTCACCAATCAGTTACGTGTGAAATGTGGGGCAGGTACAGAAATAGACAAAAAATATTACAGCTTGTGAAGCTCCCTCCACATAGAAGGAAACATCAGGAATAGGAAGTAAGCATTTTCCTCTAAAACATAAAGTTAAAGCCACATTTTTATCCCCTTTTGGATCCTATTCTCTTCCTTCCTTTCCTCCAGTCCAGAAGTAACCTCTACCTGAATTTTAAGATTCTTATGTATAACAAGTACTTAGTCACAAGAATTTTAGTCTGCTTCCATTTAAGGAAAATATTGGCTGCCAGTTCTTAGGAATATTGACTATAACATCTATATTTACTTCCATTTCAAGATACCCTAGTAGTCTCATGGAAAGAATGTAAAAGATGATGCTACTAGATAGGAATAGAGTTTGGATCCAAGGATGTTACTACTCAACTAACGTTCTAAGTGCTGAAAGATCATCGTGGTCTTAGCAACAATATAGCTAAGAAAACAAAGTGTAGAGCTATCCCAAAACAGAAAAGAAAGCATCAAAAAGTTATCTCTTTCCCCTGAAAAGAAAACAAGCATTCTGCTGACCCTTACCTTCTACAATACTTCAACATTCCAGGCTCCTGAGATTTTTCTTCAACTCTTATAAACAAGCCCCAGTGTCCTTTAAAATATTTTTGATTTATTTTCCAAATTTTTCTGGGTGAATAACAAGTTATATTTGTTTAGCTTACATTATTTCCTCTTGACAAACTAGACAACTTTTAAATTGAACAGAGGTACCAAAAAGCTTCTGAATGAAAAGAATATTTGGTAGTGAATGATATAATGGAAAATTGCTATAATAAGTAGCTAAGAAGGGAAAAAAATATACAGAATAATTTTAGTTTAAGTGGTGGTATATTACTAGGGGCAGAGCTGAGCTGTCCAGAAAAATTAGCCTATTAAATGGAATAGGAGAATCAATAATGGCATCTCTTAGTATCTGGAATTTGAAATTGCCAGTTAAAGCTACTAGGTAACTCTAGGATGAGCAATTATTTTCTTACAGATTTGGGGTTTAGTTGCAGTATACTGTTGGAGTTTGCACAGTATTTCATTTTGTTGGTTACCTTCATGAAGCCCTTAATTTATTAATATTAATAATTGACCACTTGTGTGTCAAACCAGAAAGTATTTAGATAACTGTATTCCAAAAAAAGAATATTACAAATATTCTTATATATATGTATATATATGTGTGTATATATATATACACATATATATACATATATATATACTTTGCCTCCTGCTCCTGAGCAATATAACAAAGTTTTTAAAAAATGAGACATTAAGGCCAGCTAAGTCTAATAGCCCTTTGTGACCCACAGCAAAATAAAATATAGGTAGACTTCATTTTATGTGTTGTGTTCTTAAGCCTTGCATAAAAATCACATTTTTAAAAGTCTAGGCATGCTCAGTCTTTGAAAGAACATTATAGCTGACTCACCATGCCAATAATTACTTTCCAATCTAAATAATCACAACCTAATTAAATTGATTTTTTTTCACATGTTGGAATTTCACTAAGCAAAGAATGTCTGTTAGATTTTATAGGTGATACCATAATGCAGTATAAACAATCATATTTTTAAAAAAGCACTAAACTTTCAATCTTTAAATTTCAACAATCTAAATAAATGTTTCAAGTAAGATATATTTGAAGATTTTATGATTATTCTTTTACGTTTATTTCTAATTTATTTTTTGTTACACACAAGTGTGTTTTCAATTTAAAAATTTTAGTTCCAAACTCCAATTGTACAATTAAGAAAAAGAGAATGGTTTTTCACTCTTTTGTATTACTTGTACATTAAATAACTGGACAATCCTTTTTTCACATTTTTGAGATGTCATTGGTTCAATCTCAGGGTCCAGTCTTAGCCAGTTACCGTATGCATTCTGTCCATCGATGCCTTAGAAGAAGGAGCCTGAATAAAAAGTTGTACTTTTATTAACAGATTCTTTTCAGTGAATTTTATTAACTCACATATAATTTCTTCTCAGTGAAATTTATGAGCCAGTAACACATTGCTAGTCCTAAGGTTGTTTTTGCTAGTATGTACAACAGATAGTTTCATGGGTCAGGAAATCAAAGAAGTAGTATAGGCAGTTATATGAATGATTTTCAATTTCCTAATTTTCATTGGAGTTATTAAACATATAAACAATCAAATAAGTTAAAAAAGAAGTGGCATAAACTCATTGTCCCCAGAGGAGCAGTGGAAGTATCTGATAGTAACCATGCTTCACACACTTGGACTTGTATATGGCCTTCAATAGCCAACACTGAAGCCATCCAGAAAAATTGTCCCATTAAATGATATAGGAGAATCAATATGGAATCTCTTAGTGCCTGGAATTGGATATTGACAGTTAAAGCTACTAGGTAAATTGAAAATAATTTATTTTATATTATATACTAATTCTTTGCTCTTCTGGCACTGAAAAGTACTTGTTGTGCCTACTAACAAAAATAACCTTAAAACTGGCAATGTCTTACTGTCTCACTGAGAAGAAATTATTTATTAATTAATAAAGTTCATTGAAAAGTTTTCATTAACAAAAACACAACATTCCCTCAGATTCTTACACATCTAAAGACTTCATATGTCATATATCTGGGTAAACACTTAAATAGGGTGCAACCCTACTCTGTTTTGAATTGCAATACGCCTTTCCATGCTGTGTAGTCACAGAAAGCAATGAGTTCAGCTCTCAGGACACCAGGGCAGCTGGAGAACAGAGTTCTGTGCTCATGTTGCTTGCACAAACATACAAGCTGTGTTTCCCACAGTGGGATCCAGGGACCCCTAAGGTTCTGCAGCTTTTTTATCCTGTAAAACACAGAGCCAGAAGACGATGCTTATAGGGTGGAGGCGTTGGGTTCTGAGACTGTTTAAGAATTTCAGGAGAAGGCACAGTCTGAGAGGAGCTGGCAAAGTAGGCAATTATTTGTGGTGGGAAGATATGGGGGAAAAACAGATGTCTGTAGATACTACAAAAATTTATAGGGATTTTTAACAAAGGATGTTTGGGAAACACTCCATTGGATTTTAATATTCTGGGCAGCACTTATGGAAGGAGACACGTTCTTACAGCCAGAATGACCTTTATACTAAAAACTTCATTTCTCTGTTTATTCCATCCTGTTCCATTTAACAAACTTGTATTAAACACCTACTGTGTGCCAAGAATTAGACCTCCTTGCCTCTTTCCTACCAGTCATATACAGATATGCACATATACACACACTCACTTTGAAGTTCAAATACCATTTGTAGTAACTGGAGGCCCACAGGACGTTAGTACTGAAAGTCAAAACAATTCCCTCACTACAGCAAGCCGAAGTTAAAAAGCAGCTTCCCAGGATGAAACTTGGAAAATGCTTGATCATCGAGGTATTTATTTGGATTGGCTTTTCTGGGCTTGCTGATGGAGGTTGATATCTTGCTGACATATTACATCATTTCTGTTGAAAGGACTTTGAATGGTGAGATTGATTGAGCCAGATTTTCTTCTTGCATAACTGTATAGGGAAGCTCCACTTGTTTGAAGGAGACAGTGAGTTAGGTATGGTGTTTTTTCCAGAAAATATAGATTTTCTGTATTTGAGATTATGACGTCATTTCCAAACACTTGTGTTGATTCTATACTCTGTGCTCAAGGCTTTAATATTGTCTTATTTTCATTCTATTTTTACTTCCTGTGTCTTCACCACTGGAGTTCTTTGGCTCTCAAGATTGCAATGCTATAAAAGTAATCATCTCAGATTTCAACTAGAATTGTATAGTGCTATCACTTTTGTGAACAGATTCACTTATACTCTTGATCAAATTTTATCTGTTAAGGCAACATGTACACAAAATTGAGTTCCAACTCACTTAAACTAATTAAGATTTCAGATCCACAGTACGAATACTTTAAAGATGTTTTGTTATATATTTCAAGGTGAGGAAGGGCCTTCCATCTTTCACCAACTTTTATCATTAAAATGTTTTTCTTCCAACTCCTGGAGTGCCTCAAAGTTGAATATATTTTATTTGAATTTAAGGAGTAAAAAAATTAAATTTGGAGTAATGTAAAATGCCTAATGTATCACAGAATTAGTTATAGTGAGTATATATGATTTGGGGAGTTTATATCCACTCGAGCAGGGGTGGATGAACTCTTTTCATCTGAAGGCTTTGGTACAACAAGAGATAAGGATATACCAGCTCTCAGGTTTGGGGAGTACAGAGAAGTCTGCCGCTCTGCAACACAAAGCTTGCATTCCTAGGTGTGCTCTCTCATTCTCAGGTGGCTGAAGACGGTGACTCAGTGTGGCCTAAATGTATTAGAAGAGTCACTGCAGGCTCATCCTGTTCTTAGAATAGACTTAAAATGTTTGAAGTCAGTTAGAGGGAAGTAGATTGTCATTGGAGTGAAAGAAGCCTCAACTTGCTGTTGGCTCAGAGCCTGGGTGACATCAGCAATATGCATCACCACTTGGGGGACTGAGATGAGAATCCAAGGGATCTAACTGAGAGGACAGGATCACTTGCCCTCCTCCTCAGCTAGCCCTTCCACTTGGAAGGCCTGACACCCTCATCTTAGATTTTCTTTACAAATGTCATTGCAGCTAGGTTTAGAAACAGGAAATTTGCTACTGAATGAGTCAATGAACCCACTGTCCTACCCCCAATACTATAACACATCTGTATCACTTTTCAATATACAAATTGGTCATCAGAATGGAGGGAAATCCACTTCTAAAAGAAAACTCAAATGCCAGATGGTAAACTGACTCTTTGGATTCTACCTATGAAAGCAGTTAACTCACTTATTGAGAATTCTTTATTGCTACATGAATAATTTGTATATCTCACAGCAGCCAATACCTGGAAGATATTTATAAACTTCTTTTAAATATGATAAACTGGGTTTCACTTACCATTTTTATCTCAGCTAGGCTATAAGATCTGTGAAAACAGGAGCACCATCTTTTTATGTCTGTATCTCCAGGGCCTAACATATATCCAACCCAAAATAAAGACTTGATTAAAATTTGTGGAGTAGTTTAATAAATATTAATAATTGAATAAATAAGTGAAAGTGTTAGGTTTAAGCCCAGGCTCATATATCTCTAAAGATCACCATCTTTCTATACTGTCAAGGAATTTGTTCTAAAACCATTAATTAACTATGATAACACAATTACTATGATTTCCTATCTCATTAGTGTATCATCATTTCACTCTTTATATTAAAAATAATAAAATAATGTTAATTGCCTGATTTCTATTATGTCTAGATTGGATAAACATGTGTAGGAAGTTGTTGGAAGAAAACAATAGCATTTTAACATACATTCCTAGTCACCAATTATTTGATACCCTCTTGCCTTGGGCTTGGAGATTAAAATATTCAGAATTCCACTGGCTATTAAATACTCCAGTCTGGATATTACCAGGTCAAAATTTCTGGACCACCCTATGAAAGACAGACTTTTTTCATTAAGAAGCAAACAATCAAACAGGCTTCAGTGACTTTTTTTGGAACTCAGAGGATGTGTGAAGGAGGGGGATCTTCCTTCCACAAGAAAGTCAATGCCCACTAAAGATGCCCAGACTTTTCCCTCTTCATTCAGCTTTTCCTGCCAATCTTACACTCAAATGCTTCAAAGCTACAAGATGATTCAGAGCTCTCATGGGCCATTTGAGGGTTTTATTGAGCTGGGTTGTTATTTTTTTATTTTTATTAATCTTACTAACTTAATAGCACTCTGGTCATAGCGAGTCTATGACTTGACCTCAGAAGACCAATGTTGATGTCTTATCTCTGCCACTAGCACAGCCTGACCTTGGACAAATCACTTAACCCCTCTGAGCTACAGTTTCCAGCACACAAAAAGAGAGTAATGACTGCTATCTTCCTAGCCTCTGCAGTTTACTGACTCACTCAATACCTTTGTTTATATAAAAATATTTGTAAGCAGAAAACATTGCACAACAGTAGGTTAATTCTCCGCCTCTTTCTCTCTTTCTCTCATTTAGTTGTCTTACATATCATATTCCATCCTAGAGTAAAGAAATTGCACAAAATGATCTCTTTCACAAGAGCTATCCTTCAATACCAACAACCTCATCATCCTCTTCAGCTTTTAGCCCTTAGATATATAACTCATATAACCATATTTGAAGGGGAGCAAGCCTTTCCACTTCTTTTCTACCTAAACATATGTGTTTTAGCTGAAGTCCCAGTACAGCTTTATCTAGCTAGGTAGCCATGACTTATCTCCTTATGACAACCTTTCCCGCACTCCCAGCATCCTCCCAGCCATGGCCACTGTGGAAGAGCCTCCTCCCCAAATTACTTCTCAGAAGATGGAATTACATGGATTCATAGTAGCCTCTCTTCTAAACTCATCCCCATGTCACCTTCTACTAACTCTTCCCAGTTTTAGTGCTAAGATATAAAAATTGGATTAATGTAAATGATTTGGGAGTCCTGAAGAAATGCAGGCAAATTTCTCGATCATCTTAAGCCTCCTTCTCTTATTCTGTCCAATGGTAATAATAATGGTATTTGATTGTAGGCTTGTTAGCAAATTAAATGAGATGGAGCATGTGAGGTGTAACACATAGTAAGTATACTATATAGCTGTTAATATTATTAGAGGAAAGACTCTCTCTTTAGCTGGTACATGTGAAATCAGGATTTACTTTTGACATCTGATTATTGTCTATGTTTCCCATCATTTTCACCCTATGTTGCCCCCTAAAGCCACCTCGGTCTGTTTGCTCTTTTTTTTAGCTTTGATTAAGAATTAAGTATGACATAAAAAAGAATAAGTATGATTTTGCTTTACTTCCAGCACATAAAGTTCCAAGACAAATTAATATAACAGCATGAACATTGAACTAAAAGTTATGAGAAGCTGCTTTTACTGTTTATGTACTCCTTTAAATCAAAAGTACAAGATGTAAACCATTTTTTTTTTATGTCATCTCCTGTGCTTCAGGCTCCTTGGTGCCTTAGAAAACATGAAAGAGGCTGATTTACAATCACTTTGGGCAAATTGCCTGTGGAATTCTGAGGACAGGAAATGAAAAAAAGTGCAGCACACACCCCCGGACATTCCATACAACATGTAGAATAAACAAACAAGCCCCAAAAAGGAAACCAAAAGCTCTTGGTCTTATGTTGAGGAGCACCATGAATGCCCTTTGGGAAAGCATATATTAAAGATGATGAAGTTCTGGGAAAACCCTTCAAGAGGGGTGAAGTTGACCCTGATTAAAGAAAATCCTTTCCCCCTTATGTCTAAAGTATGGTGAGTAGTTTTAATTTAGGTAAATTCTGTTACCTGCATCAACATTATGAGAGGAGTACCATATTACAGACCTGTACTTCTCAGACCTTAACAGGAGTCTGGTTTTCTGGGGAACTTGTTGCGATGCAGATACTGATTCAGGAAATCTGGGAGGGCCTGAGATTCTGGATCCCTCACAAGCTCCCAGGTGATGCAGCTGCTGCTGGTCTGCAGGCCACAGTTTGTTTTCAGGCACCTTCTTCAACAAAATCATTGGTGGTGGTTTCCTGCTCTTTATCTATAATACCTTGGTTTTCAACTCTGGGTGATTTTAGCCCTAGGGTAAATTGGCAGAGTCTGGAGACATTTTTGATCTTCACAACTCAGGGGGGCTGCTAACATCACATGGCTAGGGCCACAGATGTTGTCAAACACCCTATAATGCATAGGGTAGCCCCTCGTAACAAAGAATTTCCTGACCCAAAATGTCAATAGTGCCAAAGTTGAGAAATCCTGCTGCAGAAGTACTGTTTTGTGTATCTCTCGTATCAAAAATAATCTGTTGAAAGTGTTCAAAAAAAACTGTGAGGAAAGAGTAGGAACGTGTACTATTTAGTTTGGAGTAGAGAGTGAACAGTGTTTAAAACTGTCTTCGAATATATGAAAGGCCATTATGCAGAAGATGGTAACCAGCTGTTCTCCATCATCCTTGAAGAATGAACAGGAAATGTACATAAACGGACTTGTGCTACCCATCCATTCTTTTCTGCATCTTCCACGCCAGCCAGGCAAATCTCTCTATGATCTTGCAACCATATTTGTCCCGTTCTGTATCTTATTACTTGCAGAAACTCTCCCAAATCCTTAGGACATATTTTCCTCTCACTGCCAAGTTGTATCTCTCCCTCTCCTTAAAAATCTAACTTAAAATTTCCAGCTCCATAAAGTCTTCCTTAACTAAGATTAAATAGTTTCCAGTTCGCTTCTATCTACCACTGGCCCACTTTCTCCTTCAATGTGTTATCTTTCATTCTATGAATATGTTATTGCCCATCTATGTACAAGGAGCTGTGCTACATTTTGAGGAAGGATAAGGAAGATGAGTAAGAGAGTCCCTGCCTTTAAGAATTTTCCAATCTAGGGGAAAAAAAATCTCACACAGGTAACTACAACATAGATAGTATTTAATAATTATTTCTCTGAGGGATTTTTTAAAAAAATAAAAGAAGAGGGCTTAGTAGTTAAAAAATTATTTCCAGGTGGGGAGATCAAAGGAAGACTTTATAAGTAGGTATACAGAAGTATCTTTTTATGAAGAATAATTTTCTCTAAGTTATGTACAATTTTGTGCGTCAAATAAGCATTTAATATTGTTACCAAAATTTAGAAGGTTATTAATTAGAGCATGGAATGAATTGGAGTCTGAATTTAGACTGTACTTATGGCAGAGTTTACAGTGAATAAGGAAGGAAATTTTTTCTGTTTACATGTAGCTGTATATCATGGTTTTAACAGAGGAGAGTGAATTTAATCACCTCTGAATATACCTTATGATGCTGTGTGATTTTATAAGGACGTACTCTTTGGGAAGAATTTTTAGTTACACCTAGGAGGGGAATACTTTGGAACTTCACAAGTATGCTTTAAAAACCAGTACCAGAGATGGAATTTGGCACCATCCATTTGAGAGAATTTGGCACCATCCAGAACACTTTCAGGAGAGAGACTCACCTATAAAAGATTTCCATTACCTGAACTACAAAGAAATTGAAGAGATTTAACCCTCAATGAATATGTAGTGTGTGCCAGACGTTGAGTAAACTCTTTAGATGTATTATCGAATTTAATCTCAACAGATTAGCCTCTCAACCTGTGAGGCTATCACCACCAACAACACTAGAAGGAGACGTCAGTGTTAAGTATAAGCTTCCATCCACTGCTTGATTCAGAAAGGGAAGCAGAGCAAATCTCGAGCCTGCATAAGCCAGCTCTGGGTGGAAACAGTCAGCTTGCCTTCCCTTTCGTAGCAGCAAGGAGGAAGCTACCTCTCGAGGCTTAAATGGTGATGCTTGTATCCTCTGTTGTCAAAACAGGAAAATGAAGCTGCTTACATTTCATAGTGGCCATGGTTTGCTGTAGGGATCACTACTGGAAAATTATCTGTGACTGCATTAGTCTTGTGTGAGCATGAGTTTCTGCCAGCTCCTTCCCACACATTCTGAAATCTTTAGTTCTGGGAAGGGTACAGATACTGAATTACTATGGGATTTTGTTTGAATGTTAATACCTATGTTCTTTAAAGTCATTATGTTGATTTCCAGTCAGTAATACAGTTAACATTGCAGACCTTTCTTGTTCCCATTCTTTGAGCATCATTGCCCTTTTTAATAAGCGCTCAGCTTTGAATGGTAACCTCAAGAGTGCCTTCATAATTCAAAACATAGTGGAATCTTAGTTAACTCTATGTAACTGGACTTTGTTTTCCCTCTTAAAGTTCTAGGCTTCTGCATATCATTCAATGTTGATGTGAAAAACTCACTGACTTTCAGCGGCCCAGTGGAGGACATGTTTGGATATACTGTTCAACAATATGAAAATGAAGAAGGAAAATGGTAAGTTAATGGGTTTTGTTGTTGTTGTTTAGTTTTCTTACAAGGTAATGGAAAATATTATTTGGTTACAGTTCATTTTATGAATGAGACTTAGAATGAATCATTTATGGTAGGAAATGCAGTCTAATCATTTGGTAATGGAAACTGAAAAAGTGAAAAAGGAAAAATTCCTTGGCAATATTAAAAGACATGGTTAGTGATTCTGTTGAAACCTGGATTGACCTCAAGGAAGATCCTTATCCAAAATAGTCATTGTTTTGTAATTATGTTATTCTGGCAAGAGTTCTTTCATTGTTCTCATTTTAGCATGGCTGAAATTCAGCAGGAGGTATTGGGAGGCAGATGAGATCACTTCCAATATAATATTGGGCTTATATTTTTGGTGCTTTACTAACCTACTGGATTTGGTCTATTACTTATAATGAACCTTATGAATTTCTTTTATACACTTTAAAAACCCTTTAATATTGGTTAAGTTCACTTTAGTATGGTTTTTTTAAAGCATATTTAACTTTTGAAAATTATACAAAATTATTAGAGTTCTTTTGCTTTATATTTAACATAATTTTCAGTGAGTCTCTTTTTTTTTAATTGGACCTTGTAGAAAAAGAGAACAGGAGTTAAACTTTGCTTCAGTTTAGTAACTTAAACTAAACAAGCCCATTTTTCTAGTAACTACAGCAATACAAACAAAAATGGATCTATATCTATTTGGAAAACAGTGAGCTATCTCTCTACTATATTTCACAGATGAAAAGATGTGACTTTTCGATATTTCACTTTACCTTCTAGACTTGCTTAATTTGACAATAATCCTCTAAATAGTATCAAAGTAAGAATTTGAGTTCTCACATTTTTCAAGTACAGATATTGTATCCTGGGTATAAACTAAAATTTGTGGAGGTGCTTCACTCTTCTTCTCTCCCTATAAATATCTCAGATAAGACATCTAATAATAGAGTATGAGTTTTTATATCCTCTGTCCTTCAATCCTATGCTCTCACTTTACCACCCACCTCCTTTTTTAAGGTTAAACGGATAAAGTTATCCCTTTAGACACCAATTTTATTCTTTTAGGCATTATGTCTGCAATCAGGGAGTTCTACCTCTGGGAGAATAATGTGAGTGGGCCAACTGGTCAAGCTTCTCTTTGTGCATAAGCTAGAATAAACTGTCACTCAGTGCATGTTTTTCTTAAAAAGCTTAACTTTTACATAAAACACATATTATAGTGAATTTTCACTTATTACTAATAGTTACATAAATTTTAAAGAGGAATAGCAAACCTTAAAGTCTTAAACCACCTACTTAAAATGAACTGTCTTTTTAAAGAATAGTCAAATAACAGTCAGCCCTTCCCATTCACAGGTTTCGCATTCGCTAATTAAACCAACTATGGTACCAGAGTTGCGGTGGGTGGACTGTACCAGGCCGTTTTATATAAGGGACTTGAGCACATGCGAAGTTTTGTAGCCACTGGGGTCCTGGAACCAATCCCCCATGGATGCCGAGGGATGACTGTATTGTTAGCAGATTTTATGAAAGTCTGGTCTTCATTCTCTGATAATGAGGAAAGCCTGTAAGCTTCGTCCCTCATCCAGTCCTGTCTCTCTGATTTTAGGGCAGTCTGCTATCAGAAGCCCTGAATTATCTGAATGAATCTTAGTAGAGTAAGAAGGCATTCATATTTCCTCTTGGAACTTTAGTGCACCCATACAATCTCTTCAGTTCAAGAAGGAGGAAATGATGCTTGATTCTTAAGCTGAATCTTGAAAGATGACTTACCTTTCAATAACAGAAGAGATGTCACTCCAAGCTGGGAAGCTACATAAACAAGGGCATAGACCTGAGGATAAGTGAGAGTGTTGGTAAGCAAACAGGTCTGACGTTGGGATGATAGAGGGGAAGGACCTTAAAAGCCAGACAAAGGAGCTTGTACCTAAGTAGAGGGTACTGAGAAGCCATTATAGGTTGTTTTATGAAACTTAGTTTAGGAAATTATGTATAGATTGGATTGGAGAAAGGAGTGCCTGAAATCGGGGAAATCCATAGGCAAGCAAGAACAGCAATCTGCTTAAACAATGAAGCCTGGACAAGGAGGGCGAACTGCAATGAAAGAATAGTGTACCCAAGATAAATGTAGGTGAATAATTGTCTTAGTGGAAGTCTGGGAATGGCAAATGAAGGTGTAGGAGGTGTCAAACATATTCCAAAATGTCTACACTGGATTACCGGGAAGTGGGTAGTCATTCAGAGACAAATGTACAGGAAAGGAAAATCAGTTTTATCAGGAAGTTGATGAGTATGGTTTTAAGCAGCTTGAGTTCAAGGTAATGTCTAGGTGCTTGGAAACTTCAAAATGGAAAACAGAAAGAGGGAGAAGTTAATGTATTAGGGAAAATGTTTAGAAAGCAAGAACTGGTTTTGGTTCCCGCTTGTAACCCTGTGCATTGCCCAGCATCTGGCCCAGGACCTTAAGCATAATATGCACTCAACTCAGTTGGCTGAACAACTGAATCTAGTTTAACTTCCTGTTCTCATTGATGAAAAAACAAAACACATATAAAGTAAGGTTAAAAGTGACTCTCTCATAACTAGTATCAAAACAAAGTGTTGGCAAGAATGTGGAGAAAAGGGAACGTTTGTACACGTTAGTGGGACAGTAAATTGGTGCAGCCACTATGGAAAACAATATAGAGGTTCCTCAAAAAAATTGAAAATAGAGCTACCCAGTTCTGGGTAAATATCCAAAGGAATTGAAATCAAGATCTCAAACAGGTATCTGCATTATTCACGTGTTCATTGCAGCATTATTCACAATAACCAAGACTTGAAAGCAATCTAAATGTCCATTGTCAGATAAATAGATTTTAAAAATATGTTATATACATACAGTAGAATATTATTCTGCCTTAGAAAAAGAGGAACATTTTTCCACTTGAGACAACATGGATGGACCTGGGGGACGTCTTGCTAAGTGAGATAAGCCTGATGCAGGACAAATACCACATGACTCCACTTATATGAGGAACCTAAATTAGTCAGACTCGTAAAAGCAGAGCATAGAATGGTGGTTACCAGGGGTTCAGAGGAGGGGAAAACAAGGAAACATTAGTCAAAGGGTACAAAGTTTCAGTTAAACAAGATGAATAAATCCTAGAGATTTACTATACAGCACAGTGCCTATAGTTAGCAATACTGTGTTGTACACTTAAAATTTGTTAAGAAGGTAGATCTTAAGTTGTGTTCTTATCACAAAACAATGATAATAACAATAAATAACAACAACCACTACTAAAGAAAGCAGGAGGAAACTTTTGGAGGTGATGGATATGTTTATGGCATAGATTGTGGTGATGGTTTTAAGGATGTATACTTATCTCCAAACTCATCAAGTTGTGTACATTAAACTGGTACAGCTTTGTGTATGTCTTTCATACTTCAATAAAGTGTTTTGTTTTTTTTTTAAAGTGACTCCCCTAGGGAAATATAACTACTTGGGGCCAGAGCAGAAAATAGGACTCAAGTCTCTCCACTCCCAGTCTAGGACTGTTGTCCTTATTAGAACTATATTAAAAAGTAAATGTTGATAATAACTGTATCTGATGTATATTACTTTACATTTTAATATGTGTGTGAGAGTTTATGAGCATTTGAATGTATATGTGGATGTCAGATACTTTGATTCCATTCTGACATTCCATATTTACAATGATTTTATGGAAAAGGTGTGAAAAATCAGGGAAACAAAAACATTGTGGCCAATTGAATTTAAAAGTAAGTAAACTACAAAAATCTAAATGTCCAAATCTTTAAGAATGGCATGGTAGCAACATACCATTCTAAAGAGATCCAGGCACAGGTCATGCAAAATAAATTTTAGTAATATGTTTGGATATTCTGTAAGTGTTGATAAAATCAGGATGCAGACCTACTTTAAGAAATGGACTATGAAATAATTGACATATTTGGGAGAACATGAATTTTGTTATTTAATTTTCTCCAGAGGTGGGCATCTGCGTAAATCATATTTACAGGTCATGTTTGTAAGCTCAGCAACCTCACATTTTTAAAAAATCATCCTGACCCATCTTACATCTTGCTGAAGTATGCATAAAGGAGTACTTTTTTGACCCATAACAAGTGCAGTCTGTGTATTTGAAAAGCATTAGTTTAAATCTTTGGAAAGAATAAACAGTTAACAGAAAAGGCGGCCTATGCCCCCTTTATGTTTCAGAAGTTTCCTGTGGAGTATAACCTACTTTATATCTTTGGCTCAGAAGCCACATGTTTTTTCAGTAGCAGAACACATTATACCTCTGATTAAATTCAGCTGTTGTTCATTACGATTAGCATGAGCTGGAGCATCCAAGTAACTGCAATGTGGTTCAGAAGAATTACAAAGAATACAATTGGTTTAATAATTTTGCTTTGAAGAGAAGAAACTCAAATGTGCTCAGCATTGCGCAGCCTTCCAGAGTTACCGGTAATCACCAGTATAGCAGGGCTCTGCCAGATGGGAAAAAAATGAGATGCTGGTGTGGGGCTTTCCACTCTTTGTTGTTCTTTGCTTCCTTCCTTCCAGCATGTGCACCCACCCCTCTGAGTGCTATCTAAGCATCCATGCTTAGGGGCTTCGGTGACTTCAGTGGGCTGTCTTTTCAAAATAGATTCTCATGATGCAAATACTTCCCTAGCCAATCCCCAACCCAATATATATCAAAATGTACTGGCTTCCTGCCTTTACCCTAGAGGACCCTGCTTTGTGCCAGGTAAGGTTTACTAGTGGGCTCAAGTGACTGATGCCCTGTTTCCAATGTATGTGTGTTTTAAATAAAGCCTATTCAAGCTTGGGGTGAAAAGACTTTTTAAAAGTTTTATCAAATTTTCTCTCACAGATTTTAATATAAAGTTTATTTTAAATTGCTTATAATATCTTTTGAAGTTGAAATTTCCTCTTTGCCAAACATCAGTTCTTTGGTTCATCTCATTTCTACTCCTCTACCTTTCATGACTGAAAAACACAACAGCTCATGGGGCCACTGTATAACTTCATTCTCTAAGATGACTAAACACTTACTCTGTTGGTTTTTGGTTTTTGTTTTTTAATGCCTGGCAGGAGATACTTGGCACTCTGATACAGACTTTGGCTTGGAGATCAGGAAAGAGTTAGGTGAAAAGAAATAATGTAAATATGAGACAACAATCTCCAGGAAACTTATCTTTTACAGAAGAAAAAAATATAAATATGAAACAGAGCAGTCAGAGGCCAGCTACCCTTCAAATAAATATAATAGCAGTCCTACTGACAAAAATAACTATTATGAATAGGAAGCATTTCTCAGTTTATTAAATTTTATTATATTTGGAGCATTTTCATGGAGAAGAAGTGTTTCTCTCACTTTGATGATCTTTGAGTTCATTAGGTGTTTCTCTAGTGATCAATAATGAGACCCAGAACATTCTTTAATCTGCAATCTACATACAAATCATTGCAATAATATCATATAAAAAGCAGAAATTTAATATAAATAAAATTTAACGAGTTAAAGCAAACTTGCATTAAAGTTTAAAGTAACATTATCCATCGCTCATGAAACAATGTGCTTTGGGTCTTCACCTTGACCCTGTGTGTTTGAGTGAATATGACTGTTATCCTCATTTTCTAGACAGGAAACTGGGACTCAGAGAATGAATTGCCAAAGGTTTAACACAGCGCGTGTGACAGGGCCAGGATGTGGAACCCCAGCCTTATGCCTTCAGCCAGTTTGCTCCTACAACAGCAAGGATTCTCTACAACCTTGACCTGTGGAAATGCCTGCTGTGTCACCCAAAGGCATATATGGCATTCTGCTTAAGCAAAATATCCAGCCTCTAAAGTGAAAAAAACAAAAGACTTCACAGTTAGAACCTCTTAGCTGGTCACCTGAATGACCAGGTATTCCTTATTCGGATTCTTAGAGCATCTGATGCAGTCATAATTTATTCATTCAATAAATATTTATCGAATGCTGATTTTTATATCTGGCTCTGTTATAGTCACTCAGGATATATGAGTGAATGAATAGGTGAAAATTCCTGCTGTTGTGGCGTTTATATTCTATTGGGATGGACAAACAAAAACCAAATAATAAACTTAATAAACAGGTAGGTTATATGTCAGAATGTAATAAGTGCTGTGAGAAAAAATAGAGCAAGATAGTGGGGCTTGAGTATACTGAAGATTCCTAAAATTCCATAAACTCTATGCTGATATTTTTCTAGGATCTTGTCATTTTTATGCAGCTTGGGAAAAGTGAGACTTTCTTAGGATTAAGAGGTGGGATATATTCCAGAGTTGCATGTTCGATGTCAGAAATACACAAATTTGTTTTATATCCTACATCCTGTGTCCTGCTTACCCATTCTTTATCACTGATCCCAACTCTCAAGCTCCCTGTCTCAGCCCTAGCCTACTACACTCTACCGTTTTCTGAGTTCTCACACCCCAGGCTTTACTTATCCAGAATATACAATAGGCCATGGCTCCAGTTGCTATATCAGGTTATTTCCAATTATCATCATACTCTAGAGGTTTCTATTGCCCTAGAGTTCAAATATAAATTCCAGAACGTTTCCTTCAAAGTCTACTGCTTGCCAGTCTCAACCTTCCTGCCCCAGGTTATACAGAAGCTTTATGCTGTGTTCCAGTCACCCATACTTCATTACCTTCCATTTTCAGCCCTCATGCTCCTGTTTCCACATTTTTGCCTGGGCTATCTGTGATCTCTCTTCTCTCCTGCCTTATAACGTAATAACTTTATATTAACATACTGTTCAGAACTCACTTTTTTATAGATTGTTCTAGATTTTCCCCAGTTATTGGTTCATGTTTTCCAGCTAATTAGTACTCCTCCATAGACTTATAATTTGTTCTATTCAGATGATGGAATTTTAGAATTGGAACGGTCTTTGGAGGCCTGTCTTATATCTATAGAAGAAACACCTTCCAAAACATCCCTGATGAGCTGTTACCTACTTCATCTTAACCTGATGGGTTGCATGACTGGCCTATGTATGCCTTGTCCATTTACATTTTTATTACTCTCCACAAGCCCACCACCCTACTACCTCTACCCCTAAATCTCACTAGATGACTATAGCTACTGTTTTCCAAAGGAGGAATGGAGGGAGGGAGGGAGGGAGGGAGGGGCTACTAGATCAAAACTTTACCCTCCCTTCCTGTTTGAGCTACCTGTTGCTTTGTAACAAATCACCCCAAAACTTATTGGATTAAAACAACAATAATTGATTATTTCTCAGGATTTTAAGGATTGAATAGGTGTTCCCCTGCTGCCTGGGGTACTCATGAATGCTCATTTATGCAGGTGTAGTCATCAGGTACCTCAGTTAGGGCTGGAGGGTCCATGATGGTTTAACTCCCCTGTCTGAAGTTCTGCTACCTCCTCAAACATTGCTTCTCCTCCGTGTGACCTCTCATCCTCCATTAGGCGAGACTGCGCCTCTTCACAGCATGGTGGTCTCAGATTTCCAAAAGAAGGTCAAATGTAACCTGCAATGCTTTTTAAGGCCTAGCATCCGAAGTCACAGTGTCATATCTGCTGCATTCTATTTATCAAGCGAATCTCAATTTCGACAGGAGGAAAAATAGATTCTGCCTCAGTGAAGGACAAAGAGGGACAATGTCACATCACAAAGGTGCATAAACCTCCAAACCATACACCACACTTACAAACCTCTGGATACCATTATTTTACCATATCCAGGTTTCCTCCATCATAAATGTAAACTTGCCTCAAACCCTGAATGGTTTGCTTGAAAAAAAGAAGCCCAAGTTTATTAATATGGCCCATCTTCCTCATTTTTAGCCAGGTTACTTAAAATGAAGTCTGCTTGACACTCACGGCTCCCATTCTTGATATTCTTTCCTTCTCTGGCTTCTGTGACATCACTGTTTTCTGATTCTCTCTTTCCCTTTCTGATTACTCCTACCAGTTTTCTTCCTCCACTCATTAAAATCTTGTGTTATTTTCCCCTAGATGTCAACCTTCAGATGTCTTCTTGCTCTGTCTTCTCTCGAGTTGGTAGCATTTACTCTTAGGGCCTCAACCATGCTCATGGCATGCTCCTATATGTTCCATGTGGTTTCTGAGATGTTCCCCAGCAAGACTGAGCCTAGACGCCTACAGAAGTAACACTTATCAGTGCACGCTTTATTGGCCCTTCTTCCTTCCCTCTATCATTTCCCCCACCTCCACATTTGTGCCTACTTGGAATTGCCGCCTCAAAATCTATATATAGCAGTCTGCTTTTGGGGGAACCCAAACTAATACAGCTTATATTATAAATATTTCTAGAATTGGTTATCCCCTTCCTCTCTACTTCCTTAATTCAGGTCTTCCTTTCCTATCTGGATTACTTTAGGAACTCTTGCCTTCAGTCTCTGAGTCTAATTTGCCCCTTTTTGCAATTTATTCATGACACTACAAGTAAAAACTCTTTATAAATCAGGGCTGATCATGTCACATCCCTCTTTATTTTTGTTTAAGATTTATTTATTATTTATTTATTTTATTTTTGGCTGTGTCGGGTCTTTGTTGTGTCACACGGCATGTTCTTTGAGGCATGCGGGATTTTTCATTGCGGCCCACGGGCTCTCCGTTGTGGTGCGTGGGCGCCTCTCTAGTTGTGGCGTGTGGGTTTCCTCTTCTCTAGTTGTGGCACGCAGGCTCCAGGGCATGTGGGCTCTGTAGTTTGCGGCATGTGGGCTCCAGTTAGGTGCACAAGCTCAGTAGTTGCAGTGCGCGGGCTTAGTTGCCCCGCGGCATGTAGGATCTTAGTTCCCCAACCAGGGATTGAACCTGTGTCCCCTGCATTGGAAGGTGGATTCTTTACCACTGGACCACCAGGAAGTCCCACATCCCTCTTTAAAAGCTTCAGTAGTTCCCAACTCTCCCCTCCATACAATAAATCCAAAGTTCTTAAAGTGCACTGTAAGGACATGTGATCTGGACCCTATTTACCTTGCCAGACTCAAGTTCCACTCCAGCTACACTGAGTTACTTGAACTTACTGAAAGAGCCATGTGCATCCCTTCTTGCTTCTAAGACTTTGCTGAAACTGCACCAAGTTCAGACCTATTCAATATAGTAATAGTACATTTATATTTTTGCTTCTCCCCTAAGTTTTAAGCCACCTTAAAAATTGTGTTTTATCCATTTTATATTCCCAGGGCCTGCCATTAATGCTGAGCATGTAGGATTTTCTTAATAAACATTAATCAATCTGTCTAATCTCAACTTAAATACTTTCATAACATATCCACTACTTTTCTCCAAACTGTTTTAACTATAAAGCTAGTTTAATCAATCACATTACAAAAGGTTTTGAAAAATTGGGGGAAAAAAACTTAAAGCCTAACCATAATTTCCTTAATAGAATTTTTTTTTTGGTGTACTCCCTTTTAATCTATGTTCTACATAGATAGAGTTGTCCATCATCTGAAAATATGTATCTAATAATAAAAAGAACCAACACTTAGATAGCACATGTTATAAGCCAAATACTGTACTAAGCATTCTATATACATTAGCTCATTTAATGTTCATGATGATCGTGTCAGGTAGCTACTCTTATTATTTCCATTTTACAGATGAAGGAACTAAAGCACAGAGGATAACTGGCTTGTCCTAAACCATACAACTAAGTAAAGGGTAAAACCAGGATTTGAACTCATGAAGTCTGACACCAAAGTTCATGCTATATTTTATGGAGAGGATTAAATTACTTAGGACATGGAAAACACTTAAAAGAGTGTTCTGCGCATGGTATAAATTCAATAAATGCTGGCTGTTTTTATCATTGCTATTCAAATAAGTACATTGAATATAATTTGGTATCTTTCACTTCAAATTGTCATAGTTTTTCAATAAATTAGGTAGGTTTTTACTTTAAATTAGGTCATAACTAATTTTTTATCCTACCATGCAGTCTTATTAACTATTTTTTTATGACTGCACAATATTCTATGGAATGAACCTACAATAATTAATTAGTCTTGCTGTTGATCAGACTTCTTTTAAACTTTCATGATTATATATACCACTATAAGCATTATATCTTTATGCATTAAGCTTGTTTCCTTTAATTTAGGTCATTTTTTTTAGGATAGATTCCCAGAAGTAAGAATTATACGTTAAGGGGTTTGAACATTTTTATGGTTATTTATGTATATCAGAAATGGCTTTGCAAAGGCATTATATCACAACTATGTTTTAGGGAGTCTGTTCAACAATTCAGTATTTGCAATTGTTGTAAAACTTATTTCCATAATACTAGCTTTGTCCAAAGGACTTACACAGAATAAATCCCATCCCTTTTCAATATGACAAACTTTCAAATTTTGAAAAATTTAAAAAGGAATGCCCAATCCACCTGCACTCCTTCACAACATTTCAACTCTCCTTCAGACATTTTCTTCTCCATGCTAAACGTCCTCAACTTCCCCTCAAGCATCTCTGGTCTGACAAAATTACCAGAATCTTAACTATCTGAGTCATAGTCTCCTAAATACATTCCACTGTGCCTATGTCCCTCTTAATTTTGGAGATTCCAGACATGGCCTGACAGTGCAGAGCACAGAGGGGCTATCACTTTCCTTGACCAGGGCATCTATTTCTAGCAATGATGCCTAAGGTCACATTACCATTTTTGGCACTAAAGTACACTGTTGGCTCATGTTTTCTTGCTATCAACTAAATCCTCCATGACTTTTTCACATGAACTTCTATTAAGTCAGGTTTCCCACATTCTGTACTGATGTAGATAATAGTACACAGTTAAGTGAAGTTATTTACATAGGTTCTTATTAAACTTTACTAGTTCAAGTTTCTTGTTCCAGAATGTTGACACTTCTGAATGCCCAAATTGGTATTTTGATTTACTTAATGACTACCTTTATGCTTTCTGTGTCTTCACTTAAGTCATTAACAAAGATATAGGCTAAGTCAATCCCAAGTGCAGTCTTATGGTATATAATTAGAGTCCTTTTGTTGCTAGTAATCAGTGTCTTTGTTTTTTTTCTTTGTTTTTTTTAAATTTTATTTTATTTATTTTTTTATACAGCAGGTTCTTATTAGTTATCCATTTTATACATATTAGTAATCAGTGTGTTTGGATATAGCTGTTTAGCCAGCAGTGAATCAGCAGCTGTGGATCCCAACAAGTACCTTAACATTCAACCACATTCACCCATCCTATTCCTGAAGATATCATAGGAAACCTTGTTAAATGGCTTGCTAGGACTAAAATAAATCATGATTATATTTTTTCCATTAATTATTATTAGAGTGATTTCATACTTCTGTCTAAAAAAACAAGTGATTTTAAACCTGAGTCTCATAACTATCCTTATTTTAAGTGCCTACAAACTAGCATATACTAATATTAAATCTTATGATATAATGTTTATATTTCCTGACCTCTCTATGACATTATCAGTTCCTCGTGGGAAAAAGTCATTTGTACTTCCATGTGTGTTTTGTGAATTAACACAGCAGCAGGCTTAACCAATAATTATGATTTCAGCCCCCAAATAAAAAAAAATGTGTTAAAGTAACATGTAATACAAGAAAATAAAATATTCTCAAGTCTCTCTCCTATGTATTTTACTGTTTTTAAATTTAAATCAATCTGCAATTTGAAGAAGACACTCTGCTTATTTTAGATAACATTAAGTTACTAACTGAGGATGGCTATCTAATTATGTCTGTGGGAACTACTGTCAATCGTCTTAGAACTAGTCATACAGTAACAAAAATAAAATGTTTCTCATTATTCAGAAATGTTAATTGAGTTATTTAATTTCCAGGGTGCTTATTGGTTCTCCTTTAGTTGGACAACCCAAGAACAGAACTGGAGATGTCTATAAGTGTCCAGTTGGGAGAGGTGAATCATTACCTTGCATAAAGTTGGATCTTCCAGGTATGTAAAGTCAAAATGTTAAAGTCTGATCCTAAATTATGCCCAGCATTCTCACTGAAAGTGAATTTCAACCAACTCAGGAAAACTACAAGGAATCTATAAACATTCTTCCATTTTTATTATTCAGATTTACATAAAATGGCATTTTGATGCCTTTTACCCTTCATTTGCTTTAGAAATTCATCATAGAATATCTATAGATATAGAAGGTCTTACTAGTTTTGTAACTTGTAACCACCTCCATTGTTCAGAATCCTTTGTAAAACCAGTGGTAACATAAAAAGAACTCTTCTAAATAAACCTATCCATCACACTTCCTCCACAAAATTTAACTTAGTGTTTGTTTTTTTTAAAGAAAATAACACGAGAAATAAAAATTTAAATTTTAAAAAGAGAATTGCAAAAGGTAAATTTATATTGAAATGTATGTATTTGATAGAAGTATCAGCGTAGTTAGAACATGACTAGAAAATTCCTACTAGAACTATCCAGGAATTGGAAACCTGTCAGTGTTCTGTGCAATATTAAGTACCATGGAAATGACTCATCCTCTTCAGGTTTATTTAAGATATTGTATTTTTCAGTTCTCCTTTTTTTCAATTTCCTACTTGTTTATTATGAACATTTTCTTCTTTACATTCAAGAGCATAGCTACTTTAATATGTCTTGCCTGATAATTCCAACATCTGGAATATCTCAACATCGCTTTCCATTTATTACCTTCCTCTTGAGGTTAGGTCACATTTTCCTGTTTCTTCTTATGTTTAGTAATTTTTTATTGTATCCTGGATTAAACTTTTGAGTTTTAAGTGTGGAGATTCTAGATCTGTTATGTGCCTTTGAAAAGTCTTAACTTTTAGTTTTAGCAGGCAATTTACTTGGCTGAACTCAGTTTCCAAACAACAGTGGGAAGCAGTTAAAATCTCTATTCAATTCTTCTAATTTTTTAGCTGGGCTATGTGAAGTTTACCCCGCACATGTACAGTTCAGGTCATTCAGATGTTTGGAAAGAATATCTGTATATATTCAAACTCTCCTTTTGTGGCTCTACTTTCCAAGATACCCCCCCTTCACTTGGCACTGCTGTCATTGCCCCATTCTCTGTCCTCTGTTTCTTCTAGACAGGAAGACTGTGAGGTCTATCTGAGGTTTAGCCACTGACTCAGGCCTTCCCTTAGGGGAAAACAAACAAACACAAAAACAGGAAACTCATCCAGTGCTAATCTCTTCTTACAAGTATAGACTCCCTTCCAGTTTCTGCCTGCTCTTGGTTGCTTTCCAGTGCCTTCAGACTGTTGTTTCATACATTTTTTTCCCTTTTCCTAGAGTTTATAGTTGTTATTTGCAGAAGAGTTGTTCTGATAAGAGCAACTCCTCCATTACTGGAAACTGGAATAGAGTTTTTTGTTTGTTTGTTTGTTTGTTTGCGGTACGCGGACCTCTCACTGTTGTGGCCTCTCCCGTTGCGGAGCACAGGCTCTGGATGCTCAGGCTCAGCGGCCACGGCTCACGGGCCCAGCCGCTCCGCGACACGTGGGATTCTCCCGGACAGGGGCCCGAACCCATGTCCCCTGCATCGGCAGGCGGGCTCTCAACCACTGCACCACCAGGGAAGCCCGAGTTTTAACATTAGTGTGAAGATGTTGGCTACACCAAGAACAGTACGGAAGTTTCTGCTGTAGTCCCTAATGTCCCAGGAATGCTCATCCTGGGTCAACGGTAGTATAAAAATTCTAATCTAGATTATTCAAGGCCAGTTCCAGATGCTTTCAAAGCAAACCAGACTGGATTCTGGGACAAAGACCAATGCTCAGATTAGGAGGTGATTGTGACCTTTCAGGAATCTCTGCTTCCATTCCATTAAATCTACATGTAATCTTAAGGTAAGAAAAAATTCTAGGCATGAACAGTGAGACAAATCTTTCTTGAACTTGAGTTTTGCCACTTTCAATTATTTTAGCACTCTGCTAAGCAGGGTTTAGAAGCTTTTGCCTTTCCTGTCCAATCTTTTTTTTCTTCTTCTCCTTTTTTATTGTGAGTGAGTGGAACTGCTTTTTGCCAGGCTGGCATGCTTTAGGGCTCACCATTCTTATTTGTTCTGTCAAATGTAGTCCCTTCATTGTGTCTTTACCCAAACTTCCTGACCACTGCTCTAATCTTGCTCCAGTTTTCTTTGTAACCCTCCTGATGTCCCTGTGATGGTGAAACTAATGGTCAGAATCTTGTGTTTGAGTTTTCTTTTCTGGCCTTCGACCCATTTTCCTTCTTCTTGCCAGAAATCATGTTTCATCATATATAACATGTGGATGTAACATGTTGGATGATTGTATGTTTCCTTTGCATCTACAATATCATGAGACTAAATATTTTATTTATTTTAATTAGCAAAAATATGTGAAAAGCTGTCCCATGTTCTCATTGCCCTGATAGTTATGCATTCTTTTACAGTTCAGCAAAAGTATGTGAGACAGTGATCCAGACAAAGTTTCTGAGACAAAAACCAAAATGTTTTAATGAGAAGACACTTAATTTTACTTTGTTTTCCACCATCATAAAAGTTTCTTCTATTTTTAGTTAATACATCAATTCCCAATGTCACAGAAGTAAAGGAGAATATGACATTTGGATCAACTTTAGTCACCAACCCAAATGGAGGGTTTCTGGTAAGAAAAGGAAGAGTAAAGATAGTTAATGAACCAAGAATTATATTATAAATCTTTATAAAATCTGTTATATAATTTTTAATCTTATGACTTTAATTTTTTAAAAGGCATGCGGGCCCTTATATGCCTATAGATGTGGACATTTGCATTACACAACGGGAATCTGTTCTGATGTCAGCCCCACATTTCAAGTCGTGAACTCCTTTGCCCCTGTACAAGGTACAGATTTTATGCAATGTTTGTGCAGTGTTTGAAAAGAGTAAGCAATGAGTGAGACATATATATACACGGGAGCATACCAAAAAGCTTGAAGTATTTTCTCGGCTACCAGCATTACCAATTTAGGTAAATGTTTGCTTTGCCAATATATAACAAAACTTCACTGCTATTTTGGAACTGATATTAGTGTAAATAACCTTTACAGAGTCACGTCTAAACATCAGAGCTAAAGCTGTCACATTGTTTTTATTTAAAGGGTGAATTTCTTTGAGAAAAGTAACCTCATTTGAAATATACACAGAATGAGAACTGTATAGAGAATTCATATTGAGAACATTTCCAAAGATAACTCAGACAGTGTTAATTACAATTAAGTAGGTATGGGTTTTACTTGATGTGAATCCCAAACCAATTGTTACTGAATGCAAAGAGTATTTCTTATCACTCTTTTTCTGATTTAAAAAACTCTTTTTTCTGATTTTAAAAGTAATGTGTCCACTTTGTAGGATATCAGTTCATCTTTTAAAATGAGTTCCTTTTAGCTGTGAAAACATTTCATATACCTCTAAAGATAGACACCAAATCTGCACGATTGAATCTTTTTCTTGCAGAATGCAGCACTCAGCTGGACATAGTCATAGTGCTGGATGGTTCCAACAGTATTTACCCCTGGGAAAGTGTTACAGCTTTTTTAAATGACCTTCTTGAAAGAATGGATATTGGTCCTAAACAGACACAGGTATGACTTCATGTTTTGATTTCTGTTGTCCTAAAGATACAAATGCATGGAGTTTTAATGACAAATTATTCTGAAAATAAATTAATCAATAAAGCTAAAATTTAGGATGAGCTTTGTATTCCATAGCCCTGTTCTTATTCCTGCACATTACTGGCAGGCTGTTTATTTTCTAAGCAGAAAGTATTATGAAAGCTGCATTTTCAATGCTCTGAAAAAATATTCCCTATAGATATCTATAAAATCATAATTTAATTCTTAATTATAAAATAAGCATAGCCACCTTTGGTAATATCAGAGCAGGGTTTCAGAATTTGTAGAAACTATTCTGATATGCCATCATAGTGTCTTTTCTCCTGCTGTACAGATAAATTAGGAATTGGCCACAGGATACTGCTGTAAGTCTATTTTCCCCTATATTTAATAATTTCTTTTCTTAAGTAAAAAGCAAATGCTCCAGGCTTTAGCTGCAGTAAGTTGAATAATTGGGTGTTTTTCTCCCCATGAGTCTCTGTTTGTAAACACATCCCCCTTTATTGCCACTATATAAGGTGGAACTTCTCACATGGCTCTTCCACTTTAGACAGTGAGTTTGGGTTTAATCAGTCTAATGTTCATTAATATTATATGGCCACATGGCTTAAAATATGGATAAGATGCAATGGATAATAGGAAAATTAAATGTCAAAGTGAGGACAGTGCCTTGAGGGTAGGAATTAACACTAGAATCAGAGTCAAAAAATGGCTGTTGCAGAGTCTGGGGACCTCAGGAGAGCACAGGAGATGACTGGGCTGCACACGCAATCCAGTGTTCTTTTCTTTTTCTCTGAGAGCTCTACTCTTGGAAAAATTTCTGCGGCACTGAAAAAGTTGTATGACCTCATTAATATTTGTCACACCTGCATTAAAATTGGGATATAAATAGACACACACATCTATATACACATATATGTGTATGTATACCTATGTATACACATACATATATGTACACTCATGCATATGTATATATACATACATGTATCTGTGTATATGTATTTTATATTTTTGTATCTGTGTGTATATATATTTTTATACTTTTATGTTTATTTTAAATATATAACATAATTTTATTTTATAATATATATTTATATAACACATATCTAAAACATATATTATATATTTTATAATATATATATATCATACATTTTCCCAAAAGGATGGTAGTTGAAAATTGCAAATTAGAACTCAAACTTCAAAGTGAAATGTCATATGGCTGTATTCCAAGGTTGAATGGATCTCTTTAGAGAGCTAGGTGAGGGGTAATGTTGTGTATATCCCAGTGGACAATAGGGAACTTCTTGAAATCAGAGTAAAATTATTATAGGAAATTGTACTTTTCTTATAATCATATCACAAAATGTAAGTTTTCCTTGATGCAAGCTTCTTATCTGCAGTCATCTTCCCAAGTGGATTGCTGGAAGTTTGGAGAGGATATTAGCCTTCTTCTTGCTACAGGGCATCAGGTGGCCTGCATCCTTTAGAAGACCACTCAGAATGGTGACCTGCTCCTCCTTTTCGTACAATACGTGTTCCACGTGGACCCCTTTCTTTCCCTTCTGAGAACTTCTCTCCCTTCTTCCTTTCCTCTCCTCCCTTATCCTTTCTCTCCTTGGTCAATAAGATTTCATAGAGCCATAAAATTATAGCTGGAAGGGGTCTTAGAGGTCATTTAGCCCCAAATCTCAATTGATGGAGGGGACCTCAGAAGCTAAGTGACTTGTGCAGGGTCTCTTGCTTGTTGATGGCAGATTTGAACACACAGCTCTCCAACTGCAGTGCAACTGTCTTTCCTTTCTGAGACCTCTACTTCTAGAGAAGTTTCAGAGCAGGTGCCATCTGATGGCCCTAAACAGTGGTCTCTAGTCCTTTGTCCCTGTGCCTCCTCGGCCAGCCCCCTGGTTGGAAGCAGGCCAGGACTCTTGGTGCTCCGTTGCCTGCACCGACATACCTAAATTCAAACTGCTGATCACAGGTCTCCCCTCTCTCAACACATTCCCCACAATGAGTTTTCCTCCCTTCCACCTGTTTTATCCACCCCATTTTACCTTCTTATCCAATCCTTTCTTTCCAAAGCTAATGACAGCCTTGGAATATTTTAAAATTTGTATTCATTTTTAGTCATCTGAATATTTGATTTTACTTTTAAATTTATCTATTACACTATAAAAATTAATGTTTTTGTAGCTATTTGTGGAAATTAGTGCAGCTATGACATGTTTGAAGTTTCTCCACAGCTTCAGGAAGCAAACCTACAAGGCTGTTTTAGAGGAATAATCACTGCTTCAGTGGAGATCTATGCCCGTGGCTCAGTTTTGTAAAGAAATAGCTAACAATCAATTGCTTATATACTCAACCCATTCTGCTGCAGATTTGATGTTTCCATCTATGAGAACTATAATTAATTTTACATGTCAGTAGTGAGAGTCCCAATAGAGGAGCTATTCTGTCCAGCACCAGTGGAATTCCAGCCTTCCAGAGTGGGCTTCGTGGAGTTTTATGTCTTTCTGGGAGGAAACAGTGGCTCTATTCAGAGGAATGGGGACGATCCCTGGGGTCTAGATGCTGCCAGTGAATGGGAGGGACACAAACTTACCCTGAGAAGAGTCAGGTCACATTTCCTTGGTTCCATGACCCCATTCCTCAGAGGAAGATTTCAGAATGCAACCCTGTGCACTGAGTCATTTGTAGCATCTGCAGAGGAGCTGCTTAAATTGCTGAGTTTTTATGTCACATTTTGCTTGTATCATTCATTTTGGAGCTTAGCCAGACTCATTCATTCATTTATTCACTTGTTTTTCCTGAGGATTTACTATGTACCAGGCTCTGTGTGAGGGCTTGGATAATTGTGGAGAATAGACAGATGTGGCCACTGCCTTCATGGAGCCTCTGTAAAAAGCAGTGTTTCTCCAGATGTGGCTTGTGGAATTCCTGCTTCTGAATCCCAGAGGTACTTGGACTGTACCCCAGACTTTAAGAATCAGAATCTCTGAGGGTGGGGCTACAGAGCCTGCATTTTAAGTAAGCAACCCACATGATTCTTAAATAGGTTAAATTTGAGAAACAGTGGATTAAATGCATTATTAAATTGATGTGTGTGGTGTGTGTGTCTGCTTTGCTGCACCCTCCAGATTACAGGGACCTCAAGACTGAAGCCTTTATATCTCTTTTTATCCTTGTCAGTGGCCAGCCCAGTGCTTTGCTGTGACATAGTAGCCCTTTAATGAGCACCTGTTGAATAAATGTGTGTATCATAATGAATGTATTTTTGTATTTTTCTCTGTTAGGTGAACATTTAATGAGACTTTTTCTATAACTGGCATTTTAGTATTCTTTTAAGTATATTATTTATATGTTAGGCTTTAGTGTTTATACTTTAGTCATTTCTAATCTTTTTCTGTGTTGGTTTAAGTTGTATTAATGACTAGTTTTTTTTTCTTTTTTTTTTATTAGTTTCTGCTTTAATGACTAGTTTTATAAGTAACTCTCTAAACAAAAGGGATTGAGAAGGACATTTACTAAGCCATCACTTTTGCCAAACTGTATTTAATAGTGTTTTAAGTACAACACATTTAAATACCCTTTAAATCTGACCTTCCTTCAGTGGAGTCAGACAAGAAATTCATTCATAGAAATTTGGAAAGATACTTTCACTTCAAAGAAATGTGTACTAAAATGTACGCTTTTCTTTCATGTGGTCTTACAGTAATTCTCTCGAAAAACATAGACAATTTATTTTAACAATCATTTTTTTTCCTGATTTATTGATAACATAGTTTAAATAAGGGGTTTTTTTGTCTTTTGTTTTTGTTTGTTTTCCATTGAAGCACCCAATCCTGCCCTAAGATTGGCAGAATTAACTTCCCCTACTTAAATATAAAAATGAATTTCAAGAGATACTGCCCAGAAGAAGACGCAAAGATGGAAAGTTACGAGCTAGGGACAGGACTCTTTAAACTCCTCACCCATATCAAGGATATAAAGGCATTAAGAATGAAGTTGACAGATTTGTGAAGTGGATTTCTCTGTAGAAAGAGCCTAGTGAGAAAGGCTTCAGTGAGATCATACAGTGAGATTGGTGTGTGTCTATGAAAGTTGGGACATGCAGTTGATGAGTGTCTGACTCCTGCCTGAAATATCTAAAGGGCAAGATAGCTGTCTGGCTGCTGATGGGCGAGTTAAGGCAGTGGGATTGGCCTCACACCCAGAGTTGTCCGTACAAAGAATGTGTTTCCCATGGATCATTATGGAATCCTGTTAGCTCCTGTCCATAGACTCTCCTGGAAGTAAGTGGAGGCCTCTGCACAGAACAGCCGAAGCTATCCCTGATTCCTAGGGACCACAGTAGTGACATGCATTCACTCAGGCAAGGATGCAGGTGAAGGGAGATCTCCAAAAAGCCCACCAGAAAGATAACACCTGTTAGCACTTACTCCATCTTAGGACAGCACCTGTCAAGTACGAATTTCTGTACCCTGTATTTATCTTCCCTCCCTCCATCGGTGGAGATGTCAGATATTATAGTCAGCAATCTGAGAGAAGAGGAGAAGAGAAACAAACAGCTAGTCATGCCCCTTCCTCAACTACAGGCTTCTCACCTCCCATAAGCTTTAGTAGGGGGAGGAGAGACAATTTAACTATAAATCAACTTTGATATTTTGTCTTATTGATTTTGTTTTAGTTTAGGTTGAACCATATGAAATTGTTGCTGTTTGATCCTTTTTTGACCTACAAATACAGCACTTTCATGTGGTTCAACCTAAATTAAAATATAGAGCTTTTTTTAAGCAGACATTTTAAAACTAAAAATAATAAAAGTCATAAGACATTTATCTTTCCATCCAGTGAGAGTAGAAGAATTTCACCCTAAATAAGTTTTAAAGGGATCATGGGCCAAAAAAAAAAAATTTACATTCTAATTATACCTCATGAGTTCTTGTTTGTTATATCGATATTAATTACAATTATTCACTTGATACAAAGGTAAAGATCAAATATTATGGCCTACTCTCTGCAGTCACAGATTTTTCATTTAGTAATTGCAATTATTGGAAAGGAGTCTCAAAGATATGGAATGTTTCTGGAAGTAATTTTCACCTCAACAGAAAAAAAAAAAAAAGGGAGGAAGGGAGGAAGAAAGGAAGGGGGAAGGAAGGAAGGAAGGAAGGAAGGAAAATAAATTTTAAAACTTTCATTCAAGTTTCCATATGACAATTAGTATACATTAGGAAAATGCAATGCAAGTGACAAAAACATTCACCCTAAATAGTTACTCAAAGTTTCTCCCATGTTTCTGTGCGGTCCCATTAACACTTTTTGCAAACATAGTCAAGGAACTTTTGCAAACCAGTTTTTTACCCAAGACAGAGAAAAGGCTATAAAATTGTTTTGTAAAAAACCACCTATAAAAACAAACCTGAAACACTCTGAGCTTGCCATAAAAGATATGATGGTATAAACGTTATGGAGGTCTTATTGATCCTCAATACCTAAACATAACATTGCTTTTAATAGTAAATGAGAATGATATAAATATGCCATATACAAGTGCATTACCCTAAATAAAAGCAGTAAATTGTGAGGCTTGATATAAAAGTGAAATATACTAATGGAACAATGTCTAGACTGTTCCTATCAAGAGTATAGCATAATATTAAACCAGGCAAAATGAAAGAGGGAAATTCATTAAATTTTAGGAATATTATTTATCTTTCTTTTTACGACATATTTTATGGCCATTTCCCTAGGAGCGTAAACTATGAGGGCTGATTCACTGTTTGGAGGTCTGAGAAGAAACCTGTCTGAGCTGGGCAGCCATATCCTTGTCAGTCAGGCTGTCGTTTCTGAAAGTGATGTTGTGAATGTGGTGAATCTTCCTGTGCACTAGCGTTCTGGTCTCCGTTGTCCTCTACCTCCATTCATCACTCATCTGAGTTATTTTTCCCATGTAGAGTCCAGATCATGGAATTTCCCTGAATAAAAATCTCCTATCCTTGCCTGTGGAATAATACCCAAGCTCTCCAGTGACTTATAAGACGTTCGTCACCTAGTGGCTGTCATTCGACTGTCTCCTGCCTCCTTCCCCTGTTGCCCTGTAGCCACTCTTACCCTGGCCTTCCCTGAACACGTTGCTCTATGCTCTCGTGATTCTCTCTGCCCGGAAAGCCCTTCTCCACCCCAGGCCCCATGTGCGAGGTAAACTTCTGAGACTCAGTTCAAGGGTCACTTTCTCTGTCCTTTTCTGTGGTTATTCCCCCCACCCTTCCCAAGAAAAATCCCTTCCCCTCTGTATTCCCACAGCATTTACACACCCTTCGTCCACTGCTCTCATCTCTCAGTGGCATCGCTTTTTGTTTCGTGAGTGCGTCTCTCCTGGTGGAATGTGAATTCCACAATGACAGCATTGTGCCTTAATCCTTTTATTTATGGAATACAGCTCAGAGTTTCCTGCATTGCCTAGCACGTAGGAGGCAAGTCATTTATGTTGGAAAAATGTAGTTTCTGGAATTTTTAAATTCTCCTTGTGTTAAAAATCATTATTGTACTGACCACCATCTCTCACTCAGCTAGAAGAGACTTGTTTGTGGGGGACACCCCAGATTCCCCTTTACATTGTGTTTCAGGCTTTTCTTTGCAGGTGTTCAACACATCTAGCCCCATTCACCTCTGGTCCTGATTTCTCCCATAGTCTTCCCCATTTTAACATCTTCTAGCCTTACATTTTTGAGCATGGGTCAATTTTATTGCAGCATCTTCCATCAAGCAAGAGACCAGCTAAAGACATCCTTTTCTTAGGACCTACATCTTTTTTTTTTCAAATAAATTTATTTATTTTATTTATTTATTTTTGGTTGCATTGGGCCTCCGTTGCTGTGCAGGGGCTTTCTCTAGTTGTGGTGAGCGGGGGCTACTCTTCATTGTGGTGTGTGGGCTTCTCATTGCGGTGGCTTCTCGTTGTGGAGCACGGGCTCTATGCGCGCGGGCTTCAGTAGTTGTGGCGCACGGGCTTAGTTGCTCTGCGCCATGTGGGATCTTCCTGGACCAGGGCTCAAACCCATGTCCCCAGCATTGGCAGGTGGATTCTTAACCACTGCGCCACCAGGGAAGCCCAGGACCTACATCTTTAATTTACCGACTTTATTTGTGTTTCTGAGGAATCATTTCATCTACCTGTGAACCAGTCCTGTTCATCCCTCTCCATAGTGACAAAGGTTCAGCCAGGTTTCAGCTAACACAGCCTTGAATGGTTTGTGTTGACAGTTAATTTGGATTGCAGCCTGTATTACCACCACATTCATACTCTCACTTAATTGCAGTAGAAGCATGTTGTAGGGCAGGGCTTTTGCACCTTACTTTGGTAAAGGGAAACATAAAATGACCAGATCTAAGTCTGAGCTCTTATCAGATTAAGCAATTGTGCATCCTACAGAAACACAGAAAGCTTTACTGTGCTCCCCTGTCATTACACCCCTAAAGAAGCTATTGATTGGATAATGTTACCTGTTGAATGAAAACCCAGAAACTTAGCTCATTTTGGACATTAAAATTTAGGTGCTGGTGTTATCACTCTAACTTAAGAATATAAGGTAATCGTATAATTCTAAATGAGGAAATAATTCCATTCCTTCATGATTCTTTGACTCAGTATACTTAATAGCTATTTTAAACACTTCTCTTTTTAAAAAAACTCCCTTGTCATTCTGTTGTGACTTTAAGTTTTATGAGAAAAAATTAGTGATTTTTGTGATTTCTAAGAGCGTCATTCCTTCCATATTCCTCACACTCACTTTCCTCCTTGTTCGTTTCTACCCTCAAAAGAGAAAAAGCCATTTGGATAATTAATTCATTTTAATTTAGCAGATATTTATGAAGTATCTTATTGGTCAAGTATTATGCTAGATGTGATAGCAATATAAATAACAGATTCTAATACTTTGTCCCTAATCCTGAAAATCTTCCAACTTAGAAATGAAGTAAAGTCTTGTATTTGGATAATTGCAATGCATGACAGTGTGCCATAAATATAACAAGGATGAATAAAGCAGAACAATTAATTGATCTTTACGAGTAGATAACTCAATATTAGAATAAAGCAATATTTTCCAAGCTATGTTGTTTGAGGTGTTGAATATGTTCCTTACAAAAAAATATTCTCTTAAATAAAAATAAAATACATCAGGTCTTCCAATTCGTGATTCACAATGCATGTTTTCATATTAAAGATTCTGGGAGCACTCTCAAAAGAATCCACTTATGAGTCAGAGTAGAGCAATGCAGGAGTGAGAGAAAGCCTTGCTCTTTTGCTCCATTTGAAATTTGTGGCATTTTTTAACTTAATATAAATAGCAGAGGGAGGCAGACAGACAGAGACAGAGAAACTGTTATACTTTGTATTAACAATTGCTTTCCAAGATTAATTTGATCATGGACTCTTTTTAAAAACTCATACCTAGCAACTGAGAAAGTTAGTATTCCCTGGAAAAGGATAAGGGAATATTAGTTTGGGGCTTATCTGAAACATGATTGCAAATTTTTTGTTTAAATGGAAAGTTCTAAGTGTTACAAACCTCTTGTTTATGCAACAGAATCCTCAGCCAGTTGTGTGCCTGGTTTATGCTATAATGTGAATCAGCTCTTACTTCTCTTTGGACTTATATTGTAATTACAACTGCTTAATCAAGAAGTTCAAACTGCATCTCCCCAGGAGCTAAATGTGTCCCTTACAGTTGTCTCTGAAAAGTAACTTTTCTTTCTACTGTGGTTTATCCCCCCTTTGTAAGAATCTACTGTTACTATTTTCATCTACTCTTTTACTGAATCCAAAAGCTGCTCTATCCATTCTCCCTTAAAGAAAGCCCTCATTTAACTCAGTTCCTCCTTTTAGCCGCCATCTCTGCCTACTTTTTTGCATTTAGCAAAAATGCCTAGAATCTTTCCATCTTTACTATTCCTCACCAGCTCTCTACTTAACTCCACCCTCTGGGTCTTGTACCATTCCAATGCAATTGGCCACTTCAAGTCAAATATGGTGAATATTGATTGTTTATCTTTCCACAAATTCTGGAATGATTTAAATGTCTTTAATGATCATCCTTGACAGATTTTCCAGGCTCAAGCCTGCTTTGCTTCCTCCCATTCTACTATCATACTCTGCTGTCTGTTCTTTACCTGGGTAGCTCATTCAGAAATCTGGATCCTCCTTCCTCCATGAGGGCCTTGTGATTCTCTCTCCCCCTGTTTCCTCACCATGTGTGTTCATCACTTTTTATCTCATTATTTAATTCTCATACTTATTTGACTCGGTTGTAGATGCATGTATACCCATTATGCTAGTACAAATCTGTTTCACCTGCCTTAAATTATAAACTAAGCTGGGACTGAAACTATTTCCACTAAAGTGGGTCTCACCAGTACTCAGCAAAGCATTATATATGTTTTGTGATTTGAGCATTCTCCTGTGATGACAATTAATAAATGGCACCCTTTTCTGGGGAAAACATAGCTGACCTTATTCTTCTATCTAGTTCCTAAGGAAATAAGAACCCCTGTGTCACCCGGAGACCTACACTGAATGTCATTTTTCTGAGATGTGAGTTCCCACTGCCCACTCTTCTAATTTCCCACACTTCTTTATATCTCTCTTTTTCTGTTTATCATTATTTCCCTACTATCTCAGTTTTCTACTTGCCTATGTGAAATGTTATAGTCATCTAGTAAGAATGTATGAGGGTCAACTGTGAGCAAAGCAAAACAGTGGTACAGGATAAGAGAATACCAAAAGCTATGATGTAGTCCATGCTCTTTACCCCTGCTTGCCCCTTCCTAACTTATAATGGAGTTGGGAGATAAAGCACGCATGCAAAAGTTGAGAAGAACACAGGGCTCACAGGAACAGCACAGACAAGTTTGCTTCACAGTTTTAAGAAGGGGAAGATCAGTATGGACTCCCGGCAACTAGGTGGACAAAGCTGCAGAGAAAGTGAAACTTGAATTGAATCTTACCGAATGGGTAGACTTAGCTTAGTTGGAGGGAAAAGGAAGCGCATTTGGTCTGGATAGAGTTCATCCTGAGGAGTCCTGAAGATGAGGATGAATAAAGAAGGTAGGGCCAGACTGTTGAGTGGCTGAAAGTCAGGAGGAAAAAACTGAATTTTAACCTATAGGCCTAGTATTCAAGAATCAGCTTGAAGCTTTATCTACTTTCTATTTGAATTAAAGTACAATTCTCTTTTAAAGTATATTTCAAAGTCCTTGATGTAGGCAATGAAGAGTTATTAGAGTTTTTGAACAAAGAAGACACATGATAAAAGCAGAATTTAAAGACAGTTAATCTACTATTAATATGTAGAAGGGGGCTTCCCTGGTGGCGCAGTGGTTGAGAGTCAGCCTGCTGATGCAGGGACACGGGTTCGTGCCCCGGTCCGGGAAGATCCCACATGCCGCGGAGTGGCTGGGCCCATGAGCCGTGGCCACTGGGCTTGCGCGTCCGGAGCCTGTGCTCCGCAACGGGAGAGGCCACAACAGTGAGAGGCCCGTGAACCGCAAAAAAAAAAAAAAAAAAAAAAAAAATATGTAGAAGAATTTGAGGAAGTGGAAATGGAGGGAGGGAGATCAGCAGTGGAAAGACCCGTGACTGCTGTGGTCCAGGTTCAAGACAATGATGTCTGGCCTGGGCTGTAGAAGGAGTGCAGAAACATAGATAACAGCTGCCTTAGATCCAGTTCCCCAGAAACAAACTCTGAGAGGAGGAGTCAAGTGATAGCAATTCATGAAGGGAGTGCTTCCAAAAGAAAATAGGAAGGGATTTGGGGGAACAAAACAGAGCAGCCACAGAGGACAAGAAAACATGTGAGTCCAGGTGAAGTCAAGGCCTCAGCCTGATCTGGAAGGGGCTCCAAGTTAAGTCAAGGGGCTGGTCTTGCATTTTCCTGCACTCAGGCATTACCTATGGATCAGGGCAAGGGGTGAAGAGGGAGAAAACTCCCAGGCACTTCTGACTCTTTGAACCTTTGGGGCAAAGCAGCTCTAGCAGTCCAAGGACAGTCATCTGGGGAAAGTCTCAGGTGGAGCTGTTAGAAGCAAAGTGTACAGAAAGGGTAAGGGAACAGGCAGTTATAAGTTCTCTTATATCCTAACATTCACAAAAAATAAGCTTATGAAAGTGAGATATATGTTAAGTAATAAGAGAGATAGAAGATAGAGAGATAGATAGAAGATATAAAGCACTGATCTCTGACATACCAAGGTGTTACATTTTCTGCTGTTCCTGGTGTGAAGATAATTTTTCCAGATAATCCAATTCATAGTAATCAGTTCATAGTATGTTCTATGAGATATGGAAGGTGCGTTGTAAATGTAAAATGTTACATCACAAAGCAGCCTTATTTAGTTGGCATGACTTCCATCTCTTCTCATGTGAGCTCCTCCCCATGTATAAATGAGATGCTATTTTTTTCTTGAGGAGTTAATAGCTTATCACTAGAATTTGATCGAAGAGAACAGTACACTCATTAGTAAAAAGTAGTAGGATTGTTGGGCAGTGCTATGTGCAACCGCATTTGGGATTCATGTGCAAAACTTTAAAGTGAGACCAGTCTACAAGGTATGTGACTTTTGTCTAACAAAATTCAGTGTCATAGGATCACACACAGAGAAAGAGATATTTGAACTTAACCAGAGTTGGAAGTTAGCCAAGTTAGTTAATGGAGGGAAAAAAAGGTTAAAGTAGTTAAATGTTTGCAAGTAAATGATTATGGTGATGGATCATGGAATCTAGGCTGGGTACAAAAAAAAAAAAGATAAGATCTGTGAATTAATTAGACATCTTAATGTGGTCAAGGAATTGATGAATTGGATATACTAGGTAAATGAGCCAAAGTTAATGATCAGAGAGAAGAACACTTGACATTGAGATTGAGGTGCTGCAATTTTTCCAGATGACAAGGTGAAGGCTAAGACCTTGGAAGTGGATGACATAGGCAAACTAGAGGAAAATATTACTAAAGCCAAGGAAGTCAAAGAAATGAGAGACTAGGGTGTTCAATAGATTAATCAAGGTAGTAAAATGTCCAAGAATAATGACAGAAGTGACAGTTTTCAAAGTTCTTTAGTCTCCTGCTTAATCAAATCTAAACAAAGAGAAGTAAAACAAAACCAACTCTGTAAGACACCCTGAATAGATGAGCAATTAACTTCCACAGCAGCATTTATTCACCTTGGTACCATAAATTAGGTATAATGATTATCAAAGTAACAAAATCATTTTACTTTTATTTACCCTGAGCATTTATATATACAAAGACAATGTCAAACCTACATGGTTTCCCTTAATAATTATTCAGTGTCTCCCTGGATTACTAATTAAAAGCTGTTAGGGTCATTGGGAAAAGAATTTTAAGTCTATTCAGAGAGTAACAGATAACTGTACATAACATTTAACTGTCAAGGAAATAACCTGAATTGGAGTCATGGGAAACTAATAGTTGTCTTTTTCCAATTATAACAGCACATAGTCTTGGAACAGATGGTGACAGATATTAGGTGAAAGATACAGTCAAAGAGCAAACCTAACCTGGACACAGACTGAGCAGATTTTGTGTTTATTCAGCTTACGGTGTACCTTTTCTTATACTCGCATATGTTCTCTAATTATTTCTTATTTATCTGATATCTGATTCAGCAATTCTAAGGAAGGATTCGTATATTCTATTTCTTTTTTAAAAAATATGATCTATTTACTTGTTTGTCTGTTTTATCATATTTTCTAATGTATCTTGTTTGTCTGTTTTATCGTATTTACTAATGTATCTCAGTTGGCTAGCTAACTACCTGAACTCACTGAGTGGCCATGAAGTGGCAGCAGCATTTAGCAAAAGGTGAGGTGATTAGAAAATGGGGGGAAGTCAGCTATCTGTCAATTTTTTAAAAAAGAAAAAATTTTTAATTTAAAAATAAAAGAGGAGACTTAAGTGGTAACATAATTCTATGTGCTGTAACAAGTGAGTTTACACCTATAAAGATTTAACACAAGCACCTAAAAAACAAAATATGACTAGAAAAAAAAAAAAGAAAATGAGGGGATTTGGGCGAGGTGAGTTTTTACTGAGACAAAATAGAGGTGAAGGAGACACATCCTAGACTAGACCTCCTTCTGCCTTTTCATTATGGAAAGTGAGGTTTTTTAAACTCAGCTTCTTCATTTATAAAATGTGGTACTAATTTCTGTTACTATAATTTGAATAAGTTAGGAAAGAAAGCTAAAAAAAAGCAGTAAAAATATAGGATAGGGGCTTCCCTGGTGGTGCAGTGGTTAAGAGTCTGCCTGCCGATGCAGGGGACATGGGTTCGTGCCCCGGTCCAGGAGGATCCCACATGCCGCGGTGCGGCTGGGCCCGTGAGCCATGGCCGCTGAGCCTGCACGTCTGGAGCCTGTGCTCCGCAACAGGAGAGGCCACAACAGTGAGAGGCCCATGTACCAAAAAAAAAAAAAAAAAAAAAAAATAGGATAGTATTCAGGCATGGTGGCATAATTGCTCCAGGTTGTCTAGTATACTCCAGAAGGTAGCACAGAGACGATAAAGATTATGTTTAATTGGGAGTTCTCTTATTTGTTTCTGCAAGTGCCAGGGTATGCTTTTGGTTTCCAAAAGGACCAAGCTGTAGAAATGCATCTATAAATCAGACAAATAACGAAGCCTAAAGATTTCTGACAACAGTGACATCAAGGGAGGTACAAGGTAGATGCTGATCATTTATGCCATTTGGAAATAGGATCAGACTTGGATATAGGACTGGCTGAACAATGGGCAAACTAGACAACTGCCTGGAAAGAAAGCAGCACTTTCTCAAATTACTTCCCCTACCTAAGAAACGAAGTGCCCAGAACTCCTACATTAAAAAGACATTCCGGGGCTTCCCTGGTGGCGCAGTGGTTGAGAGTCCGCCTGCCAGTGCAGGACACACGGGTTCGAGCCCTGGTCTGGGAGGGTCCCACGTGCCGCGGAGCACCTGGCCCCGTGGGCCACAATTGCTGAGCCTGCGCGTCTGGAGCCTGTGCTCCGCAACAAGAGAGGCCACAACAAGAGAGGCCGCGATAGTGAGAGGCCCGCGCACCGCGATGAGGAGTGGCCCCCACTTGCCACAACTAGAGGAAGCCCTCGCACAGAAATGAAGACCCAACACAGCCATAAATAAATAAATAAATAAATAAAATTTAAAAGAACTCAAGGTCTTAGTGTTCAAACATCTTTAAAAAAAAAAAAAAAGACATTCCTTTGGGTAAAGAATTCTCTGAGTCCGTAATTTTGGGGTAGGAAGGTTAAACAAAAAGTAACTTCAGGCACAATTCTTGATATAGATTAGTTTATTGGTTCACATAAACCTTCGAAGGAGGGTGTAGAAAAAGGATAAGGAAAATGGGCAAGGGGTGGGAGAGGGTCTGGAGCAAGGGAAGTCGAAGCAGTGGCACTTAACCTTCTAAGTCATTGTACTTCATGATGGCTCTGCAGTTAGCTGCCTGCATTATCCAACCTGCAGGAAAGAATGAATGAAAGGAGAATGGCAGTAAGAGAGGGAAGACAGAGAACAAGAAAAGAGAGGGAAGGGCTGATTTAGGAGATGTGACGCTACAGCTGAGCTACATAAAGCAGGAAGCACATGTGTGTCTTTGCCAGATACATCCCCTGCTTATTCTTCCAACTTCATCTTGCCCCACTCTCCCCTCCTAGCTTGGTCCAGACTCACTGACTTTCTGTTCTTAGAGCACCTACCACTTTCCCAGCTCAGCTTCTTCACTTACACAGTTCCCTTTGTGTGGACCCCATCCTCCCTCTCAGCCATCATCTGAACAGGTCTCCACCCTTCTAGCACATGTCTTTTAAGTCTCAAATATCACTTCTGAAAGGCCTTCCCTGAGTCTTCACTTTAAATTAGGCTCCTAGGTTATACTTCCAATAATAGCTTTTCTGTTACAGCCCTTTTCACAGTTTGCGATTGAACCTGTATTTAAATGATTCTTGTGTTTAATCTCTCTCTCCCTCTAGTTTAGAGGCTCCATGAACGCAGAGGCCATGTCAGTTTCATGTTCTACCCCCTCCCCAAGCTTACCAGAGTCATTCAGTAAACACTGTTGAAGAGAGAAGCCAGTCCTTTGAGAGGTTTAATAACAACACTTTCATTTGTGTTCTTTGGCATCCACAAATGGCAGTGATCATTACCGTCAAAGTAGAAAGATTTGTGTACTGATAGAGTTTTAAACTCATCTTAAGGACTAAAATGTATTATTACATCTGATGCATATGTTTAAATGCAAAAAAATTGAAACAGGGAGGTCTGCTAGATGGATAACTCACAGTGGCTTGGTATTTCAGGTTGGAATTGTACAGTATGGAGAAAATGTAACCCATGAGTTCAACCTCAATAAGTACTCATCAACGGAAGAGGTGCTTGTTGCAGCAAATAAAATAGTCCAGAGAGGTGGCCGCCAGACGATGACAGCCCTTGGAATAGACACAGCAAGGTATATGGATAAAAAAATAAGCCAAAGTAAAAGACTGTGCAAAAATAACTGCTTATGATCTAGCCCTTTGGAGTATTAACTGAACAGTTGCCTTAGCAATATTTAAAGCCATCTTGTTGAAAAGAGATTCAACTGATTAACTAATAGTTGTAGGATCAAATTTTTCTATATTACAATCTCATCACTCTTCTTATCTTTCCTCTTATTCCAAGGCTTTGATTGATGGAGAATCAGTCCAAAAAATCGCTGTAGTCTACGGCATCACATGCACGGGTACTAAGACATAGTATTAGATAATATCTTTTCCTTTTATTCTTTGTTTTCAGCTTCTAGGAATTTCAATCTAAAAAGATGGATTAATATCAGTCCGCTTCTACTCAATATATATCTATACCCTAATATGTCTATAATTTTATAGCATTTTACATATTTAAATTTTACAGATTTAGGGTTATTGAAGCTCTCAAATAAGAGTTTTAAGAGGGCAAATTAAATGTTGTCTTATTTGAAATCATTTTCAGTGAAAAGATTGAAAAGAAGTGGAGGGGCTTCCCTGGTGGTCCAACGGTTGGGACTTTGTCTTCCAATGCAGGGGATGCGGGTTCCCACATGCCTCACGGCCAAAAAAGAACCAAAGCATAAAACAGAAGCAGTATTGTAGCAGGTTCAATGAAGACTTTATAAATGGTCCACATCAAAAAAAATCTTAAAAAAAAAAAAGAAAAGAAGTGGAAAGGATTTCATGATTTGTGCTCTCTCTCTTTCTTCCTTACTTTCTCCAAATTCCCTCTAATTCACATCCCTCCCTTCTGCAGTTTCCTTCATGGAGCACACATAACCCACCCTGTGGTAGAATTTCATTCTATAAGAACTTATAGAACTGTCCTTTTCTTACAATGTTCAGCTCCTCTTCTCTGTATTTTTTCTGATCTCACTCAGCTCTTATCTTTTGCTGTTTCTCCCCTTAATCATCATGAAAGCTTCTGAACAAATACTAAACAATACCAAAATCACAGGAAATCTAATGGTCAGTTTGACTAATGTTAAGGATCCTTCTCTTAAGTGCCTTCAACTCCTGGACACTCAATTGATTCTGAAGCGTTGATTACCCATGACCTCACTTCACCTGCCTGCTAAGATCAGCGTTTTAAGGGGTCTGAAACAGTTAACATGGATACTCCAAAGAATGGGTTGGATTTTCAAAAATTTAAAATTTCATGTGCAGCTTTAGACTCATAAATGTTAGAAAAGCATGTGGTTCTAGTTATATGGGGCCCATGAGAAAAATAACCACAAACAGATGGGGTAATTTTACATTTACCTGCCCGTAGATCACCAATTTGCATGCACAAAAGTGCACACATTTAGGTGTGCTGAGTGTGCACTCTTAAATAATTGACTAAATGTGACCGCACAAAGTAAATCAGAGTGTTCTTTGAAAGCTCTGAGCCTGTAGGGAACTTTGTTTTCCAAAGGCAACCACTTAAGATGAATATTCATTTTTGAAAACTAACTGAAGAAATATTCTGGCTGCTTTTGCTCCTGCGTAAATACCACTCTAAATACCATGTCCCTATATGGTTTTTGCCTATGTGTTTCACAGAGGGGCTAGCTGTAGGACACAGAGTTTATTGAGTTTTGTACATAAATAAGACTCCATAATGATATTACTAAGTACTCTTCTTTTTTTTTTTTTTTTTTTTGCGGTACGCGGGCCTCTCACTGCCGCGGCCTCCCCTGCTGCGGAGCACAGGCTCCGGACGCGCAGGCTCAGCGGCCATGGCTCACGGGCCCAGCTGCTCCGTGGCACGTGGGACCCTCCCGGACTGGGGCACGAACCCGCGTCCCCTGCCTCGGCAGGCGGACTCCCAACCACTGTGCCACCAGGGAAGCCCTGAGTACTCTTCTTATATCATTTTTTCATGTTTAAGTTTATTTTTAATTGCTCTTTATTCCTTTCAGGCAGGACCAGTTGCAAATAATATTTCTAAATTTTTAGAATCCTTTACCTCCATTTTCAGTGTCTCCCAGTTCAAAATATTTTTGTGTCCCCTTATCCCTATCCCAAATTTTTTTTCTTTTCATTGCTTCACAGTGTTTAATCATAAGGCCTGGATTCTCCTGTCCCAAAGAAAGGGATTCTCCTGGGATATGTTAATGTTTAAAAACATGCAGGGAAGTCAATGCTTATTTTAAAGAAAGAATATTGGATGCTGGTAATTGGGGGTCAAGGGCAATTTGCTGAAGATACTTGAAACAGAAAGGGTATACTCAAGAGCTCTGCCATAGAAAGCCAGCCCTGGTTTCAGAGCTAACAGATTTTCTTTAAGGAAGGTCATTTAATCATCTCCTTCAGCTGATGTTCATTTAGTTATGACCTTGATCTTCAAGAGAATTAGGAAGTTTTGGTGATCCTCTAAGGAATTAAAACTGTAAAAAGGATTAAATCTTATCATATCGATGTCCAAACTTCATTTAAAGACTAACCTTTAACATCTATTTTTCACCTTTGTCTGTGCATAGAAAGAACTCAGAGAATCTGTTTGTGTAGTGTAGAGGGCAGAGACACACAGTTTGCCAGTGATCAATATATTTTTTTAAACAGCTTCTTTTTCTCTTTTGAAAATTTTAGGAAAATTTGAAAATGTAAAAAACAGTACAACAAAATCCTATGTACACATCAAACAGAATCAACAGTTGTTAACATCTTGTCATATTTGCTGTTAGTCCTTTTAAAGGAAAAATAAACACAGATAAAATCACTTTGCTCACATCACAAGGATCCTCTCTCCCTGCTCACAAAATACCCACTACTGTGCATTTACTATATATCTACAGTAGAGCTAATGTGTACTGTGGCAAACTGTTGGAAGGTGAAAGACAGGGGTTTCTTTGGTATATCTCAACTGCAGCTGTTTGTCCTTATGACCAAAGTAAAATATTTACAATGACTATTCAGCACAATGATTGCTGCATTTTACACCAAAATCTAAAAAATATTATATGAAATCCATTCATTGTTTCAGTCCTAAGTAAAAAGTACTCTTCTTTTCCAAGGCTCCAGAGGGGAAAGTAGTTGAGTAAAAGAAAATAATGGAGGGAAAGTGTGCCTGAGTGTGTGTGTGTGTGTGTGTGTGTGTGTAGAAGGTACAAAACAAACAAAAATTGTCAGTTTCCTGTATCTTCCATCTCTATCCATAAATGCTTGTTGAATTAAATCAAAATTCCTTTCTTTGAAGTTAGGTTATAGCAGTTTTCCTTTCTCTCCATGCCACCTCGTCCCACCTCACCCCCAGCAGCTTGTGTCCTAAAACCTAGTTCAGACTTTCATAGCTTTGCCAAACCCTCCTTGCCCCCCAGAACCCTACTCTGTCACTAACTCAGACCACTGCCATCTGAAGTCTTTAATTCCTATGTCTGAATTTTCACCCCACATCCAAGCGCACTCTGAAGCACTCACAGCCATACAAATACTCTGTTTTCTCCCATGCCTCCTCCATAGCTTACAGGCTGTCCAAGCTGTTCTGTGAATGTCAGAGTAGGTGGGGGAAGTGAGGACTAAAGCAAAAGCTCTGCCAAAAGCAGAAGGAAAGAGGCCTGTCAAGCAAGAGAAGGAGTGTTTACAGAAAAAGGAGTGACTGGGAAAGTATTTAAAATCTGACCTTCTCTAAATCTGCTGTATGCTTGTCACACTCTCCCCTTGAAGTTTCCAAAGAATGAAAGACTGCTGCCTTTTGTTAATGGAATCTATGGTGATTGGCAAAATAGTAACCTCTCCATCATCTGGAATAAATCTTAAACTATTACAAATGATGAGCATCCTGCCTCCCAGCTTGAACAATGGGCAACAATGTTGATCTTGGAGGGAAAGCACTGGGCTACCTGGAGTTGACAGTGTTTTCATTTTGTTTATCACTGCCTAACCTTGGGCTGGTGTTTTATTTGCTGCTCTTTTGTCTGTGATTATTTCAGGAAAGAGGCTTTCACTGAAGCCCGGGGTGCCCGAAGAGGGGTTAAGAAAGTCATGGTAATTGTGACTGATGGAGAGTCCCATGACAACCACCAACTGAATAAGGTCATCCAGGACTGTGATGATGAAAGCATTCAGCGGTTTTCCATAGCTGTAAGTACAGGGCTAGAGATGACTTTCAAGCTGTGGTGTGAAATGAAAAGCTGTGTGCATATCATGGTTATTTTATGAGAGTTACACAAACAAGGTTGAAAAACAGAAACTTCTCCATTTGGAAGTAAACTCTATGGGGACAGGATTGGGCCTTGCCCCTTTTGTGTCTTCGGCACCCGACACAGTGCCAGGCAAATGGAGACTCAGCAAACAATCACTACAAGAAAGGAAGGAAGAAAATAAGGAAAGATAAAAGGAGGAAGAAGGGAGAAAATACATTAGAAGAAGGAAGGAAGGGTGAGAGAGAGAAAGGGACAGAAATAGGGAGGGGAAAAGAGGAAGGGGAAGGGAGAAAAGATGGAGGGAGGGAGGGAGGAAAGCATATGCCTTCAGCCTAGGGGGAGGGGAGTTTCTTAAGGTGATTTTTAAAAATAAGTCAGAGAACAAAAGATTTCAGAACTCTAAAAGTTCAACCAAAATTGCTTTTCAACAAAATCCCTTTTATTTATAGTAACAACAGATATTACCCACAATTGTTTTTCAGCATTTAATGAGTGATATTTCCCTTTTCCCTTTCAAAAGTGTGATCAGTGAAAGACACTCCACCCAATAGTAGGTAGGGAAGAAAAAGAGATTCATCCCTGATGAAGTCCCAGAACACACAATTGATTCACTTCTTCCCTGGGGCAAGGTGACTGTACTTCTTATTTTATAACGAAGATAACTAGGTTGTAAACAGTTGCAACATTTTCTTTCTCATTTGGGGTACAAGATGTAAAAAAAAAAAAAATTAAAACATCTCATTATTTCTCTTTCCCTTTGTTGTTACTTCGGTAAGTTATCTTTTGCCAACTGTTATTCAATCGATTATTACCTCTCCTGTTACTATAGCTATTTTGATCTTTTCGGTGGTTGAGAATAATTCCATATGGCTCAGCCTTCACTCAGAGATACTGTCCACAATTAGAGTCTATGCTCGGTCTCTTTAGTATGCAAAGCCAGCGCATGCCCAGTTTGTCCCACACAACCAGGTACCAGAGGTGCCGTCATGTGTTCACCTTCTTCCCAGAGGATATAGTCTAGCATTCCAGGTCCCATAGATGCAGGCCATGAGCTGAATTAACCATCAGCAGCATTAACAACGTTCAGGAAACTTCAGTGGAAAGAAAGTATCTATCAATGGATTGCTTCTTAATTTTAAGTGAATCTTATATCACTTTTGCATTGTATCTGGCTACATAATCAGTATTTCTTGCCCTTAAATCTCTGTTTCCCTTTGTTGTATCCCTGGTTGATCACTCATACTTTGCCTCTTATCTGGTCAAAAAGAGGTCTCATGATTGCATTAATCTTCCTGGAGAACCATAAACTCATGAGTTCCTTTCCCATTTTAATCAGTGAATTAGCGTCAACTTGATCTTTGAAATGGTATAAACAAAGTATAGGAAACTGTCACTTTATCAATAATTATTTATTTTCCTAATTCATCTTTTTTCCTCAGTGAACCTTATATTTTTTTTAGTTTGTGCCAAACTAGGAAATAAGACATTTATTTTACTTTCTCTCTTTGTTTATTCACACAGAAAGGTTTCAGACATTTCTTCACGTCTATTCATGATGCATGAGATCAAATGTTCATGGGGGTCTGTGGCCCTATTATTTCCTGGACTGTTCCTCCTACTCCATCATCTTTTTTTTTTTCTTTTTGCTGTACGTGGGCCTCTCACTATTGTGGCCTCTCCCGCTGCGGAGCACAGGCTCCGGATGCGCAGGCTCAGCGGCCATGGCTCACAGGCCCAGCCGCTCCACAGCATGTGGGATCTTCCCGGACCAGGGCACGAACCCGTGTCCCCTGCATCGGCAGGCGGACTCTCAACCACTGCACCACCAGAAAAGCCCCTCCATCTTTTTTTCCCTCCACCATTTGATCCTGAACACCAGAGACATATGTTTTGGGGGGAGACAACACTCAAAAAAGTTGATTACCGAAAGTATAAGCACTCTGTAATAAAACTGCACACATTTCCTGTGAAACATCCAAATTTGGTGAGGATGCTAAGCTGGTTGAGGACCCTGTTACATGGTCTCTATTCTGTCTCTTGAGGATATTAGACATTGCTAGCAGGAGACTGGGGTTTTTTTGTTTGTTTGTTTTGTTTTGTTTTTTAAGTTTTCTTTTTTTTTTCCTTTTTACAAATTTATTTATTTATTTTTGGCTGCGTTGGGTCTTCATTGCTGCACGCGGGTTTCTCATTGTGGTGGCTTCTCTTGTTGCAGATCACGGGCTCTAGGCGTGCGGGCTTCAGTAGTTGTGGCTCGCGGGCTCTAGGGCGCAGGCTCAGTAGTTGTGGCGCACAGGCTTAGTTGCTCCGTGGGATGTGGGATTCCTGGACCAGGGATCAAACCCTTGTCCCCTGCATTGGCAGGCAGATTCTTAACTACTGCGCTACCAGGGAAGCCCAGGAGACTGTTTTATATTCAGATTCTAATCTTAGATGATAATGGCGGGGGATTATAATGGCTGTGAAAGTGTATCACCTACAACATTCAAATGAAAATAAGCAACTTAGAAAGTATCTTAGAATTGCATTCATTTGCACACAAAAGGCACTGTGCTACATGTAAATGAGCCTTACAGTTTACATTTGACATATTTGCCTCAAGGGAGTTTCAATTCTGAATGTCTGTTCCAGGTAAATATTAGCAGAACACCAAATGCCTGGGCTTGACGTATTTGTATTAAGCGAAATAGAAGTAATTTTTAAGTATTATTTTGTATCTCTTTTGATTCATGGAAAATAATGTTTTTACCAGCTACCAGACCCTTGGGTGAAGGATCAAGATACATTTCTCCCTGTTTTCATTTTCATTCTATGATGCAAAATAGTTCAAACTGGATGCAAGTCATAGTAATTCCAGGGAATTCTTTTCTCTTATAGTTTCTTCTAAATATATGCTCCCATATTACATTTATACATTTTACTTTTATTAAGTGTGTCAGTTGGGCATCTTCCCCATTGAACTTTACCCATTTGTCTCTGTCCTGTGACATAGAGCACTAAATATCTGACAACGTTTACATCACAGTTAAGAACCTAAATTACGCATAGTCCAGGAGTCTTTACAATTTTTGTGTATTTTCAACAACATCAACTTGTAAGTGAAATGGAAGTTAACATGTCAATTCAATAGTGAATCTAGAATATGGTAAATAGGAACCAAGGAGGAAAAATAGTGACTTTTCAGCCGAGGATGTCATATATATAACTTACAGAATAAATTAGGTAAATTACTGGGGACTCAGAAGGCTTCATACCATACAGAATTTGTATAAATCTAAAAGAAATACATGCATAGCAAAACTGCTGACAAAAGAGGAGTCTGCCAGTGTGTCCAGAGGAGAAGACCAAGCAGAGAGTGAGGTGTTGAGCAAGGCCCCAGTGATCCTGAAACCCACACCATGGATGGAATGGAGACTCCAGAGCTCAGAGACTGCCTTTTCCATCCTTAGTCTAGGACATGTAATACACCCAGCTATGGTGAGATACCCAACCATAGGAAGAGCATCTTAATTGTTTTTAAATGAGAGAGGATTTGTTCAATGTAATAAGAGCAAGTGGCCCTTGGGTTTTCCCTCTCTATTTGGACAATTCTCTACTACCATTCCATTAATTCTCTTACCCCTCAAGCAGCTAAAGTGGGAAAAGAACTAGTGGCCTCTGTTCAATGATGTTTGGCATTTGCTTTTCAGCCAGATAAACAAGAGCTAAGTTTTTGTATTCTGGTTCGATTTGTAAGCTGCTGGTATAGATCTTCCTACATAAATCTGGACGTAGTAGTTGAGAGTAATTTCAAAAATCAAAAAAGCTCCCCAAACAGTGTGCCAATTGTCTTAGAGCCGCCTCTAGTTTTCCTAAATAGTGCGCTTTCTTCAAAGCAGCTCAAAGTTAGTCACATACAGTGAGGCATTTTGCCTCTAAGAACATTTTACAGATGTAGGAGCTATGAAACTGACAAGGGCACTGGAGTGACTCCGCTGTGGTCCTGGAGCTTAGGAGGGGGTTAAGATGCTGCAGTACTTCCTCTGGGCTCCTCCAGCAAGGGGAAGGAGCCAGGAATAAATCCCCCACCCCCTTCTCACTAGGAAGGAAAATTTGAGAACCAATGCACTTGCTGCTTGACTACTTGGTGCCCAGCTCCTTTTGTCACATTAACATTTAGCGTACATTACAGTGATTCAGTTGTTGACCTTAAACCATTATGCGTTTTATGATACAAATAAACAAGTATGTTGTAGGTCATAAACAACAACACTGAAAACAATAATTTTAGATATTGTCTTTCTGCAAGTGAAAATCTGTACCCATCTTAATAAAAATGTCAGTTTTTAAATCTACCATTCTAAATCTAACATTAAAAAATATGTGTAGGGCTTCCCTGGTGGCGCAGTGGTTGAGAGTCCGCCTGCCGATGCAGGGGACACGGGTTCATGCCCCCGTCCGGGAAGATCCCACATGCCGCAGAGCGGCTGGGCCCGTGAGCCATGGCCACTGAACCTGCGCGTCCGGAGCCTGTGCTCCGCAACGGGAGAGGCTACAACAGAGAGAGGCCCGCGTACCTCAAAAACAACAACAACAAAAAAAAAGCTTGTAGAAGTTGAGAGCAGGTGGCCGAGGGGAGGTGTGGGGACCCATGTGCTCAGAGGAGGGGGGACAGGGCTGGCCGGCCAGAAGACCCAGAGGACCAGCACTGACGCCTCTGCCTGCGCCCACCTGCCCACGTGTCCAAGATCCAGCCAGTCCTCCATGCAGAACTGTGGTTGGGGACTCTTTCAGTTCTTCTTTGCCAACAGGACTTTGAAAGCACCATAGAGGTCTCTGTTGTTAATGATGCCAGACAAATCTATGACTATTATTTAAAAATGGAAAGTAGAGCTAGAAAAGTCTAGTATCTTTGTGGTCATTGGAGGTCATGATTCTTCTCCCCAAGAAGTCAGATTTTCTAAAAAATCAAGCAATAGCACAGAGTTCACGGTCTTACCTTTGCTTTTTGGATTCCAGGAGCACAGAATTGAATTAATCATGATCCTTGGTTCAGGAGAGTTTCTTATCATTGTTGAAGCATGGCCCACTTTTGTTTGTTTTCTGTGTTTATAATTGTACCTGCATACTTATTGTAATAGCATTATAAGCATCCATGGATGTACTACCCAAAATGAGAGCTAGCTTGGTCCTCTGACAACTTACATCCGACCACATTCACCACCTGCCTTCCTCCACCTGGTAACCATCAGCCCAAATCCTATATTCATCATGGCTTGCTCTCTTTTTCTAAATAGTCCTTTGGTAGCTGTACATATCTGAAAAAATTAATTTTAAAAGGTTTACTTGTTTTTAACTTTATAAAAAGGGTTTCATGCTGTATACAATATTTCAAAACTTTTAAAACTTAATATTATATTGTAAAGATTCATCCATATTGTTGCGTAGCATTATAGTTTATTCAATTTTTCAAAATTGATGAAACACAAACTGCAAAATTTCGGTGTGAACACTGTGCACAAAGTGAACATTCTGATGAGTTTTGACACTTGTATACATCCACATAACTGACACCATAATTAAGATATAGAACATTTCCATAAAACACAGAAATTTCCCTTGTACTTTCTTTCACTTTTAATATTCACCTTCCATAGCAACCACTGATGTAACTTATACCATCATAGCTTAAGTTGCCTATTCTATTTTATATAAGTGAAATCATCCAGTATGTACTCTTTTGTGTTTAGCTTGTCACTCACCATGATTATACATGATATTTTCTGTATTGGTGATTCATTCTCTTATTATCATTATTATCTATTGTATGAATATACCACAATTTGTTCTATACTAATTATGGACATTTGAGTTGTTTCCAGTTTGGGTTGTTATAAATAATGGCGCTATAAGTGCCGATTTAAAAAAATGTAGGGGCTTCCCTGGTGGCACAGTGGTTGAGAGTCCGCCTGCTGATGTAGGGGATGAAGGTTTATGCCTCGGTCCGGGAAGATCCCACATGCCGCAGAGCGGCTAGGTCCGTGAGCCATGGCCGCTGAGCCTACGCGTCTGGAGCCTGTGCTCCGCATCTGGAGAGGCCACAACAGTGAGAGGCCCACGTACTGCAAAAAAAACCAAACAATAGAAATGTCCTATCTACACATCGGGTTGGGTTTTTTTAATTTTTTGCATTTTTAATTTACATATTATTTTTATTATTTATTTATTTATTTAACTTCTTTTTGGCTGTGTTGCGTCTTCATTGCTGCGCGTGGGCTTTCATTAATTGCGGCGAGCAGGGGCTACTCTTCATTGCAGTGCGCAGGCTTCTCATTGCACTGGCTTCTCTTGTTGTGGAGCATGGGCTCTAGGCACACAGGCTTCAGTAATTGTGGCTTGCGGGCTCTAGAGCGCAGGCTCAGTAGATGTGGCACTCAGCCTTAGTTTCTCTGCGGCATTTGAGATCTTCCCAGACCGGGGCTCGAACCCGTGTCCCCTGAATTGGCAGGCGGATTCTTAACCACTGTGCCACCAGGGAAGCCCTACATATTATTTTTAAAAGATTTTTTCATTTACTTTAACTTTAACATTTTCATATTTATATACATTTCTAAATATTAAGAAATATTTACATTAACAACTAAATTTTTCAGAAGAAAAAATGCAACATAAAAAAATTAGTTAGACTTCATCAAAATTAAAAGCTTCTACTCTTCAAATGATCTTGTAACAAAAGGAAAAGCCAATATATAGACTGGGAGAAAATATTTACAAAACACATAAAGGATATGAATCCAGAATATTGGGTTGGCCAAAAAGTTCATTCAGTTAGTGAATACATTGTTCAATAAAATTTTTGGTGGAAATTAAAAATTTGTCTTTTATTTTTAATTAAAACTGAACAAACTTTATGGCCACCCCAATATATAAAAAATCTCACAACTAAATAACAGGAAAACAAACAATCCATTTTCTTAAAAATTGGCAAAAGATCTGAACAGACACCACACCAAAAAAGGAAATACTATGGCAAATAAGCAGGTCTCAATACCATTAGTCATTAGGGAAATGTAAATTAAATGAGATACCACTACACACCAACAGAATTGCTAAAACTAAAAAAAAATTGCTAAAAAGAAAAAAACTGATAATACCAAGTGCTGTCAAGGATGTAAAGCAGCTGGGTCTCTCACACATCACTGGTTGGAAAGGTAAAATGGCAAAATGGAACAGTTATTCTGATAAACATTTTGGCAGTTTCTTATTTAGTTAAACATACACTTACTATAGAACCCAGCACTCTCATTCCTAGGTCTTTACTCAAGAAAAAATAAAACATAAACCTAAGTGCAAAAACTTACAGCAGCTTTATTCATAATCACTTGAAACTGAAAACAACCCAAATGTCCTCAACAAATGAATTGTGCTTCTATATAGTAGAGTCCTACTCAACAATAAAAAAGACTGAATTACTGATACATGTGACAGCACGGATAACTCTTGAAAGCATTATGCAAAGTGAAAGAAGCCAGACACAAAAGACGACATACTATTTAATTCCTTAAATTTAACGTTCTAGAAAAAGCAAAGCTATAAGGACAGAAAGTAGATCAGTGTTTGCAAGGAGTTAGAGGGAAGAGAAGACTGACTACAAAGGGGCAAGAGGGAACTCTTTGGGGTCATGGAAATAGTCTAATCTCGATGTGTTAGTAACACAACTGTGTAGGTTTGTCAAAATTCATAGAATTGTACATCTAAAGAGGGTGAATTTTATTGTATATAAATTATATCTCAATAAACCTTACTTTAAAAAATTTAAAACTAAATGTTTGAGAAAACCCGCTAGAAAATCTAAATAATTGTGGTTAACTATAGTAGATAATTCCTGCCTCTCTCTCTTCTCCATTTAAAAGAATGCCCCTGTCTTGAGCATTTTGTTTCAGACAGGAATGTCCCAATTGTTTATTTTCTAAATTGCCAAGTTAGATTACTACTTAGTCCAACATCTGTTTAAAAAATATACGTGTCTGACTTCCCCTTGGTAAGAGTTTCAGGAAGTACTGCCTATTTGAGATCAAGCAATTCACTGGCTAATTGCTTTTGCCAGCAAATGGTGATGTCACTGACTGGAATAATTTCAGAAACACTCAGAAACTGTAACATTACTTTTGAACTATCAGACTTTAAAGATACAGCTGTTGATAAACAGGGACACAGGAATGCCAGAGAAGAAACTTTTGCAAACATACAAGATGCCCTTTATATTTTCCTACAGCAATTATAGAATATAACAGTTAATATTAGAGAATCTACAGATTCTGAAAATTACCCTTCTAAGAATATGGAAGTACATAAAAATTTCATTATGCCACAGTACTATACACTCTCTTGCTTATTGACAAAATGCTTGAGATTCTTGTTTAACATATAGAATTTAAAAGATATTCTTGCTGTTTTTGTCATCTTAGATTCTTGGCAGCTATAATCGAGGAAATTTAAGTACTGACAAATTTGTGGAGGAAATAAAATCAATTGCAAGTGAACCCACTGAAAAGCATTTCTTCAATGTCTCTGACGAATTGGCACTAGTCACTATTGTTGAAGCTCTGGGAGAAAGAATCTTTGCCCTGGAAGGTATGACTAGTTCTCATAAGCCTGAATATTCTCTCTACAATTCAAACTCAACGTAATTGGTTTTGATATTTATTTCTACCATGTGGCTAATGCATTTTTACTGTGTACAATAGCCACCATGGAACAATGTCCTTTTATATAAATCTGTCCATTGAGATGGCTATTTCACATAGCACTGTGTCTGCTGGCAGCTCTCTTTGTAAGGACCCGGCAGTACTGATGTGAGGGCCAGATGAAGACAATGGTCAATGTAGACACGCAAGAACAAAAATGTGCCCATGTGTTTTATTCCTTTTCTGTGACACAGGTTTAGAAGATGGAGACACTAACTCAAGTTTTGTTTTTGTTTTTGTCTTGTTTTTTCATTTTGGGTTTCTGTGGGACAGTTCTTGTATAATAACTTCTTTGTTCATTTATTTTCTCCTATTTTGCTCCTTGTCCATTTTAAAGATCTTCATGGAACTCTGCCTCAAGACCCATGGCAGTGAAACATTGGTTCACTATATTTGTCTGAGTCATGTTACTTCTTTGTAAATGTTTTCTTTGATTTTTCAACGGCAGCTGGCCATTGGGGATAATGAGTCATGGCATTCCCTCCTCTGCCTTAGGTAGACAATGTCAAGGAACAATGTACTTTGGAACTAGATCTTCCCTGACAAAAAAAGAAGTCTTCAGAATTGTTATGCCAGGCAAACTGAAAAAGCCTCTTCCTTCACATTCTCTGATAATCTGGAGACTCAGAGAACATGGCTTTTTTTCTCAACCTAGGATGAGAAACCACCAGACAGTTCTGCTCTGTCTGAATCCTATTGACTCTGTCCTTGTGAGGACAGGACACACTGAGGACTGTTGTTTTTCGTCTTAAACATAGAAATTTACAAGCACCTTCTCAGTCTCCTCTTGGTGTCCATACATTTGTTGCTTACATCTGTGTCTCTATTTCATTTCTAAATCTCATCTTAAGTAAGCAAGTAAATATAACCTAAGACTTGTAGAAATGAATCCTGTAACAGCTATCAGGTGGAGGAGAGATCAATTTGCCTTAAATGACATTTTCAGATTCTTTCTAACCTAACTACACCATGCGTTAAAGGTTATACATTGAAGTGCCTACATACCCAAGAAGTGTCTCCATATTTAAAAGCAAAATCATTTTATGAGGAACTCCACAGATTAAAAATGTCTCCCATATTTTCATTGCTGCACTTTCAGGGCTAACCAAAAGCAGTGTTTTTACTAGCCTATTTTTGACTTTTTTCACAATGAGATCCAAAAGGGCTTCATTTCCTTTTTACTTTGGAAATCTCCATTTCCTATCAACATTTATCTTTATATGACAACTAGCAGCAATTGTGAAAACCAGGCTTGCCGAAGGACAGCGCCACCTAGTGAGGTGAGCGGACCAGCTATTTGCCCATAAAATCAGGAAACTACTGTCTCCTGTTCCCATCAAGCACTGGGGAAAATGCTGAAATTCCTAACCAGAAGCTGCCCAGTGGTCAGATTAGATATCGCAACACCCATGAACAAGTCCAGGGAGGAGCTGACATTAAGAAGTGCCGGCATGTACGGTGTGCTTTGCCAGGATGCCAATTCAGCAGGTAGAATTTCACAGAGCTTCCTTCTCTCTGTTCGCAGTTGTTCTCTCTGTTCGCAGTTGTTCTCTCTGTTCTCAGAACAGCGGCAGGGGAAGGTGCTGGAACTATGTAGGTCTCCACTACTGCATTCTTATAATTGATCTTGCAGAGATAAATGAGAAAGCACCTTACACCATTGTGGGCCTAAAATAAAGGTTCAGATTAAAGTTAAAGTGCATCTCAGTCATTTAAATTAGAGGGCAATTTGTACTGAGATTAAAATGATATAGTTGAATTCTTGATTGATTTCCCCATTTAATCTAGTCCTATAAAAAGGCAATTACTGATGTATTTGTTAACAAATTTATGCAGGTAAATAACTAGTAAATAAGTTCGGTTTCACAAATTTGATTGTTCTCATGCCTCAGTGAAAGAGTAGTTTGACTTTTTAAAAAGTATGTGCTATTTTTAACTTATCAGCAAAGCCAAATAAATCAGTAACTCCCTCCTGAAAGCAAATTAATCAACATTCCCTTAATCCCCTTAGGAGGCTGTGGCTTTGGCTTGGTGAATATTCTGAGAGCAGCACACTCCCATAGAATGCTCTGGATTATTTCTGTGTTTCAGTAAAGAGCTTCAAAATGGGCACAGGATCTTTAAAAAAAAAAAAAAAGTGTGATTGAACAGGCATGTGGCCTGGAGCCCTGTCAGAAAGTCCCCTCCTGATCTGTGAGTGACACCCACAGCCAGAAATTAGAGCAAATACCAACCCAGAATCCCTAACCCCTTTATCACACAATGAAATTCTGAGATGATATAGGGCAGGAAATGCAGGTGAGGCTGGTAGAATCAAGAAACCTCTTTAAATATGTGGATCAAATGTTATTATCCCTGTGACATATCAGGTAAGTTTAGCCTAATCCCAGGAGGATTCCCAGGGCATGAGGGTAAGACACAGAGCTTTCAGCCACGTTGATCCAAAGCTCCATAGGATCTGTAAGAGTGCTAGAGTATAAGAACAGAAGGATGAATTCAACTCCTCCAGCCAGGGTGGGGAAACTAACAGTCAGGAATGTGAGACACAGACCTTCTGCTAACCCTCTCCATCCTCCACCCAGCCCTACCTAGGAATTTTGAGTTTGAGAAATGTGAGGCTGAAAATGCCCTAAAGATGCTAGACGTTCTGGTTGGTCAAGACCACAGACTGTACTAGGTCTCTGTCTTCTGCAAATCAGCAGTGTGCTAAAGGCAATTCTCCTCTGTTACAGCTACAGCTGACCAGTCAGCAGCTTCTTTTGAGATGGAAATGTCTCAGACCGGCTTCAGTGCTCATTATTCACAGGTACATTGACCACTTGGTAGAAAACTTTTTTTTTTTTTGAGGTTTCCTTTCCCAAAGCCAACACCCAGACATCAGCATTACAGGTGCAACTTGCAGCTCATGGCATGAGCAGTTATTCAGACCATGTTGTTTCTAATCCAAATAGGAAACAGCATTTCACAGGCTTCTTATTAAGAAAGCATGTTATCATACACAGCTCACTACATTGTACTAATAATTGTGAATCAGATGGTTGGAGGTCTGCCTTCTATAATTATACATCTAGCTAAATAAAATATTTAACATATTTACTAAAGATATGGAATGTATCTTTTTCTTGGTGTCAAGGTATTCAAGGGTCTTGCTAGAATTCCATGTTCAAGACCCAGACTTCTTAGCAGCCATAAAGCAGAAAGGCAAGATTAGAAAATATATCCTTTGTAGTTGATGGAAGAAATGGTACCATGGTCCCTGCACAAGAATATTGACATTTCAGTGTGTAATTGTACTGTATGACCTAGGGAAATTTTCTTATTCTGCCTCAGTTTCTTCTGTAAAAGATGTGGTAATAATGGCATCTAGCCCAATGGATTATTGTGACGATTTTATGATTTAATATATGTAAAGCACTTTGAACAGTACTTAACATATGGTTAATGCTATGTAAGTGTTTGCTCTTACCATTTTTGTTAAATATCATTGTTTTCTCTATTTGGATATAAGGACTGGGTCATGCTTGGAGCAGTAGGAGCCTATGATTGGAATGGAACAGTCGTCATGCGGAAGGCTAATCAAATCCTAATTCCCCAAAACACGACCTTTAATGTTGAGTCTACCAAAAAGAATGAACCTCTTGCTTCTTATTTAGGTAAAGTTTGTATGTAATTGAGAAAAAGTTTTGGTTTTAAAAAAATTTTTTTTTATTTTTAGTATTATTTGCTTATATTTATATAGGCGTATTTTGTAAGAGAGATCACATCTAAGAGTTAGATATTTTAGATGTTAGAGACCCATGATGGCCTCTGAGTAGCCTTAGCAAAAATAACAGAACGTGGAGGATCCTTTCTCAGAAGGTCTACCTACACGGGAAGTGATTTGGGCTGAAACGCACATTTTTTGACGTCTCTCTGTGTCTGGTATTCGTATTAATGTCAAGAAGTGCTTCAGACCCAGTGGACAGGAAACAAAGGTAGAAAAAGAAAACTTGACTCGGCCTATTCTGAAGATCAGACTCCCATATTCTCTTAAATATCCTCTATCAATAGTTTCTCTCTATGGGTCCTAATTTTGGAAAGTAAACTTTTAACTTGTTTTGTCATATGACTTCTTTAATACCTCTGTTCACAATCAGATACATATTGAAGTGAAACCCAGTAATGTAACGATTTTCCAAAGACTTGCCTAGAATGAGGAGGTGTGTGTCTGGTGTCACTTTATTCTGAATCTGTGTCAGGCTGGGAGTTGCCTGGGGGATAGCTGGGGACTCTTCTGTCACTGGTTGAGCTCAGTAAACACTTGGGAGGGACTAGAATGGAAGGGACCCTCAGGGTATGGTTTCTCAGCTCTCTCTCTTCACTCAACAAATATTTTGGGAGCACCTTTCTTGCCCCAGGCATTGTTCTCGGTGCTGGGGATACAGTGGTAAAGAAAACAAATACGTGCTGTGTTCATATTTTAGCATGTTAGCAGTCCTGTCTGGGATCTTTATGTCCTGGAAGTTTTTTCTCTCTCTATCCCAGTTTCTTTCTATTTTATAGGAAGGTGGCAGGTCTTTACTGGCACAGCCATACATCTTATTCAAGGGCACGTATTAAAGCTGTAGAGGCAACAGGATTTAAGAAAAATAAAGAGTCTAAGCAGTTTCGATAATTAAAAATATAGTGGTAAGCAGCAGGTATAATGGGAGTGCTAAACCCCCATAAGACATGTTAAACGGCCCTAATGGAAGTCTAGTCTATTTCTCAGAAAAGTCCTATTTATTCTGCCCTAGTCTGAGAGCAGCTAAAGTATTCTAAGCATTGTCCTAAGCATCACACATTACAAAAGAAAATGCCAAACTAGAATTGCCAGTAAAAAACTATCTGAAGGACACAGATCTAAAAACAATCCCCATCTACCCATCCCTCTCCCCACCAAACCTGAAAAAACTGGTGGTTAGAAAACAAAGTATACACTGCATGTCTTTTAAATATTTGGAGGATTGTGATATAAAATAAAGGGGTTGGCATTAAAATTCATATTGAGTTTTACAATTAAAAGACATCTTAGAAAGTGAATGGTACACATCTAATTTGCCAAATTAAGAAATTGAGGAGTAGAAATATTATGTCACAGCTAACTGTGGCAAATCTGAAAGTAAAATCTAGGTTTTTTGATTCTTATTCCAGTGTTCATTTCGCCATACTAAAATGCCTGATTCTGGGTTGATCAAGAAAGCACTTATAAATAATGAGTACCTGCAGTGTGCCAAACATTCAGTTATAAATTGAGGATAACAAGATAAATAAGGGATATTTATCCCTGCATTGATGAAGCTTACCTTTCTGGATAAGAGATGATAACAGAACCAACCAAATCCTGTCAGTATGATATGAGCTGTGACATAGGATACCTAAAAAAGAGGACAGGAGGTTAGGTTAGATAATTTTTTATATATATATACAGCAGGTTCTTATTAGTTATCCATTTTATACATATTAGTGTATATATGTCAGTCCCAATATCCCAATTCATCACACCACCTCCCTCCCCCGCCAGCCACTTTCCCCCATTGGTGTCCATACATTTGTTCTCTACATCTCTGTCTCCATTTCTGCCCTGCAAACCAGTTCATCTGTACCATTTTTCTAGGTTCCACATATATGCGTTAATATACAATATTTGTTTTTCTCTTTCTGCCTTACTTCACTCTATATGACTGTCTCTAGATCCATCCATATCTCTACAAATGACCCAATTTCGTTCCTTTTTATAGCTGAGTAATATTCCATTGTATATATGTACCACATCTTCTTTATCCATTTGTCTGTCGATGGGCATTTAGGTTGCTTCCATGACATGGCTATTGTAAATAGTGCTGCAATGAACATTGGGGTGCATGTGTCTTTTTGAATTATGGTTTTCTCTGGGTATATGCCCAGTAGTGGGATTTGCTGGGTCATATGGTAATTCTATTTTTAGTTTTTTAAGGAACATCCATACTGTTCTCCATAGTGGCTGTATCAATTTATATTCCCACCAACAGTGCAAGAGGGTTCCCTTTTCTCCACACCCTCTCCAGCATTTGTTGTTTGTAGATTTTCTGATGATGCTCATTCTAACTGGTATGAGGTGATACCTCATTGTAGTTTTGATTTGCATGTCTCTAATAATTAGTGATGTTGAGCAGCTTTTCCTGTGCTTCTTGGCCATCTGTATGTCTTCTTTGGAGAAATGTCTATTTAGGTCTTCTGCCCATTTTTGGATTGTGTTGTTTGTTTTTTTAATATTGAGCTGCATGAGCTGTTTATATATTTTGGAGATTAATCCTTAGTCCATTGATTCATTTGCAAATATTTTCTCCCATTCTGAGGGTTGTCTTTTCATCTTGATTGTAGTTTCCTTTGCTGTGCAAAAGCTTTTAACTTTCATTAGGTCCCATTTTTTTTTGTTGTTTTTTGTTTTTATTTCCATTACTCTAAGAGGTGGATCAAAACAAATCTTGCTGTGATTTATGTCAAACAGTGTTCTTCCTATGTTTTCCTCTAAGAGTTTTATAGTGTCCAGTCTTACATTTAGGCCTCTAATCCATTTTGAGTTTATTTTTGTGTGTGGTGTTAGCGAGTGTTCTAATTTCATTCTTTTACATGTAGCTGTCCAGTTTTCCCAGCACCACTTATTGAAGACACTGTCTTTTCTCCATTGTATATCCTTGCCTCCTTTGTCATAGATTAGTTGACAAAGGTGCGTGGGCTTATCTCTGGGCTTCGTATCCTGTTCCATTGATATATATTTCTGTTTTTGTGCCAGTACCATATTGTCTTGATTACTGTAGCTTTGTAGTATAGTCTGAAGTCCAGGAGTCTGATTCCTCCAGCTCAGTTTTTTGCCCTCAAGATTGCTTGGGCTATTCGGGGTCTTTTGTATCTCCATACAAATTTTAAGGGTTTTTGTTCTAGTTCTGTAAAAAATGCTGTTGGTATTTTAATAGGGATTGCATTGAATCTGTAGATTGCTTTGGGTAGTAGAGTCATTTTCACAATATTGATTCTTCCAATCCAAGAACATGGTACATCTCTCCATCTGTTTGTATTATCTTTAATTTCTTTCATCAGTGTCTTATAGTTTTCTGCATACATGTCTTTTGCCTCCCTAGGTAGGTTTATTCCTAGGTACTTTATTCTTTTTGTTGCAGTGGTAAATGGTAGTAGTTCCTTAATTTCTCTTCCAGATTTTTCATCATTAGTGTATAGGAATGCAAGACAATTCTGTGCATTTTGTATTCTGCAGCTGTACCACATTCATTGATTAGTTCTCAGAGTTTTCTGGTGGCATCTTTAGCATTCTCTATGTATAGTATCATGTCATCTGCAAATAGTGACTGTTTTACTTCTTCTTTTCCAGTTTGTATTCCTTTTATTTCTTTTTCTTCTCTGATTGCTGTGGCTAGGACTTCCAAAACTATGTTGAATAATAGTGGTGAGAGTGGACATCCTTGTCTTGTTCCTGATATTAGAGGAAATGCTTTCAGTTTTTCACCATTGAGAATGATGTTTGCTGTAGGTTAGTCATATATGGCCTTTATTATGTTGAGGTAGGTTCCCTCTATGCCTACTTTCTGGAGAGTTTTTTATCATAAATCGGTGTTGAATTTTGTCAAAAGCTTTTTCTGCATCTATTGAGATGATCATATGGTTTTCCTTCTTCAATTTGTTAATATGGTGTGTCACATTGATTGATTTGCATATATTGAAGAATCCTTGCATTCCTGGGATGAATCCGACTTGATCATGTTGTATGATCCTTTTAATGTGTTGTTGGGTTCTGTTTGCTAGTATCTTGTTGAGGATTTTTGCATCTGTATTTATCAGTGATATTGGCCTGTAATTTTCTTTTTTTGTAGTATCTTTGTCTGGTTTTGCTATCAGGGTGATGGTGGCCTCATAGAATGAGTTTGGAAGTGTTCCTTCCTCTGCAATTTTTTGGAAGAGTTTGAGAAGGATGGCTGTTAGCTCTTCTCTAAATGTTTCATAGAATTCACCTGTGAAGCCATCTGGTCCTGGACTTTTGTCTGTTGGAAGATTTTTAATCACAGTTTCAGTTTCATTACTTGTGATTGGTCTGTTCATATTTTCTATTTCTTCCTGGTTCAGTCTTGGAAGGTTATACCTTTCTAAGAATTTGTCCATTTCTTCCAGGTTGTCCATTTTATTGGCATAGAGCTGCTTGTAGTAGTCTCTTAGGATGCTTTATTTCTGTGGTGTCTGTTGTAACTTCTTCTTTTTCATTTCTAATTTCATTGATTTGAGTCCTCTCCCTCTTTTTCCTGATGAGTCTGGCTAATGGTTTATCAATTTTGTTTATCTTCTCAAAGAATAAGTTTTCAGTTTTATTGATCTTTGCTATTGTTTTCTTTGTTTCTATTTCATTTATTTCTGCTCTGATCTTTATGATTTCTTTCCTTCTACTAACTTTAGGTTTTGTTTGTACTTCTTTCTCTAGTTCCTTTAGGTGTAAGTTTAGATTGTTTATTTGAGATTTTTCTTGTTTCTTGAGGTAGGCTTGTATTGCTATAAACTTTCCTCTTAGAACTGCTTTTGCTGCATCTCATAGGTTTTGGATCATCGTGTTTTCATTGTCATTTGTCTCTAGGTATTTTCTGATTTCCTCTTTGATTTCTTCAGTGATCTCTTGGTTATTTAGTAATGTATTGTTTCGCCTCCATGTGTTTGTATTTTTTACGTATTTTTCCCTGTAATTGATTTCTAATCTCATAGCATTGTGGTCAGAAAAGATGCTTGATATGATTTCAATTTTCTTAAATATACTGAGGCTTAATTTGTGACCCAAGATATGATCTACCCTGGAGAATGTTCTGTGCGCACTTGAGAAGAAAGTGTGATCTGCTGTTTTTAGATGGAATGTCCTATAAATTCAATTAAAACTATGGGGTCTTTTGTGTCATTTAAAGCTTCTGTTTCCTTATTTATTTTCATTTTGGGTGATCTGTCCATTGGTGTAAGTGAGGTGTTGAAGTCCCCCACTATTATTGTGTTACTGTCGATTTCCTCTTTTATAGCTGTTAGCAGTTGCCTTATGTATTGAGGTGCTCCTATGTTGGGTGCATATATATTTATAATTGTTCTATCTTCTTCTTGGATTGGTCCCTTGATCATTATGTAGTGGTCTTCCTTGTCTCTTGTAACATTCTTTATTTTAAAGTCTATTTTATTTGATATGAGTATTGCTACTCCAGCTTTCTTTTGATTTCCATTTGAATGGAATATCTTTCTCCATCTCCTCACTTTCAATCTATATGTGTCCCTAGGTCTGACATAGATCTCTTATAGACAGCATATATATGGGTCTTGATTTTGTATCCATTCAGCGAGCCTGTGTCTTTTGGTTGGAGCATTTAACCCATTTACATTGAAGGTAATTATCGATATGTATGTTCCTATTACCATTTTCTTAGTTGTTATGGGTTTGTTTTTGTAGGTCCTTTTCTTCTCTTGTGTTTCCCACTTAGAGAAGTTCCTTTAGCATTTGTTGTAGAGCAGGTTTAGCGGTGCTGAATTCTCTTAGCTTTTGCTTGTCTGCAAAGCTTTTGATTTCTCCATCGAATCTGAATGATATCCTTGCCGGGTAGAGTAATCTTGGTTGTAGGTTCTTCCCTTTCATCACTTTAAATATGTCCTGCCACTCCCTTCTGGCTTGTAGAGTTTCTGCTGAGAAATCAGCTGTTAACCTTATGGGAGTTCCCTTGTATGTTAATTGTCGTTTTTCCCTTTTTGCTTTCAATAATTTTTCTTTGTCTTTAATTTTTGCCAACTTGATTACTATGTGTCTCGGCGTGTTTCTCCTTGGGTTTATCCTTCCTGGGACTCTCTGCACTTCCTGGACTTGGGTGGCTATTTCCTTTCCCATGTTAGGGAAGTTTTCAACTATATTCTCTTGAAATATTTTCCCAGGTCCTTTCTCTCTCTCTTCTCCTTCTGAGACCCCTATGATGCGAATGTTGTTGCATCTAATGTTGTCCCAGAAGTCTCTTAGGCTGTCTTCATTTCTCTTCATTCTTTTTTCTTTATTCTGTTCCACAGCAGTGAATTCCACCATTCTGTCTTCCAGGTTACTTATCTGTTCTTCTGCCTCAGTTATTCTGCTATTGATTCCTTCTAGTGTATTTTTCATTTCAGTTATTGTATTGTTCATCTCTGTTTTTTTGTTTTTTAATTCTTCTAGGTCTTTGTTAACCATTTCTTGCATCTTCTTGATCTTTGCCTCCATTCTTTTTCTGAGGTCCTGGATCATCTTCACTATCGTTAATCTGAATTCTTTTTCTGGAAGGTTGCCTATCTCCACTACATTTAGTTGTTTTCCTGGGGTTTTACCTTGTTCCTTCATTTGGTACATAGCCCTCTGCCTTTTCATCTTGTCTATCTTTCTGTGAATATGGTTTTTTTCCCACAAGCTGCAGGATTGTAGTTCTTCTTGCTTCTGCTGTGTGCCCTCTGGTGGATGAGGCTATCTAAGAGGCTTGTGCAGGTTTCCTGATGGGAGGGACTGGTGGTGGGTAGAGCTGGCTTTTGCACTCATGGGCAGAGCTCAGTAAAACTTTAATCTGCTTGTCTGCTTATGGGTGAGGCTGGGTTCCCTCCCCGTTGGTTGTTTGGCCTGAAGTGACCCAACACTTGAGCCTACCTGGGCTCTTTGGTGGGGTTAATGGTGGACTCTGGAAGGGCTCACGCCAAGGAGTACTTCCCAGAACTTCTGCTGCCAGTGTCCTTGTGCTCATGGTGAGACACAGCCACCCCCCACCTCTGCAGGAGACCCTCCAACACTAGTAGGCAGGTCTGATTCAGTCTCCTATGGTGTTACTGCTCCTTCCCCTGGGTCCCTATGCACACACTTCTTTGTGTGTGCCCTCCAAGTGTGGAGTCTCTGTTTTCCCCAGTCCTGTCGAAGTCCTGCAGTCAAATCCTGCTAGCCTTCAAAGTCTGATTCTCTAGGAATTCCTCTTCCCATTGCTGGACCCCCAAGTTGGGAAGCCTGACATGGGGCTCAGAGCCTTCACTCCAGTAGGTGGACTTCTGTGGTATAAGTGCTCTCCAGTTTGTGAATCACCCACCCAGCAGTTATGGGATTTGATTTTATTGTGACTGCACCCCTCCCACCATCTCACTGTGGCTTCTCCTTTGTCTTTGGATGTGGGGTATCTTTTTTGATGAATTCCAGTGTCTTCCTATCGATGATTGTTCAGCAGTTAGATGTGATTCCAGTGCTCTCATAAGAGGGAGTTAGAGCACATCCTTCTACTCCTCCATCTTGAACCAATCTCAGGTTAGATAATTTCTAAAGGTTCTTCATGTTCTAAGATTCTATGAGACTGTTCTATGTGAAATACCTTGAAATCAAGAACCAGTTTAACCTGCGGTTTCTTTCCATCCTAGATAGAAGAATCTGAGAACATTTGTCCTCATATGTAACAGTGGCATATAAAGTAATATAACTTTTTGGGAAAGTCGTTTGACAATGTGTATCCAGAGCCATAAAAATGTTTACACCACCTTGACCTCAAAATTTCATTTCTGAGGATCTAACCTAAAGAAAAAATCCAATTATTTAAGAATACCAAGGGAACAATTGTTTTCATAATATTTTATTGAGGTAAATGGCATATCCTTAATGTTCAAAAATATGGGAATAGTTAAGTAAATGGTAAATAGTAAATCCACTTAATGGAACATCATGCACCCATAAATATAAAAATTATAAAGCTGCTGATCCCATCATACTTGAAGTGACTTGAAGTGGTTATGGCACTGTGTATACAGTCAGACAGTACAGAGATACTCTTAGGTCATAGAATCTTGAGTTTGTTTTCTGACTCTGCCCCTAGTTATGACTTTAGACAAATTGCCTTATTCCTCAAAGCCTCAATTTGCTTATTTATTAAAAATATATATATAAAATTTGGGTTGTTATGAAAATGAGATTAAATAATACCTGTAAGGTGCTTAGTGTTGTGCTTAACAGACAGCTGACCCTCAATAGGTATTGTCTATTGTTGTATATTATGTAATATTATATAGAAAACATTCCTCTTATTATTAGTATTATGATAGGCAGAACAATGCCCTAAAGATGTCCATGTCCTAATCCCCAGATCCAGATCTTATATGGCAAAAGGGACATTGCAGATGTGATTAAGTTAAAGATCTTGACATGAGGAGATTATCCTGAGATACCTGGCTGGGCCCAATCTCATCACATGGGTTTTTAAAATCAGAGAAGCTTTCCTGGATGTGGACAGGGATGATAGAACCATAGAAAAATGGTCATAGATATGCAGTATTGGCTTTTAAGATGGAGAAGGGGGGCCACAGCCAAGGAATGTGGGTGGTATCTAGAAGCCACAGTGGGCTAGGAAATGGATTCTGCCCTACAGCATCCAGAAGGAACCCAGCCCTGCCAACACCATGATTTTAGCCCAGGGTGACCTAGGTCTGATTTCTAACTTTAAAAGATTATATATTTGTGATGTGTTACCATCAAGTTTATGGTAATTTGTTACAACAGCAATAGAAAACTAATACAGGTGTATTATATACCTACTAAGAGTAGCTGACATTAATACTACTACTAATTAGTATTGAATAGTTACAACATTAAAGACATTGTCCACAAAGACATTGAAGTCCACAAAGGTGTGAGTGACATTGTCACTTCTCTAAGGAAGTTCACACACTTTAACATGATATTTAATAATATATTAATAATAATGTTATTTTATAAATAACACTACAGTAATTTTGGTATTCTGAGTGATTGTCATTGAATTCCTTAAAAACAAATAAACTTAAAGAACCCTAAATCTATTATTCTCAAAAACCTTGGGTTAATGATTTGCTTAGAGCAGACTTAGAGAATTCAAGACTGAAAGATACTGCTGTAAGCAAAAAAAATTAAGAGAACCTTCATTTCTGACCACAGTATTTATAATACATGACTCCTGTCTGCCCAGAAAAGGAAATTTGGGGGTATGTTGTCTACAGTCTGCTCAGATGATGTGTTTTTTTGGTTTGTTTCAGAAATCCTTTCATTATCTTAGTCACAGGTTGGTGCTTTAGACATTTTGCCAACATAAAGTCTATTATATGTAAGATTTCTTTCAAAATAGAAAAGCACTCAGAAGGAGGTCAGGGGAGAAAAATAGCTTTTTTCTCCCCAATATTATTCTAAATCTAAAATTAAGCTTTCAAAATGTTTCCTTGTATGGGTTACACATTAAGAAGAGTTTGAATGTGTTCTCCCAATCCATGTGGATTGAAAGTTGTTAGACTATGGAAATTCTTACTGAAGAAGAAAAGTGAGAGGTAGACAGTTTATTAAAAAAATCCCATAGTAACCAATAATAATCAGAAAGAAGCAGGAACTGAAGCTGTGCAACCTCCCTCAGGATGGAATCATCCACCTGTCTTTCTATAGCCCAGTAACTGCCTTTTGCCAACATGCACTCGGCAAGTGGGTTTGCTGGTGAGAATACAGTCGAGATCCTGTTCCCTACCTCCCCCACCCACAGTTTGCTGATTTCTAATCACGCTAGACTGATTCACGAGGAAAAGTAAAGATGTGAGGCCCATGCATGACATCAAGTCAGATCCTACCTGTTTCCCATTACCTCACCAGATCCTAGCACTTTTCCCAAGAAGTGAATCGTGAGAGCTGACAGGATTTACTCTTTATAAATCTACACACAGAACTATGCCATCATTTTTCCTTTCTCTTCAGTCGTGTGCCTTTCCTTTTCAGAAAGTGATATTAAGCTTTTAAATCTTTATAATGATTATCCTTCTATTACGACTAGACTTTACTGGGCCCTTGTTCTCACTTTCTCTTTATTGTCTTTAGATGCCTGAGCTTCAACCAGGACTACCTGACTGGTTGTTATTGTCCCTGTGAAGATTTCAGCTAACAGTTTAGTAATCAATTGTGCATCATCAAAGTCAACTAGATAATCACACAACTCCAAGCCTCAAACATAATTTTCAACTTACTTTTTAAAGGTTCTTTTATCAGTTTGCATTCATAGCTCTGAAAATTGCAAAAAAAAAAATCACTGTGTACTCTCACCCCACTCACCCCACTCTCTTCTTAATATTTCTACTAGAGCTGCATGAAATACAACAACCTTTGTTTTGCAGTCTTCTTTTCCATTTTATTTATGTATAAACATGACCCTAAAGTTTTGGTTTTTTAAGCAATACTGTGGTTAGTAACATAAAAATATAACACATTACACATTAGAAAAAGAATATTTTACAGTCTATTATATATAGTAAATTTTTTAAAAAGCTCTAAGGTGAAGAAATGAAAATGTGAGAAAAATATTCATGAAGGGGAATATGGCTGAGGAATTGTGTTCCTTTAGGACTTGTAAGAATAAACATATTTCAGTACAAAACTTCTGTTCCTCTTTTAAACTTTTGGAAGAGAGTGGAACTATTATCTTATGGTAAAATACTTGGTAAGTAAATTATCAATATAATCTTTTTCTCAGTAAAAAATGCTATTTTGTGGCATTTGGAAAAATAATCTGCCTTCTACTCCAGTGATGGACAGTTCTGGTTATTAGAACATTTCTTCCTTCTGTAGAATTGAAATCTCCACGTGGTAATTTTTATCTATTGATTTAGCTCTGTTCTCTAGAGATACAAAGAATAAATCTAATTCTTCACTCAAAAATTAATAATAATCTGCTTTAAAGACACAGTTTAAAATTTTAAAGGTCATGAAGGCCCAATTAAAAAGAGGAATATGGGCTTCGCTGGTGGCGCAGTGGTTGAGAGTCCGCCTGCTGATGCAGGGGACACGGGTTCGTGCCCCGGTCCGTGAAGATCCCACATGCCACGGAGCGGCTGGGCCCGTGAGCCATGGCCGCTGAGCCTGAGCATCCGGAGCCTGTGCTCCGCAACGGGAGAGGCCACAACAGTGAGAGGCCCGTGTACCGCAAAAAAAAAAAAAAAAAAAAAAAAAAAAAGAGGAATAATTGTGAAAAACTGTTCAAGCTCACTTTTAATCAAACAAATGAAAATTTAAATCACAGCAAGGTGATATTGTTTAACATTTATTAGAACATCCACAATTTTAAATACTAGTAATGTACCTAATGTTTGTAAGAATTTAGTTAAACTACTCTCTCCAGTGGCTGTTCATGGAATGAATTAGTACAAATATTCTGGAAACAATTTGTCAGACATTATAAGAACCATTAAAAATTTGCTCCAGTAATCTATTCCTTGAAATTTGTCATCAAAAAAATCCAAAAGAAAGAAAAAAATTAAATACTCAAAGATGTCTTTGCAGGCTTAAGTGTAATGCCAAAAAATTAAAAAAACACCTAAATTCCACCATTCCAAGAGGGAATGGTCCCATGGTATAAACACAAGGCATTTATACCTTAACTGAGAAGGAAGCTTGAACCGTTTAAAATTACAATTAAAAACCTAGGCAGCAATACAGAAAAGGTTTACATTTCCTATGATTACAACTGTATAAAGTTATCAATTTCTATAGCACAGACACATGCATCCAAATGAAATACAATTGAATTATTTCAAAGGGGTAAATTGAGACTGCGAGAGTTTTGTGTGTGTGTGTGTGTGTGTGTGTGTGTTTTCTTTTTCTGTCAATGTTACATCATTTGTGCTTTTAAACAATGAAAAACTGAGGTTTGGGGAAAAATACCTTTTCAGAATGAAGCAGTTGTGGTAGATAATTAGGGAGCACACTAAAAGCTTCTACCTAAACAAACTTACCTGCATTAAAGTATATATATTTATTTTCAAAAAAAGAGAAGTCCATATAAACATATAACAATGATTCTCCCAACCGTTTAAAATGGATCTTAATTTATTCCATGCAAACTCCAAGGGGCCAGTGAGTATATCCAGTGTCTGTCTTTCATTAGGTTACACAGTAAACTCCGCCACTGTTTCTGGAGATGTGCTCTACATTGCCGGACAGCCACGGTACAATCATACAGGCCAGGTGGTCATCTACAGGATGGAGGATGGAGACATCAGGATTCTCCAGACACTCCACGGAGAACAGGTAAACTTCAAAATCTTTGTTTTAAATTAATCCATTCACACTCTATCTATGTAAATTGCACTGTCTGTTGTCCTAAACTTTTTAAAAAACAGTACCCCCATATTCAACATGCAGTGTGAACAGGGCCCCATGTTAAGTTCCTCGGAGGAATCTAAAGTGTCTGTGTCTTTGGCATCAGTAATATTTCAGCTGGATGGAGGTAGGTGTAGGATGTGTAGATAATGATGTAGATACAGATGTACAAACATATACACAAGCAAAGAAATCTAAAACATTAATAAGCATGAAAGTGCCAGGACCACAGACAGTAAATTCAGAACATAGAAAGATTCTTTTAAGCTAGGATGGTACAGAAAGTCTTAATAAGAGATAAAATGTGGGCTGGTCTAGAAGAAAGACAGAATGTAGATAGGTAGAAAGCGCAGTGAAAGAGCCAGGGGGGCCCAGCTGTGTGAGGTTTTGAATGGTAGACTAAGGAATTTGGATTTTCCCCTGGAGGTGATGGGAAATAATTTGTAATGTGTAAAGTCAAAGAATTCTCATTAGATAATATTGAACATTAAAAGTCGTTTAAGAAATTATATATGCAATATGCAAACATAAGTATATATAAGTCTTTTTTAAACGGAAAGAAACATCTGTGCTGTTGTTGGTTATTATTAAATGGTGATAATTTGGATAATTTTTATTCCTTTCTTCATAGTTTTCTGCATTTTTCAGGTATTCTAGAATGAGATTTTATTCTACATTCCTCAGAGGATGGGGGCATTCTTGGGCTTCACTAAACATTCCAACTCACTAGACTACCCCCCCCCACACACACTCACACAAACTACTCAGAAGGGCAGGGCAGCACCAGCCTCCCTCCCCTGTAAGAGCCCTGGAAGCAGCCTAGCACAACAACACAGCTGAGGTGCCAAGAGACAGACGCTTAAAGCAGGTACAGGAGCTGCCCTGACTTTAAAGCCCTACAGGAGCCAACATCTTTTATAACAGCACTATAGACATAGCTTCCCCGGGTCCTGCTAAAGGCACACAGTTAGAAGAGTCACTGCAATCTAAGAAGCCCAAAATATATTATCTCCATCGGGTGTTTATTGTTCCACCCAGCCTAAATGCAGTGTTCCAATCAGAGGTTTTTTTCACCACACTCAATGTTGCTAAGTGTTACAGCTGAATATGATGATCATATTTCCAGGGGGACAGAGTTAGAATAAGCCAAAGGTCAGATTCTCTTTTACCAACTGAGAGGGTGTTATTAGCCCTTTGACAACATTTATAATCAGAAAATGCATAAACAATAAAAAAACAAGGCTTTTGTTGGAGCTGAAGGATGAGGCGAGAAGAACCTGAAATGATGGATCAACAATAAAAATAGAAAAGCAGGGGATGTGTCAGACATAAATAAGGAAGAATTGACAAGATTGTAAAAGAAACCATTTGGATGACATCTTAGGCCCATTATCACTCTATTGATTGTCTCTAAGACAGGAAGTGTAAAATTTTGTGAAAAAAATTGCTTATGAACGCTTGAGGAGAGTATCACAGATAATGTAAATCATGAGCGATTTGAGTTTCAAGCCTGGGAGTCTGGGAGAAAGATGGCGCCATGATTAGAATGTCAGCAACTCATAAAAACAAAAATAAACAAATGGGACCTAATGAAACTTAAAAGCTTTTGCAAAGCAAAGGAAACTAAAATCAAGATGAAAAGACAACCCTCAGAATGGGAAAAAATATTTGCAAACAAATCAACGGACAAAGGATTAATCTCCAAAATATATAAGCATGCAGCTCAACATTAAAAAACAAACAACCCAATCAAAAAATGGGCAGAAGACCTAAATAAACATTTCTCCAAAGAAGACATACAGATGGCCAAGAAGCACAGGAAAAGCTTCTCAACATCACTAATTATTAGAGACATGCAAATCCAAACTACAATGAGGTAACACCTCACACCAGTTAGAATGGGCATCATCAGAAAATCTACAAACAACAAATGCTGGAGAGGGTGTGGAGAAAAGGGAACCCTCTTGCACTGTTGGTGGGAATATAAATTGATACAGCCACTATGGAGAACAGTATGGAGGTTCCTTAAAAAACTAAAAATAGAATTACCATATGGCGCAGCAATCCCACTACTGGGCATATACCCAGAGAAAACCATAATTCAAAAAGACACATGCACCCCAATGTTCATTGCAGCACTATTTATAATAGGCATGTCATGGAACAACCTAAATGCCCATCAATAGACGAATGGATAAAGAAGATGTGGTACATATATACAATGGAATATTACTCAGCCATAATAAGGAACAAAATTGGGTCATTTGTAGAGACATGGATGGATCTAGAGACTGTCATACAGAGTGAAGTAAGTCAGAAAGAGAAAAACAAATATCGTATATTAACACATATATGTGAAACCTAGAAAAAATGGTACAGATGAACCAGTTTGCAGGGCAGAAATTGAGACACGGATGTAGAGAACAAAGGTATGGACACCAAGGGGGGAAAGTGGAGGGTGGTGGGGGTGGGGGTGTGCTGAATTGGGCTATTGGGATTGACATATATACACTGATGTGTATAAAATGGATGACTAATAAGAACCTGCTGTATAACTACCAAACGTAAGGTAGATAGATAGTGGGAAGCAGCCGCAGAGCACAGGGAGATCAGCTCGGTGCTTTGTGACCGCCTGGAGGGGTGGGATAGGGAGGGTGGGAGGGAGGGAGATGCAATAGGGAAGGGATGTGGGAACAGATGTGTATGTATGACTGATTCACTTTGTTATAAAGCAGAAACTAATAAAAAATTAAAAAAAATAAAAAAATAAATAAGAACCTGCTGTATAAAAAAATAAATGAAATAAAATTCAAAAAAAAAAAGAATGTCAGCAACTCAAGCAGTTTAGATATTTTTAAAATGGTATTTGGTTTTAGACATGTTTTCTGTAACAGTGAGCACAAATCCAAATGGTTGCAGGTGGCAGGGAGGTAAGCAAATAAAAAAGCTGCTGGACAGAAGACAATAGGAAGTGGGAGCCATGGGCTGGGCAGCTTGTGAACCATCTACGGGCTTAGCCCCTGCTCAGCTTCAGACGGCTATTGCCATGTGGGAATGAAGACCCAATATTGCCAGATCTTACAACATGTTATTTAACATTTGTAATTAATTCAACCTAAAAGCAAAGACCTTTTAAACCTTTCATAAGCCTGTGAGAAAAGGACATTCAAAAAATCAATGTCTAGGGCTTCCCTGGTGGCGCAGTGGTTGGGAGTCCGCCTGCCGATGCAGGGGACACGGGTTCGTGCCCAGGTCCAGGAGGATCCCACGTGCCATGGAGTGGCTGGGCCCGTGGGCCATGGCCGCTGAGCCTGTGTGTCTGGAGCCTGTGCTCCGCAGCGGGAGAGGCCACAACAGTGAGAGGCCCGCGTACCGCAAAAAAAAACCCAAACAAAAAAACAATGTCTAGCAGCTGTCTGGCAATGTGTAGAAATGTACTAGGAGTCTTGAGAAGGAGGATGGAGTGAATTTGCCATTTGAGATAGTGGGAATTGGTAGGGAAGGATTGGTCATCTAAGGGAAGGGAATAGTTGCAGGTCTGAACTCAGGGGAGGCCAAAATCTACGGAATGGAAGGAGAGAAAGGAGCCAGCAAAATGGAAAGAAAGAATGGTCTGTGATACAGTGGCAGAATCAGAAGAGCAAAAGTAAAGTCATGGAAGATGACAGGAAATTTCAAGGAGAAAATTATACAGCACATCAAATATCAAACACAGGTCAACATTTGAGAAAGTTATTGCACTTGGATAATGAAGCACAAGTATCCTGGATTTCCCTAAAATTCATCCCTATCATTAAAGAGAAAATACAGTCCTGCTAGAGGATGGTCCCCCAGCAATCCTTTTATATTTCTCTATCTCTCATAGCTGCTGGGACAAGACTTAGCGATTTTGTTGAGTAGACAGTCTTCTAAGACTCTAAGGTGAAATATGTTGCCCCAGTGTTCTGAGATAATTCAGTTCCTCATGGTGTATTTAAACATACACTGAAGCCATTCAGGAATGCCTTCTATTGTTTACTTCATTTATTTCCTAAAAAAAATGTTGTATTATTACTGATCTTTTCTGAATTTTGGAGAAGAGAGGTTAGGGTGAAATACAAAGGAAATCCTTTCTCTTATTCTCAAGCTACAGAATCTATGACAACTGCTCATCCCCCAGGATGGACCTAATATTCATTAGCTTCATGCAAGAGCCCGTAAAGAGCTCTCAGGTAGCATCGGTTTCTATATTTCATTTCCTTTGTCATCTGACTCCCAAATGCTCTTCTCAATTGGTATAAGTAAGAGAAATGCAGGTTTTTAGTTTCCTTGAGAATTTCTGGTGTTCATCAGACTGTTTTGTTCTGTTTTGTCTTGTGTCCTAGATCGGTTCCTACTTTGGAAGTGTTTTGACGACAATTGACATTGATAAAGATTCTAATACTGACGTTCTTCTAGTCGGGGCTCCCATGTTCATGGGAACAGAGAAGGAGGAGCAAGGAAAAGTGTACATCTATGCTCTGAATCAGGTAATGGTAACCGTAACCTGATAACTTTGGTAGAAATCTGGGAGACTGTTTCTTTCTTAAAATTTCAATTAATAATGTTGTTCTAATTTTGCACTCACTTCGGCAAAAGGAGCAAAGAATCTTTCAGGGCCAGCCTACCTCACTAACTCCTCAGTCTCTAAACGAACATTTAGAATTCTGACAAAGTAGTTCAAACCGTTAGATATTTTCTGCTTGTAAATGTGAACTTTTTAAAGAGTGTATAGAATAAAGATAAATAAATCTCACTAAATTGCTAAATTCACAGGGCAACCATTCATGAGCTCTGATCTAGAGGTGGGTCACATGAACAGTTCAAGCTCTATGTGTGTGTGTGTGTGTGTGTGTGTGCGTGCGTGCGTGCGCACACGTGTGTGTGTGTGTGTGTGTGTGTGTCAAGGGGGGAAGGGGGAGAGACTGTGGAGAAGCAGTGAATTTTAAGGCAGTGACACCAAAGACTGAGCAAACTGCTATGGTCTTTGGAATACTTCACTCTGCTACAGTGAGATTTTGTCTTTCTGATCCTAACTTTAGGCATCATTTGCTAAATGAAATAATTCTTGATTTCTTCATTAGAAGAATTTTTTGCTGTTTACAGCAAAGTTGGGATGTATCTATTTAGCTTGTTAAATTATTAGTCTTTCCCATATTAATTATTTTAAATCATAAATTACATATCTTTTTTCCTATCATCTTTTTGATTCCTCCTGTCAACGTTTTTTGGTCCTGTGCTGTTTTTCCCTTTTTTCCCAAGAAAATGTGTTCCTGTTCATCATTGCTAGCACTTTCCGTCCTTTATAGGGGAGCACAGAGAGAGACTTTTCCAAAAAGCACAATAATGGGTGAAGAAAGGATAGTGACACGAAATGAGGATTTTAAAATTCAGCTCTTCGGCTTTAAAAAGCTGCTGTGAGTTAGGTACTCACTTGATTACATTAAAAGGAGAATCCATTAAAATCCTCAGTACATCGTCTTTCCCACACTTCTACAGTCTGTTCTTTGAAATCTCTAACTTTGCTCTCAGATAGACACACTTTTTAAGAAATTTTACAAACTTTACCATTGAGGTACAAATGGTTTTTAGTAGCGCTGATTTAGTACGTACTTAGACACTTTGCTCTGCTGTAGTAATGACAGAAATCCATAAGTATCCTGTTTATCTTTCTTCCAGACAAGGTTTGAATATCAAATGAGCCTGGAACCCGTGAAGCAGACTTGCTGTTCGTCTCTGAAGCACAATTCATGCACAAAGGAAAACAAAAATGAACCATGTGGGGCTCGTTTTGGCACAGCCATTTCTGCTGTGAAAGACCTAAATCTTGATGGATTTAATGACATCGTGATAGGAGCACCCCTGGAAGATGATCATGGGGGAGCCGTGTACATTTATCATGGAAGTGGCAAGACTATAAAGGAAGAGTATGCACAAGTAAGAAGTTAAACCTACAGATTCTTTTATTTAATTATAGTTTAGTGTAGCAGGAGTGGATGTTACTGCAATACAACAGTGGTGTATTGTCATACGATCAGTAGCAATATATGGGTTTTTTTAGCTTTATTATTCATTGAGATAACATTGGTTTATTATATTACACATATATTTCTGATTCTGTGATTCTTGGCCTTAAGTGATAAGTGGGTTCAATAACAGGTATCACCTGTCTTGCTTCACGAGTTATTTAATTTTTTTCTTCTGGCTCTTGGGAAACTAGATTTCTAATTCTAAGTTTTCTTTATAGAAGAATTACTTGTAATTTTATTCTTTTATCTAGTTTTTTTTTTCTGTTGTTATTTGCCTTGTCTCCATGACCTGATCTTTTGAAATGGTAAAAAAAGCAAAACAAAAGAACATTTTTTTTTTTTTTTTGCGGTACGCAGGCCTCTCCCTGTTGTGGCCTCTCCCGTTGCAGAGCACAGGCTCAGCAGCCATGGCTCACGGGCCCAGCCGCTCCGCGGCATGTGGGATCTTCCCGGACCGGGGCACGAACCCGTGTCCCCTGCATTGGCAGGCAGACTCAACCACTGCACCGCCAGGGAAGCCCCCCAAAAGAACACTTTTTAACAATGCTATTTAACAGCTACAGTGTGCCTGATCCTAAACAGAGGATACCACTTTCTGAGTAAGAGAACAATAATTACATGATTTAGCCAATAAAGGAGATGAAATTGTTTTTATATTCAATACCCATGTTTTTATAATAAAATCACATTAAGTTTATATTTATGAATTAAATTGGTTTATTTTCATCAAATAAATTTGGGCTTCTGAAGGTTTATAATTTTCTCCCAAGTAATCCCTCTTGGAAAAAAAAAATCTGAATAATTAAACTTAACCTGCAGGGGATTTCTTTTGTTCTTGTTTTAAATTTATTGTCAGTTAATGGCTCTAATACATAAATGTAACTTTTTCCTACATGAAAAAAATGTCCATTTACAGAAGTGTTTCGTGCATTATAAAAGTAAAAGAGTTTAAAGGAATTCTTCTAATGTAGTTGTCTGTTTTTAAGTAACCATAGTTAATTAGGCATTGAACAACTACTTGTAAATAAAATAGAATTCACTACTTTTCTAGCTTACATAACATGAAAAGAAAATCAGAACATCAATTATTTCTCTTTACAGTTGATTGTTCTTCGGTTCTGTAGTCAAATATATTCATGTCTTGCGAAGTTGTGCTTAATTTTTCATAAAGTCATAATCACCTTAATAGTGAAACAACAAAAGAAAGGGCATATTTCCGTAATGACACTCCTATCCATTTAATAAGGGATTTGCTTCTGTTAAAAATCTTCATGGTATTTTGTAACTGGAAATAGGCTGTATTAACTATGGGGGCATGATGGAATCGGGAACTGAAGGAAGGAGTTTCTTGTATTCTACCCCTTTATTCATTCAGTTTCAATCCCTCACATTTAATGGAGTGGCATTTGCAGTAGAAAAAGAAGGCTTTTTAAATCATTAGTAAGTAGACTAGATTGCCATAAGCAATTAATTTTGTAAAATGGTGGTAAATCAAGGTGAAGCTTTAAGCAACAAAAACAATAAAGAATATTAGAGTTGAGTTTGTTTAATTATTGGCAAAATGCTTTCCCAAGGATAAGTGAGGATGTGCTCATTCATTTCCATGGTAACTAGAGGTGCTGCTTGTGTATGGAATGATCCAGAATCAAACTGAATCAAGTCCTGCAGAAACAGTGGGGCTGATAACTCCTGATTTTTTTGCTGAAAAAATAAGGAAATAATTTCCACTGAGCCACAAACATTTAAGCAAAAATGAAAAATGTTTCCATCTGGTTTGCCTTATTTTGCTTCTTATTTTATGATATTTAAGTGGAAAAACAGGAGGATAAGGAGATCCCGAGTTTAGGGAGTGTCTGTCAGTCGGGTTTCCCTGCCATCAGGTTCTATTAAAATATTATCAGCTTGAACCCAAGCTAAGTCAGGAAGTACAGATGTCAAACATATTATGTATGGTAATGTGCACAGATCAGTCTTCGAGAACTCCATATTCATTGTGCCTTCCCAGCATTGTGGATACATATGAATGAAATTGAGTCTATTATGCTCTTGACTTTCAGAGCCACTTTTGACAGACAGTAAAGATTGCATATTGAAAAATGTATTTGAGAGCATGTATTATTTATACCCAGCCTCAAGGTTCAGTGAACCCCAAACTGACCCTAGGATAATTTTGTACTCCCCCTCTTGCTTGTATGTTGTGTTTACAGCACCTTTAAATATCTCTGTGTAATGGAATTGAACAGGAACTAGAAAGTAGAGCCAATTACTCATAATGTTTTCCTTGAGGATTGGACAAGATGACGTTATATAATATTTTCCCCTCTCTCTGGTGTCAATAACCCTGAAATGATTTTGTCTGCACTATAAAAAGAATATCCTTTGGGAATATCTGAGTAATTCCTCTTGTCTCCACATGAGGGGCCTCTTGGGCAGGTTTCCAAAAGATCTCTAATTTTAATTTTTTGTTAACCAATCCAAGTTCCCAGATTTATTTGAAACTGTTTTTGAAGATACTCTTCTGACATTAAAAACTCTCTGTTGGGATTTTCACAGCGTATTCCATCAGGGGGAGATGGCGAGACACTGAAATTTTTTGGCCAGTCTATCCACGGAGAAATGGATTTAAATGGTGACGGTCTGACTGATGTCACTATTGGGGGCCTTGGTGGTGCTGCCCTCTTCTGGTACGTATTTGAATAACATCCAATTAATAAGAATATTTTCCAAACAGTTCCAGAGCTCAGAGTATGATTAGAATTTATATACCAAATGTCTGTTTCTTTTTGTGCTCCATTATTCAGATAAAAATTATGCAGTTTTGGAATCTGAGAAGTTGATAAATCTTAAAAATAGAGAAACCATATTAAAGGAACAAATAGAATCAACTCTTAATTGGGGTATCTATTATGTAATTGTCACTAAGATAAGTATTCTGCTTGGAGGGAAGCATAGGGGAAAAGTGAGCCTCATACAGGATGTATATAAACAAGAAACTTTCCCTAAATTTAAGTTACTTACAAGCTTTTACCTCTTCATTCATTTACCTAACACATAGAACTAGACATTTGTGCACCATTGTCTGATTATGTTTACATTGTTGGTCAAGCATAGAAGCATCTACAGTAATATCTTTTCTCAGCCTTTAAAATGCCTGCATCCCCAAATTAATTTCAGTTAACTGTAAAATCCTCATCAATCGTCAGATATATTCATTAATACCATTTTATTAATTAATTAACTTATTAATAAAAATAATTTATTAATTAATAGCATTAATAACTAGCTTTAGTTAATAAGACACGATTTCAAAAGGGTTCTATTTGAAAAAAAGTGACTAAAAAATGTCAATAACCTTAACGAGAAATTCGTGTGATAATTTTGAAAAATGTTGCAAACTTTGTTAAGACATATAAAGGAAGGATTTAATAAATAAAAAAAAATTTATGCCATGTCCCTCAATGGAAAGTTCACATGTTGATTCTTTCAAATTAATCATTAGTTTAGTGCCATTCAGATTGTCTTTTGCCAAACTTTATGTAGAAGGATAGTAAAGAAAATTGTGAAAGAGGTGAAGATAGAGACTGGAAAATATGACTTTGTCATAATTTAAGATAATCCTTAAGAACTAATGGTCAAATAAAAGTTGTACACTAAACTATACAGAGTAACCATTATGTTTTTTAAAAAATATTTTTAACTGTACAGTAGAGGGAAAGGAAAACTGAAAGGTGACGCCTAGGAGGGGAGAATGCTGGGCAGCAATGGCTGTGACTTTCGGGAGAGCCCACTCGAAACCAAGGCTCCAGACCAGAAGTCACCAGTTTCGGGAACAAAGAGAACATTTAGTTTTTGTTTGAACTGTTAATCCTGGATTAATTCATTAAGAAAATCTTTACCCAGAAATATTTATTGTATTCACCCTTGTATATTAAAAAATATACATACTTTTTTTTTTTTGCGGTACGCGGGCCTCTCACTGCTGTGGCCCCTCCCGTTGCGGAGCACAGGCTCCGGACGCGCAGGCTCAGCGGCCATGGCTCACGGGCCCAGCCGCTCCGCAGCATGTGGGATCTTCCCGGACCGGGGCACGAACCTGTGTCCCCTGCATCGGCAGGCGGACTCTCAACCACTGCGCCACCAGGGAAGCCCAAAAAATATACATATGTTTTAAGGACGATTTTTATTCTCCAGTTTTGTCTCAAGGGCTTCTTACAAAGCCCTGAAAACTTGTTTCTGGCCTCTCCTGTCCCCAGTCAAGGCTTTATCATCGAGAGGCCAGAATGACAGACTTGGGTCCCTGTCGTCGCCCAGCAAAATGAACTAATCCAGTATACTGCAGCGAGAAGACAAAGATTTTCAGTGCTGAAGGAGGGATTGAGAATGGATATGGATGACAGGTGATAAACATAGGCCCACCCAGCAGTCAGGGACATCCAGGAGGAGATGGGAGAACCCCATATTGTGGGTAGACTGAGCCACAGACGCTGTAAAGATCTGCGTGGGGCAGAGAGGAGATGTGGGTTGGGGAGTGGTCAAGGCAGCCTCATGCCCAGAGGATCCAAACTTCCAAGCAGGAAACTAGACAGGCTCATTCACTCATTCGTTGCTGGTGAAACAGTAAACTGGTTAAAACGCATTAGCAGGCATTTGTCACTGAAGTGTTAAAAAGCCTTAAAATGTTCATACTTTTTAATTTTACCTCCTAATAATTTTTTAAAGATATAGTCTATAGTTAAAGATGTATGGTCTTCAGAGTAATCACAGTGCTGTAGGTTATAGATATTTTTTTAAAGAAGGTAAGATAAATATCCAGTAAGAGAGGTTTAGTAACTAGATTATGGTTCATACATGTGTTGGAATCATATACTGCCATTAACAATAATGTTCTCAGAAAAATAGAAATATTGGAAGGTTGTTTATTATATTATGTTTTTAAAGTACTTATGCTTGTATATGTATATGGGCCAGTGTGTGTGTGTGTGTGTGTGTGTGTGTGTGTACTTATGCATGTATGCGTGTGTATGCGTCTCTCTCTATACAGACATACATATATATGTATATGAATGGTGATTATTGTTGAATGATAGAATTACAACTGATTTGTATTTTCTTTGTTCCCTTTACTATATTTTCATATTTTCTATGCATAAATTGTTTTAAAAGAAAAATAACTATAATTTTTCTTTTAAAACACAAAAGCATAAGCAGGGACCTATGTATTCACAAGATACCTAGCTCTAAAGAGCCAGTCTGGTTACAAGGCAGAAACCAGATAACGGTGTTCAACAATTATGCTGGCTTTATTCTAAGGCATTAGCGTCAAGCTCCATATACTCTGCCTAATTTTGTATTACTCTTGCTCTCACTTCAGATTACTGGAAATCACTGGGCTTTGAAATTAAAAAGACTGGGTTTAAAATCCCAGTTTTGCCCTCTGAACAGCTTTTGACCTTGGATAAAATATACTTGATCTCTCAGAGCCTCAGTTATCTCACATATGAAAGAGAGATAATAACATGTCTTGTTATGAAAGTTAATTTAAAATTTAAATGAATAATAAATAGCATGTGTGCCTAGCACAGCGCTTCAGATGCTATTCTGTTTCTCCTTCTCAGAAACAGGGACAAGGCTGAACCTACAAGAAGAACAGACAAGTATTATAGTGCAGAAACGATGTCCAGGGGCCTCTGGACTCTTTCCAGACTGGGAACAAACTCAAAAGTGCCGAAAATATGGTTTTGGTTCTAAGGTTGCACCTGGTTGCTTGGTTTTATCTCTTTTCTCTCATGGGCAATATGGGTCTTTGGCCTATAAATTGTAGGGGATGAAAAATAATTTTGCCTTTACCCTTCTGAGTTCTTGGCTGAGATGACTGTAGTAAAAGAAGACAAATAAGAAAAAGAAAACAACCCAGAAGTTTGTTAACACATATACCTCATGTATACATGGGAGATCCCAGGGAAAAATGAATAGCTTCCCCAGGTAGCTTAGCATTCACACTTAAACATCATCTTAATAGGGAAAGGGGAAGGGGCTGTAGGCCTCAGGGGAGAGTAAATGATTTTTTTTAGGAAAGATGAATAGGCCCTCAGGAGAACAGATGGGAGGTACGACGGTTTGCAACAAAGCTTGTCTGGGTGTGGTGTCCACTGCAACCTCCTGTCTTGTAATGCGTCAATTTTCCCTGGTTGATGAAACTCCTGGGTAGAGATTTATGACAACTGAGTTTCTTTTGGAGGATCTGTCTTTAAGCAGGTAAGTAGAGTTCAGAGAAAGCCTCTCCCTGCATTTTTTGTGTTTTAAGTGCCTGAAGCTCAAAATCAATATACCAAAGCAGCATGTTTGGGGGTGGCCTGTCCTAAACTCCGATAGCCATATTTTAGGGTCGCATATTCTGCTACCCTTCAGAAACCAAAGCCTAACATGGTTCCAGAATGACCTGGGTGCCTTCAGAACATCAATTACAATTTCTTCTATATCAAAGATTCAAGAGAGAAAGGAGTCCTGAGAGCCCATACTGTATACAAAGAAGAATCCTCTTGGATGCACTCACTTTGCACTCCCAAAATGATGGCATGCATTAAATGTAAAAATGTGTGGGTCATCACCATGGCTTATGTGTTTGCAGGTCCCGAGATGTGGCTGTAGTTAAAGTGACCATGAATTTTGAACCCAATAAAGTGAATATTCAAAAGAAAAACTGCCGCATGGAGGGAAAGGAAACAGTATGCATAAATGCCACAGTGTGTTTTGATGTGAAATTGAAGTCCAAAGAAGACAGGGTTTACGAAGCTGGTAAGTGTCGTATATACAGAAGCACTTTGGGGTAGGAGGACAATGTATTTGCTCCCACATGATGAAATCCAGTCAGGTTTTTTTTTTTATTTCCCTCGATGATAGGAATCTGCACGTCACCTTTGCCCCTGCAAACATGTTGAACCTTGAAAAAAATTCTGTTGCAGAAGGAATAGGTTATGGAACCCAGTAAATTCTGCAGCAGAAACTACATGCTTATATTTGGTGACCTTCCACAGCTGGATTCCATGTTTCCCCTCTGGCTCTCCTATTGACTGTGAACAGTCGAGGGCTAAAGAGAGAGAGAAAGCCAGAGACACCAGTTGAGAGGCAGAGTTGGAAACTGGGCTCTCTCCAGTAAGACTGGTACTGCAGAGGACCTGACTGCCCAGCCACCCTACCTTCCTGAGATTCCTTTGCTCCAGTCAGGAGGTGACCCTGGTTCTTGAGTGTCAGACAGATTCCGTGTGTGTTCTCAGGCACATCACGTCAGCCTGGGTATCCCCCTTTTTCCTGCACTCTACAATTTCTAAAGCGGTTTTTAATGATATTGAAACATGTTGGAGTCAAAACTATGAAGGCCATTGGCTGCCGAAGAGTAATTTACTCTGCAAACCAAATACAAGTAGAATGAGAAAACCCCCTAATCCTTAAAATCTATTTTTCTAAATTTTTTTTACATGTGCATATTTATGATCTGCAGTGGACCTCTGACTGGAAGATAAATGAGGTATAGGAATGTAAAATAATGATTAACATTTTCATATGCAACATTATTTGTCTTATTTTTGTATAGTAATTAAGCAATCAAATAAGAAAGATTGTTGCCTTCATAGAAAGTATAAGGTTTAACTTGTTTTGCTCATTGTGGTATGCTTATTTTGTTAAACTTATTTATTAAGCTTATATTATTATATCCTTTGAACATAGTCTAAAATGACATTTTTTATAAAATAGGTTAAAATGTCACTAATGTATTTTTTTCTCTATTGAAATACAACATAACGAATATTCTAATCAGGACTCCAACATTTCTACACTAAAAAAAAAAAATTTAAGTGAAAACCCAGTAAACATAGGCATGGACAAGAAATTAGGTGGTATGTAGGGGGGGGGGGGTGTGTGTGTGCGCGCACATGTGTGTGCGTGTATAAACATACATATACATTTTAAAATAAGTGTAATTAAACATTAAAAGCCTTGTGAACTCAGAAAGCAGTTCTATAGAGTTCCTCAAGGTTATCTTCATGACTGCAAATACACTGTATTACAGTAGTATGGATATGCTGAAAAACAGAGAACTTTTGTCGACTGATTGCCCAAGAGATTTTTCTGTAATGTTAATTTAATAAACTGGATCATATGAAAATCACCTGAAATGAACATGTCTTTCAATTATTCTTTTTTTATTTTTATAGATATGCAGTACCGTATCACACTAGATTCTCTAAGACAGATATCACGGAGTTTTTTCTCTGGAACTCAAGAGAGGAAGATTCAAAGAAACATCACAGTTCGAGAATCAGAATGCACTAAGCATTCCTTCTACATGTTGGCAAGTAAATCATATATAATAGCTGCCTTGTTCCAAATCAAAAATAAAATATAGATGTCTTATTTCAAGTCAGTCAATCTTACTTTTATTTCAAAGTGCAAATCATGAATTAAACTTTGTTCACTTTTATCAGAAAATCACAGGTCTGATTTTCTAATTTACAAATACATTTCATAAAACTATCTTTCATCTTCCCTGTGTATGCTATCAAATATCCATATATTATGAAACATTAAAAGGCACAGTACACCAGTTGATAGAGACCTTGTATTTCATTCATTTATTCATTTTATTCATTCATTCATTCTTTCAACTTGAACTTTAACAACAAGTGAGAATCTAACTCGTTGAACTTCTGTGGGCCTTGTCCATCAAAAGTGCTTAAATGCCCTGAGGGGAAACTATTGGGCCATATGCATTCCGGGGTCTGTTCTTGTCCACTGAACTATGTGTTTCACTCTTTGACTTTAGATTAAAGGAAAAAGATCTGGTATTTTCTATCATCTGTAGACTTTGTGCTACCTGTCCCTGTTTTGATGGATGAGGGAGCCTTGGAAAGCAAATGATTAACCTCTAGAGATGGCTGATAAGCCAGTTTGAACCATTTTAAATGTATTTTATTGGGTCACTGTGTATGTGGGACAGGAGTTTCTTAAAACATTTTCTTAAAATGTACATGACACTAAAAAAGAAGAAAAGCAGAATGGATGTACTGAGAAAACACTGATTTTGTTAATGGAGATTGAGACTTACAGACTTGAACATGATCTTGGAATTTTAAATGAAATAGGCCTATTTGCCCCACCTCTGACTTATTTCTGTATTCTTGATGTACTCATCTTCCATATTTTGAAAATATTGTAGTCAGGGGCAGGAAAGTGACAGAAGACATGCATGCTGGTGTGCCATGTTTACTCTTCCTCAGTGATTTTCAAGTCAATATTCCCCATGACATATGTCAAAATAAGCTTATTTGGTCAACATTGAAGTCAATTTATGATTAGAAAAATAAAAATGGAGGGTTTTTTTAAACTTGTTTCATCAGAATTGAACATTTAGGAGTTAGAACTTGGATAAGATTTGAAAAGTCATGAAACCAGATTTGGCAGTGCCTCCAACCTGCTAAAAAAATCACTGTAGTATATGTTTCTCCAAAAATTTAGTATCTAGCTATATCTAGGCACTGGGATTAAAAGGAATGAACTAGTTTCAAAATTTCGAAAATTCTCCTGGATTTTGATGGATACTTTAACATTTGTTCTGGAGTCAGCCAGGATGGAATTTGTATCCCAGCTTCCTCACTTTCTGAGTAATTTTGACAAAGTGGTTTAGTCTCTTAGAGGCTCAGTTTTCTATCTGTAAAATAAAGACTGTAATTAGTATGCATCTTGGAGGATTGTTGAAATAATTCTCAATAACGTGTATAAAGCTCATAATTCTGGACATGTCATGAGTGATGGCTGTCACTGATGATAGTATAAGCAATGTTCATCACATCCTTATTATTTTCATATCATTTCACATATAAAATTCTTACAACTCAAGGTATATATTATATTAATGAAATGCAACTCAGTTTAAAGAAGGGTTGCTCTCTTGAAGTTGAAAGACTTTCCTATAAGTATTACACAGTGATTTTTAGCTCAAGGTCTCAAGAGAAAGGATATTATTATGTAAGTAGCTTTGAGGGGTACATCCTGACACGACCAAGTACGACCTATCCGTCATTCCAGCAGGCCCATCTGAGAAGCTGGACGTGAGTAAACTGGTCGCAGTAGGAAGCCTCTGCGTTTGTTCTAGCAGCGTCCCTTGTCAAGGCAGAAGGGCGGTCTCTCTCCAGTGAAGCAAAAGCCTGATCAGGTCATATGTCAGATCAGGTACACAAGAATGTCCAGTGAGCCTGGCCCACGGGGCAGAAGAAGGAAGCCATGACAAGGTCAGAACATCCAATAAATATGATGCCGATAACATATTTTATGTTTTCACCTCTAGGACAAGCATGACTTTCGGGACTCTGTGAGAATAACTTTGGATTTTAATCTTACCGATCCAGAAAATGGGCCCGTTCTTGATGATTCTTTACCAAATTCAGTACATGAATATGTAAGTCAGAGTTTTTTTAAATCTGAATACTTATTTGTGGATATATTGGGGAAAACAACTGAAACACATAAACAGATGTATACACAGAAGCCTAAATCAATTATATTATATATATATATAAAAAAAAAGAATTAGGGCTTCCCTGGTGGCACAGTGGTTGAGTGTCCGCCTGCCCATGCAGGGGACACGGGTTCGTGCCCCGGTCCGGGAAGATCCCACATGCCGCAGAGCGGCTGGGCCCGTGAGCCATGGCTGCTGAGCCTGCATGTCCGGAGCCTGTGCTCCGCAACGGGAGAGGCCCCAACAGTGAGAGGCCCACGTACCACAAAAAAAAAAAAAAAAAAAAAAGAATTAGACTCTTGTAGACTTTTCCCAATTCTTCTAACTTTCTACTGTTGGAGTTTAAGGGAACTTGTAAATGACACCTATTTTTATCGCTCCTAAATTTAGGACCAATTGAAAGAAAGACATGGGTTGGCCAATTGGAACTCCCCTTTATTACTAATGAACACTGGGTTGCAGGGCATGGTTTGGGTATAATGGGTGTCCTCCCACGGAGCCAGGCATAGACCACAGGTAACCAAATAGGTCATTAGCAGTGCTCAGCAATCTCAGGCCAGCAATCTCGGGCCTTCCCGGGGGCCCACCTTGTAAAACTTGCAGAATGGAAATGTAGATGTATGCTTCCCACAAGCTCACCACCGCCCCAAGAGCAGAAGAGACAGGAAGGGACTGAGCTGTGTTCACCTAGTTTTTGCTTCCAAATTCACAGAGTCTACTGTCCCACCCCTGAGAAAGAGTGAGTGAGTGGGTAAAAGGATGGGGTCACAAGTGTGGCACCAATGGAGGAATCACTGGTGGTGGAGAATTAGCTTTCCCCTGCACCTATCTTCTGCTTTCCCTTCTCCCTTCCAAATATATTTATTGAGCGTCTTATATGTACCAGACATCAGAGCTTACAGTCTAACCTAGGAAATAGGTATTAGGTAGTAATTAAAGCACATGCTCTGGAGAACTTCCAGAGCTCAATGGGAACTTTTGCTAGACTGAAGTGTTTCAGGGGTGCTCCCTGGAACCTATGACACTGCATTTGAGACCTGAAGCCTAGGAAGTGGAAGAGCAGTGGTCCAAGCAGAGGGATATGTGCAAAGGTTCTGAGGCATAAAAGGAACTAAACTAAAATCACTAGCATGGCTGAAGCTGAAGAGCAAGTGTGGAAGGTCATGTGGGATGAGGCAGGAGGCACAGGCAGGAGCCAGATCACCAGGACTTTGTGCCACTGCACAGATTTTAAATGTTTTTGAGGAGCCATGGAATGCCATTGTTGGTTTTAATTGGTTCACTGATAGCACTGGATTTTTTTTTTTAAGGATTACTTCAGCTGCGCAGTGGTGAATGATTGGAGGGAATCAAGAGTGGGTGTGGGAGACCAGTCAGGAAGCTGTTACTTTAGTCTAGGGAGGAAATAAGATGGGTTGGACTAGAGGTGGTGGTGGAAATGGAGAGGCAAGGAGAGCTGTGGGAAATATTTAGAACAGCGGTAGAATGGACTGTTCTTGGTGATGGATTAGATAAGGGGAAGGGCTTAATGAAGAAAAGGAGTCAAGGGAAGCTCCCAGTTATGTGGCTTGCTCACTTTCTACCCTGTTGACAGAGGCTATTATGATCCTAGGTATTTGATTCTTTTAAATAGAAAATCTCATAATCAGAGGTGAGTGTTACAGTGTTCTCTCATAACTTTGGATCGTAGAGTACTTGACTTATTTCTTTGAAACTGTTCTACTCTGGCAGACGAAAGCCATTGAAAAACATCTGTGAAAACTGTGCATTCCTTAAAGGAATGGAAAAATTTATAACCAAAAGTAAAGGTTATGATTTTCCCCTATCAATTATAGGAACAACTGTAAAAATTCCTTATGATTTCTGCAGTGAAATCTATTCTCTTTATGATTTTCTTCTTTCGGCTGTATGTCATTTCTTTTATGCAAGTTCATAGGTAATTTTCAATAATGCCCAGCTAAAGTTTGAAAAATGTTTTTCTGTGAATATTTCAGATTCCCTTTGCCAAAGATTGTGGAAACAAGGAAAAATGTATCTCGGACCTCACCCTGGATGTCTCCACCACAGAAAAGGGCCTGCTTATTGTCAGGTCCCAGAATGACAAGTTCAATGTTAGCCTCACAGTCAAAAATAAAGAGGACAGTGCCTATAACACCAGAACCATAGTAAATTATTCTCCAAATCTAATTTTTTCAGGAATTGAGGTAAACTTTTAGTTTTACATTTATTTATTCTTGTAATACTCACATGTTGAACCTACTTTTCATACTACTGAAGTAAATTTTTATTACATTGATTTTAGAATAGAAAGCATTTTGTACAAAATTAGAACTCACTGATGGTGAAAGGACCAAGATTTTTTTAAAAGCTTTTTTTGCATATATTTCTTTAGAGCTCTACAACTCTTCTTGGATTCAGTATGAGGAAAGGATCTCTGATATACCAAAACTTTATGCATGGGCTTCCCTGGTGGCACAATGGTTGAGAGTCCGCCTGCCGAGGCAGGGGACACGGGTTCGTGCCCCGGTCCGGGAAGATCCCACATGCCACGGAGTGGCTGGGCCCATGAGACATGGCCGCTGAGCCTGTGTGTCCAGAGCCTGTGCTCCGCAGCGGGAAACTTTATGCTTTATGCAGTGGTGTAAGAAGCCTTACACCACTGAAATTGAGACTTGAGTCAAGAAAAAAAATAAACACAACACTCAAAGTCAAAACAGTTTAACAGAAGAGCAGGAAGGAGTAATACACGTGCTGAACAATAACAAAAAATTTACATGCAAAAAAATCGATACCATTCCCTACTTTTTCTATGCACAATCCTTAAACTGGCAAGAGAGTTTTATTAAATGATTATGTCTCATTGTCATGAAGAAGGTTGTTTTAGTTTTTGTTTTGTTTTGTTTCTTTTGGCCATGCCACGCAGCTTGCAGGATCTTACTTCCCTAACCAGTGATCGAACCCAGGCCCCTGGCAGTGAAAGTGCTGGGTCCTAACCACTGGACCACCAGGGAATTCCCCAGAAGTTTTTTATTATTTTGGCAATAACATACAGCTGCATAAGATGCTCTATCAGGATTAATTAATACTTCCAAATTTGAACTTTGCTTTTAATTCTGATCTCTGAATGAATTCCCCTGAATTAAAATTCAGTATATATGAGTTAGTAATATATATAATTCATATTAAAAGCAAATACACTTATTATATACAATATTAAACACTTTAATTGTCTAGTTTCTATAAATTCAGATTTTCACTGACATTTCTCTCCATTTATTAGGATATCACTTAGGGACATGATATTAAGATAGGCTTTAAAAATGTCCTATATTACTACCACCTATTTTATTTTATAATAATAAACATTTATTACTGATATGTACTATTCTAAGTTTTTTATAGTTTTTTTATTCTATTGAAGTATTGTTGATTTACAATATTGTGTTAATTTCTTCTGTACAGCAAAGTGACTCAGTTATACACATATATATACATATTCTTTTTCATATTCTTTTCCATTATGGTTTCTCACAGGATATTGAATACCCTGTGCTATACAGTCGGACCTTGTTTATCCATCCTATACTACCACCTATTTTAGATTCAGGAAAGAATGTTAATTAAAAATCCAAATGTGCAAATTGATGCTGGGAACATATTACCACTGAATTCTTCTCAGAAAAGAGGACTATATTAAATATCATTGTATCTTCTTCAAATGACTTCATGGCCTTGGCAGAGAGGCAGAGCTATGAAATCAACAAGGCCTCTCTTCTCCTCCTATTAATGACAACAATAGTAATAATAATAATGGCAGTCTTTTCTTGAGTCATATTATGTGTCAGAAACTGTTCTACAAGTTCTACTTATTCATAGTTATTTAACTCTCATTAATTCCTTTGTACATAGGTATTATTATACTACAGAGATTCTAAGATAAATCCCTTTTTTCACAATTTAACATTTCTGTAATTGCATTTTACAATTGCTATGTTAATTTAACAGGCAGCATTATTGTTTCCTTCTTATTGGTATGTAAAATACTGGTAAGCCTCATATTCAAGGTCATTTTCACTTTGATGAGATAGAGTTCGACTAACCCCACTTGACAGAAAATCAGGCCCAGAGAAGTGAGGAGTCCTGACAAGGATAAAGCTAACAGTGGTAGTCAGAGTTTAAATCCTGGTGTTTCCAGGTCAGAAATCAAGCTCTTACCCACTCCTCCAGTGACGACCATTCACTGTGGGCTTCCATGTGTCAGTCCAGTATGTGTGGGTTATTTTGTGCAGCCACCTATTCACCCTGTGAGGTAGATGCTGTTAGTACTCCCATTTTTCAGTGGAAGATCTAGACAGGCTGGTGTGATGCACTTCATCCTACAGCCATCCTTAACCGAAGTGATGTTTTCACATTTCCATGGGCTGTAGGACAAGTAATCCCAGAATGCTGTGACTCTCACAACTATACTGAGAAACAAATCCTAGCAAAGCAGTCTAAGGCTCAGCTGGGAAAATTCTAGACCATCAAGGTCAAGTATTTCACCTGCGTGTCTGCTCTAATTCTGTTTACTTTCTCTTCCTAGGCTATCCAAAAAGACAGTTGTGAATCCAATCATAATATCACATGTAAAGTTGGATATCCTTTCCTAAGAAGAGGAGAAATGGTAAGCAGATTATAGAAAATACAGGTGGCAATTGGATATGAAAAATAATCTGCTCAAAGCCAAATATATAAATCCTTCTAGTGGTAGTTTAGGATGACATAGATGAACAAGATTGAATTCAAAATTGTGAGATCTTGAAATCAAAAGGCAATTGTGGCATGGGTCAAACTCAAACACCAGGACAAAGTTAAGAAATTTTACTCTACAGCTTATATGATAAATGGAGCTGGGAAATTCTGGTATTAGTGTCGCCTATGTAGTATGCTTTTCTACTGTAGGAAGAAGAATCTTTCAAACCAGTTGGTTTAGAATTTTGTATAGAAACTCTACTTCCATTTCTCTTTTTTAAAAATAATAACCTCACTGAGATATAATTCACATACCACAAAATTCACTCATTTAAAGTTCAGTGGGTTTTAGTATATTCACCAAATTGTGAATTGTGTACCATCACCACAATGGATCCTATAATATTTTCACACCCAACAAAGATACCCTGTATGCATCACTAGTTACTGCTGTTTTTTTCCTCGATAACCCCTCCATCAATCCCAGGCAACCACTAATCTACTTTCTTTCTCTATGGATTTGCCTATTCTGACATTTCATATAAATGGAATCATACGATATGTGGTCTTTTGTGACGGGCTGACTGGCTTCTTTCACTTAGCGTAATGTTTTCAAGGTTCATCTATTAGTAATTCATTTTTAAAAAATTTCCAAACAATATTCCATTGTATGAATATATCAAATTTTATTTATTCATTTATCAGTTGATGGGCATTTGGGTTGTTTCCACTTTTTTGCTGCTATAAATAATATTTCTATGGATATTTGTGTATAGGTTTGGTATGGACACATGTTTTCAATTCTCTTGGATATAAACCTAGGGGTGGAATTGCTGAGTTATATGGTAACTAATGTAACATTTTGGGGAACTGCAAAACTGTTTTCCAAAGTGACTGTACCATTTTACATTCCCGCTGACAATGTATGAGGATTCCAATTTCTCTGCATTGTTGCTACCTGTCTTTTTAGTATAGCCATCCTGGTGGGTGTGAAGTAGTACCTCATTGATGTTTTGATTTGCATTTCCCTAATGGCTAATGAAGTTACATCTTTTCATGTGCTTATTGGCCATGTGTATTTTTTGTTTGAGTAATGTCTATTCAGATTGTTTACCTATTTTTTAATTGGGATGTCTTTTTGATTATTCGGTTGTAAGAGATCTTTGTATATTCTACATGCAAGTCTCTTATCAGAAATGATTTGCAAATATTTTCTTCCATTCTGTAAGTTATCTTTTCATTTTCTTGATGGTGTTCTTTGGAGCGCAAAAGTGTTTACTTTGATGAAGTCCAATTTATTTATTTATTCTTTTGTCATTCATGCTTTTGGTAGCATATCTAGGAAGACTTTGCCTAACAAAGGCACAGTTACTCCTGTTTTTTCCAAGAGCTTTACAGTTTTAGCCCTTATATTTAGATCTATGATCCATTTTGATGGACTTTTGTATGTGGTGTAAGTAGAGAGTCCAACTTCATTCTTTGTGGATATTCCCACACCATTTATTGAAAAGACTATTCATTCCCCCATTGAAGTGTCTTGGCGCTCTTGTTGAAAATCAGTGGACCATAAACACATGGGTTTATTTCTTGTATCTTTGTTGTATTTCATTGATCTATATGTCTGTCTTCATGACAGTACCATGTTGTTTTGATTACCGTAGCTTTGTTGTAAGTTTTGAAATCAGGAATTGTAAGTCTTCTGACTATGCTTCTTTTTTCAAAATTGTTTAGCTATTCCACGTCCCTTGCATTTCCATTTGTATTTTAGAATCAGCTTGTCAGTTTCTGCAAAAAAAATAAAAAGCCAGCTGGGAGTTCAGTGGGTATTACATTGAATCTGTAGATCTATTTGGGGAGTGTTACCATCTTAAAAATATTAAGTTTTCTGACCCATGAGCATGGGATGTCTTTCCATTTATTTAGATCTCCTTTAATTACCTTCAAAACTGTTTTGTAGTTTTCAGAATACAAGTTTGCATCTCCTTTGTTAAATATATTTCTAAACATTTTATTCCTTTTGATGCTGTTTTAATGGAAATCTTTTAATTCATTTTCAGATTGTTTATTGCTAATGCATAGAGATACAGGTTTTTTTTTTCATACTGATCTTTTACCCTGCAATCTTGCTGGAATTATTTATTAGTTCTAATAGTTTTTTTAGAGGATTCCTTAGGATATTCTATATATAAGATCATGTCATCTGCAAATAGAGGCATCCTTTCCAATCCAATGCCTTCTATTCCTTTTTCTTACCTAATTGCCCTGCCTAGAACCATACTAATTGAATAGAAGAGAGAAGAGTTCTTTCATCTCTTTTTAAAGAAATATTTGTGGGCTTCCCTGGTGGCACAGTGGTTGAGAATCCACCTGCCAGTGCAGGGGACACGGGTTCCATCACTGGTCTGGGAAGATCCCACATGCTGAGGAGCAACTAAGCCTGTGTGCCACAACTACTGAGCCTATGCTGTAGAGCCTGTGAGCCACAGCTACTGAACCCACGTGCCACAACTACTGAAGCCCATGCACCTAGAGCCCGTGCTCCGCAACAAGAGAAGCCACCACAATGAGAAGCCTGCACACTGCAATGAAGAGTAGCCCCCGCTCACCGCAACTAGAGAAAGCCCATGCACAGCAACGAAGACCCAACACAGTCAAAAATAAATTAATTAAATAAATAAATCAAAAAATAAAATAAAATAAAAAATAAAGAAATATTTGTTTCCATGAACAGCAGAGAATAATTATCTCATTTAATGATAAACATGGTATTTGCATGTATTTTCAGTGAAGGTTGCTTTTCAGTATGAATATTTGCTCCTTATTCACTATTGAGTTAAGGAGGGAAATCTTTAATTAATCAAAATGATTAAAATAAGAAGGTATTTTATTTACTTGACATAGACTTAAACAAAAAAAGAGAAATACTATCGCAATATTTATTTCAACTTTCTTAGATTATAATATTTTTATAAGACTTCAAAATAGATCCCTGACATCTTTAACACACATCCTAAAAAGTTGACAAACACTGGTTTGGACATCTGGAAATGGCAGATGTCTATCTATAGTGAAATCCTTAATGACAAATTATTGATAATGAAATCTTTTAGCTCTTCTTTTTGCAAATGAGAATTCAGAAAGGCCTTTCCCCTTAACACATGTGGCATGGTTACTAGTGATTTAGGATACCAACCACGAATCATAATAATTATCATTAAATTCAATAAATATTTTCTATGTCCATTTTAGCTTATAGAACTAACTAGATGTACCAATTTACTTTTGAACCCCATCATAAACTCTGTTTCTTGACTATCTCAAATGAAATATACTGTGAATTTGCATTCCTTCCCTACAAATCTATAAGATACACATCACTTCTGAAAAAAAAAAACACTCCTAATTCCTCTAATTTGACATGGAAATAAGGAATGTCAACTCATATCTACTCCTTCCTTTGACCACTTCAGTTAACCTTGGAATTATCTCTATTTCCTAAAGAATAATGATATACCCTCTGTTATATCCCAATCATTGGAGACATTAATTGAAATCTTAATAATTTCTTAACCATCTCTTCCTTTCTTTAGCAATTCTTTGGTGCTTAGGGCAAAAGCTTTACTCAAAGTGTTTCATTGTCATCAGTAGAGAGATGGAAAGATAACGTGCAAGTAATTTTTGCATGGGCTTTACACTTAGAATATATTTTTAGATTTGATGTGTAAGCATTTCAGAATCAGGTCAATATGCTTAGGCAGCTTCTTCAGCCCCGCTTCTCGGCTAGTCTCTTCCCTCCATCTGAAGACTCATCAGGAATGCTAGGACAAATGTCCAGGCCAGTCAGAGGGCTAAGAACAATCAGGGAAAAAGGAGCTCACTGAGAGACTCTGGCAATTTGACCCACCCAATAAAGCTTCTACTGGAATTGTGATTACTATTTCAAAGCAAGAAGAAAACTATAGAGCTTCAGATTCTTAGAAGAACTATTTTTTAAAAAACTAACTCAAAAAAATAAGTGGGAGAAGGAAATTCTACACATTAGAGTGTACGACCATGCAAATCTCAAGATCCCTGAATTCTAGTCACCCCTTCTATAAATGGTGCCTAAATTGAATAAAAGAGCTTTAAGTATCAAATCTTGTCTAGTCACAAAGATAAAATTTTAGGTAGCATTTATTAATTGTACGTTTTGAACTATCAATTTTGCTGGCCCAAATTCCAAAATACCTCAGCACATTATTGGGTGTGTAAGCATTATTATGAGGCCTCTTGGACTAGAATTCTGCTGATGACATATTTCTTTAACGAGTAATCTAGTTTTTGTTCTGCCTGTTGGTATTTATAAAGAGCCATGAATTACATAATTCATGGCTCAGGCATAGTTTCTCAAAAGTAAGTTACTTCCTGTATTTGAGTGTCAGTAAAACAAAAACATTTTCCAGCTTTTCTTGGATATTGTTTTAATTCTGCAATTTATAAACAAAACTCACTGCTTTTTAAAGTTATGATTCTTATAGTTTACTTTAAATAGCCAAGACTTATATTTTGTTTTGTATTGTTTTTGTTATTCCTTAAAGGTCCACAACTTTTTTATACTATCAAATCAATGGAATTCAATGTGTTCCCCTGTTTTATAATGGATAGATATAGATGGTTGCTGGTACTTGAAGTTTCCATTTTAAAGAGGCTTTAATTATGACCATTTCATAATAACATTGTTTATGATTGTGATCTGGTAGACGTGGTAATATGATAAAATATCATTTATATAATTTAATGTTTTAATCAAAGCAAACATTCTACTTCTTTATCTGTTACTAAAGATATTTTTATTTTATAGGTAACATTCAAAATATTATTTCAGTTTAACTCATCTTATCTCATGGAAAATGTGATCATTCATTTAAGTACAACAAGGTTGGTTCCTATGTGTGCATGAGTGTATGTGTGTGCATGCATATAATTTCTTTCGTGTATTTAAAATATTTTGTTTTATAGACTGACTAGAACTTCTTACAGCTTTTATGGGATCAGTAGAAGTAGAAGGCAGTGAACCCCTTTGCTTCACAAAAACATCCTTATGAATAATCAGCAAAATAAAGAAATTTTCATTTAATAGACATAATACACCTAACTGGATTAAATCATTGGTTCTATGAACTATAAAACATGTTGTAATCACATGTCACTTATATCTGCCAAATTGCATTTAAATCCGTTTAAAATTTTACAGGCTTTTCTAATTTAAAAACTTTTACTGACTGCCCATCAAGGTCAACTGAATCATTAGAGGGACTTAAAGTTTTATGATACCCTTTTGTAGTTTAATAAATTTTATTCAAATCAGTCAAAGCTTCTGAAATGGCATAGAATACACAAACTAAAAATAACAAAAGTCTAATAAGGAAATTGAAATAGCGCTTACCTTTCTTCTAAGTATAACTATCCACTGGACCATAAGCAACTTGAGGTAAACTTTTATCATTTGTTATTTTATTCCCCAGTAAAAAAAAAATCTAATAATCACTAAATAAATGTAGAGTGAGAATGAATGAATTAGTGAGTAGTGAATAAGTGAGAAAATGAATTAATAGATGCGTTAATTCTGTATGCTCAATTCAGTTCAACAAATATTTATTTGAGATCTATTATGGACAAAATATTGAATTTGTCACTTAGGGAATATAAAATTAAATAAGGGCATGAACCTCTTCATGGCGTGAATATTACAGTAGGGGACTGAGACTAGTATTTAAATTATTATAATACCAGATAAAACAAGGAACGTTCATTAGAGAAATATAAGCCATGTGTCAGAGACTTAATGGAGGGTGAAATTACATCTGCTTGGCAATGAGAATCCAAGAAAGCTTTATCAAGGAGGTTATAATTGAGAAGGACCTTAAAGAGTGGGTAACAATTCAGAGAGGTTGGTCGGTAGTTAAATGGAACATTTCAGGCAAAATTTACAGCTTGAGCAAAAACTCAAAGGCAGACCACTAGATCTATTTGGGGGAATGTTGGCTGATCCATTTTAGTGCAAATATAGAGAATACATAAAGGAATAATGGAAGATAAACATGGAGTGTACATCTTACCATGTTACAGTGAGTGTACATCTTACCATTTTACAGTAAGTATTGAATTTCAAAATGGGGCATCTTTTCTTAGTTGAACAGGCCATGAGGAGCCAGAGAAGTTTTTGAGGGGTGAAGTCATAAATACAGAGCTGTTTCTTTGGAATATTAACTTAGCTGCAGTGTGGAACGGGACCGTTCACAGCAAAAGCCCAATCACACATACATCTATAACCCAGGGCAGGGAGCTGCCTTCACTGCCCCATCACACATACCAAGCCGCTGATACACTTGGGAATAAGCAGAGCCATTAATGGGTACTCTATTCCCATTCTGTGAGACAAAATGCTAGGTGCTTAGTCACTTGGTAGAGAGGCATGTGTCATAATAATAATGAAATCTAATATTTATTGAGTATTTCCTATGTCCTAGGCACAATGTTAAGTATTTTACACTTGGTACTCACCATTTATTAAGAATTTAATGGTAAAACCCCCATTTTATAGATGAAGAAACCAAGGCACAGAGAGGTTAAATAACTTTCCCAAAGTGGGTCTATGTCCAAGAGCAATTTCATGCACTCTGGCCCCAGAGCCGGTGTTGGTTACTATTATATTATTTCAACATACTCTTTTTTTTTTTTTTTTTTTTTTTTTTTTTTTTTTTTTTTTTTTTTTGTGGTATGCGGGCCTCTCACCGCTGTGGCCTCTCCCGTTGCGGAGCACAGGCTCCGGACGCGCAGGCTCAGCAGCCATGGCTCACGGGCCCAGCCGCTCCGCGGCATATGGGATCCTCCCAGACCGGGGCACGAACCCGTATCCCCTGCATCGGCAGGCGGACTCTCAACCACTGCGCCACCAGGGAGGCCCTCAACATACTCTTTTTTAAGACAGAAGAGTATGAGATACGTGTGTGTATATGTACGTATAAAATATATGTGTGCATTTACATAATATATAATTGAAATGATAGCTAAAATCAGGGGAATAAGTACTCAACAAATAATACAATCATCAAGTACAAGGTATAGAAAGACTATTAAAGGACAAAAAATTTCAGATTTACTCTCAGCTGTGTGATCCTAGGCATGTCTCTTCACAAGGGCCTCATCTGTGATAAATAAGAATCACCTGTGTGATTTGTATTAAAAAACACAAATTTATGAGTCCTAACTCGGACCTACTAAATCCGTATTTTTCTAGGAGAGAAGCCCCAAAATCTGTGTATTTAACCATTGACCCAAGGATACTTATCATTATTCTCATAGAAGTTTGAGAAACCTCATACTAAATCAGTGTTGTTTTCAACCCTCGCTGCACTTCAGAATCACCTCGACAACTTTTAACAATACACATCTCTGATCTCCCTCTCCACACTGAAATTTTTTTAAAAATCAAGGATCCCACACATGTTGTGTGTGTGCTTTATTTAGTTGCCAAACTAAGCTTCTCATTCAAATGCTTAGAAAGGTCTGTAGTCAATGGTTTAATGATTTGTCCAACTGTGCTGTATGTTTTCTAGTGACAGTGAAGAACCACCTGAAGCCCTTTTTGATAATGAAGTAAACGTTTCTATCCCTGTAAAATATGAAGTTGGACTACAGTTTTACAGGTAGGAGAACACCGCACTTTCATGTTGATGCTTCCTATAGCCCGGTGGATCTCAGCTTGTGGTCCCTGGCCAAGTGCATCAGAATCACCTGGGAGCTTATTAGGCAGATTCTCTGCCCCACCCCAGACCTACTGAATCAGAAATTCTTGGGGGGGGGGCAGAAATCTGTGTTAAACACTCCAGGTGATTCTGGTGCACTCTAAAAATTGAGAATCAGCATCCCAAATAATCTAAAATGTAAGGTGCTAATGATACCGGATTGCATTAGCAATCCCATCTTAACTGCTAAATGCAAGGTGAAGACTCAGAAATCCTTCACAAAAGGCGATGTTCTTAGAGGTCACCAACATATTTCTTGGCTCTTGTTCTCATTGTATGGGATCTGATTAGCCTGCCCATTCTGGACATTCAAGATTAAACTATTGCTCATTGACAAGAGCTATTTATTTCTCCCATTATTCATAAACCACCCTTTTTCCTAAGAACTTCTGATCTATCCAAACACCACTCATGTTGGCAAATTTCTATAAGCAGGACTCAAGACTTTTGCTAGATAAATGTGCACAGTGTACAAAAAGTACAAGAATCTGTGGCAAGTTTAGTCTAAGAGTCTTGTCATATTATTAATTTATTTTCTATGGCACTTTCCTTTTACTGATAACAGATAACAAAAATGAAAGGATTGTATGATATACATGTAAATTTTGCTTCTATTTCTTAGCCTTTAATTCTATTGGCTGTTTTCTATTTTTCTGCTTCCACTTCTCTTGGTACACTGACTTTTCCCAAGAATTTTTCATTTATTTAAACAAATAAATATTTCTTATTTGTCTTCTCTAAACTGAAGTACTGCTTTTAAATATGTTTATATTACATTTCATTCTACCAAGTTCATCCAAAGAACATGGAGAAGTTGTATGAGAAAGACTGAACTTTTAAATTTAGCAGTAAATATAGAACTTTAAGTTGTGAAAAGGTAACACATTTTAAAAATCTATTTAAATTGAGCACTATTAAAAATACCAAGTTTTAGCCTGATTATTCACTAAATGTATATGATATTAGCAAATTAATGAAAACTTTTCACTTGGTAACAATGAAACTTTTACTTTAAAAACTGGACATATTTTAGCATCAGTAAGTATGGAATTAAATTATAATCTTTCTCACTCTCCTCAAAGATTTAACTTTAGATTTCAGGGTAAAAGAATTTGCCTTTGATTTGAAATCTCTATAAGTACTTTTTGTGGGATTACCTGGTATAAGGAAAGAAAAAGAGTGAGGTGAAGTAAAAGTTAAACTTTGTTGTGTTTTACTTTTCTTCTTCCAATTAATTCTTTTAAGCTCTGCAAGTGAATACCATATTTCAATTGCGGCCAACGAGACAGTCCCTGAAGTTATTAATTCTACTGAGGACATTGGAAATGAAATTAATATCTTCTACTTGGTAAGAAATTACCTCTAAATTAGTGTTGTAAAAGAGTTATTTGTAAGTTTATAAGTTAAATAAAAGTATTAACAGACACAGACATGTTTGTTCAACAGTTAATCTCTATGTTTCAGTATATTTTTCTTTATATTTCACTAATTTAAAATAATTTTATTTAAATTGATGATAATTATACTTTTAAGCTACTTTAAAGGCTCAAGTCCCTAATTTCCTTATGACATAATTAATTATAATAAATTCCTAGAAAAAATAGGGGACCAAGTAGACGCTACCTATAAACATGTAGACTTTATTTGCATTTTTTAGTATAACTGAGAAAAGCACTTTTTAAAAAATAACACGACAATTTCAGAAATTGATTATTTCACATTGTCTTGGTAATAATTTCCCTACTCAACAAATAAATTTGTATCTTATTCTGCTCCTTGCTACCTTTCATATATATTATACCATAACTTACTGGTGTTCCTACTATCGCCTCCTTAAATGATATTTTCTATTTTTGATATTTCTATTAATGATATTTCTATCATTTCTAAATAGAAATGATATTTCTATTTTTGAACTCTTCATAACAGACTTTTCCTAACCATTATAATAAGTAATTATGGAGCTGAGCCAGGCTGTCATTTTAGGTACTGCCTACTTACAGACACAGACTCAAGTTAATATTATGCAAGTAAAAGAGCATCCAATTCAATGATGGAGGATTTAAAACTGTATTCAAAAGTATGAAATAATGCAACATTATTAGAAGTGAAGATGGTCTCAATCTCTTTGGGAACTGGCAACGATGAAAAAAGGGAATTCTCTTACAAAGTGGAAATAAATGAATACCCTCAAGAACATTTCATTGTTTTTATTTGTGCCCTTTGCTGAAATGCCTATGACAACGTATACCCAGGAAGTTAGTATGAATGCCAATCACTCTACTACTGGGGTAAATTTTTTAAATGTAGGCTACCCAGTTTTTCAAGTCCCATTTGCTTTTCCTGGATTAGAGAATTCAGCAAACAACAAGGGAGAAAGGAAGGAAAGAAAAAAAGGAAGGCAGGAAGGAAAGAAGGAAGGGAGGGAAAGACTTTGAATGTTGTAGATCCTCATGAATTGTCACTTTTTAGGGTCCAGACTTGAAACAGGTACTCTCAAACTATTATAAATAATTTTGATATAAATAATATTGTTAAGAATATCCCTGAGCGTAAATCTTTTTTATCTCTGATTATTTTGCCAGGGTAAAATCTAAAATTGGAGTAATGAAATTTAAAAAAAAAAAAAAAAAAAGAACATTTTTTAGGTGAGACCCAGTAACTCTACTGCTAGAAATTTCCCATAGGAAATTATTGGTGGTACAAACAGATTTATACCCGGAGATACTCTTAACAATGTTATTTATATTAGTTTAAAAATTAAAACCTGGGCATGGCGAGACAGCTATTATAATGGTTGAGAGGGCACCTTTTGGAGTTGAAAAAGAAAAACCTAATTCTGCTCTTTACCAGCTCAGTGACCTTGGAAGTCTTTATTCTCATTCTAACCTTATTTCCTCATAGATAAAACAGGGATAATAAGAGAATCTACCTCGTAGGGTTGTTAACAGGATTAAAGGGAATAATGCAAGTGAGAAAATTAGCACAGTGTCTGGAACAGTCAACAATAAATATTGATGTTGTGGTTGTCATTAAGCAGCTAATAAACATCATATACTCAAAGAATCTCTAAATTTATGGGAAGATGCCATGACATAATAAATTTTACAAATGGGACACCAAATTTCATATTTTATATGATACAAATTTTATAAGATACATAATATGCAAATATAAAAGGAATTTGTGCACTAAAATGTTACCAATATAGAATTTTAGGAAACTTACTGTTTTTCAGTATTTTCCAATGTATCTATAAGGAACATTGTTTTTAATCAGAAAGAATAAGTGTGCATTACAGAATACCCAATTTCTGACTAAATATCAAAAAACAATTGGAATTACACTGGGAAGCCATGCGAGGCAAGCCCAGGGCATATTACATTAAGAAGATAAGAGTCAGGGAGCATGGTTAAGAGACCAGGCACAGGTGGTCAGGAATCTCCAGAATTCCAGGGTTAAGGGTTGCATTTAATCTTCAGCAACCACAGAAAACAGCTCCAGATCTGAATAGCTCTCAGTCTAGAAGGCTCAGGTAGGGAGGTCAGTTGGACTTCCTGGCATCTGTCTCTGTAGATTAAGGAGCACCCTGCTCGCCTAAGAATTCAGCGCAGAAAGGCCAAGGAGACGGCTGAGGGCCTGGAGTAGAGAGGGTGGGGATTGCACCTGGTTGGCCCAGTTCAATGCACCTCTCCTAAGCAGGCGAGGACTTCTGGACAGTGAGTCCAGCTTCCTGCTGAACTTCATCCTGCCCAGACTTCCTCCCCTATGCACTTCATCGCCATTGGTGGCAGGATGTGATGTGAAGTGATAATTTTAGGTTAATGGATAAAAGAGATGGGGATTGAAATGAGAGTCAGTATGACTCTCATCGGACTGGATTACCAACAGCCAGGGACACAACAACCCTAGCTGGGGACAGGATTGTGAAGGGAAGGAGATGGCTGTCTGGTTTGCCTGTACCGTACTGGAAGATACCATCTAGCTGGGGTGAGAAATGACTCTGTGGGCTCAGAGAATTACAGCAAGCTGGGGTGAGGCAAACAAAAATATGCTCACCTGTTCTGAGTGAATCAGGTAAGTGTTCTCCCTCCTTTCCACCTCCAAAAAGACTGGTGTGTTGAAAAGTACAATGAGCATGGTAAATTGACACAAAAAAATTAACTCATTTTGGGAAGATGAAGGACCAATATATGATTTTAGCTGATGCATATGACCACTGACCATGAAACATCTTTATTTTTTGCTTGTTTAATTATGCCAATTCTCTCTGTACAGTGCCATAAACCCTCTGCATTCATTGGGGCGTTCAAAATATTTCATACCTTAATTCATCAATTAAGAACCAAAATCCTATGTAAGACAGAAAAACTGCTGTTGAAAGAGGAAGAAAGGATTACATTTCTTTTTTTCCCCTGTAGATTAGAAAAAGTGGGCATTTTCCAATGCCAGAACTTAAGCTGTCAATTTCATTCCCCAACATGACATCAGATGGTTTTCCTGTACTGTACTCAAGTGGGTGGTCATCTTCTGAGGTAAGTCATGTGTGCCTCGGAGTTATGTCATTATGTTATCTTCTTCAATTTGTATCTAAAGCCTTTTATTCTCTGGGATAAATAGATTTTATCAAAGTAACATGGAGAGGCATTTAGAAAATTATACTACTACTACTACTAGTAATAATAATAGTGACTTCCACTAGTTATTTAGTAGAGGCATTAGTTCCTTACCGCTGCTGTGGTAACAAATTACCCAAAACAGGGTGGCTGAAAACAACAGAAATTTAGTCTCTCACAGTTCTGAAGGCCAGAGTCTAAAACTAAGGTGTCAACAATGTTGGTTCCCTCTGGAGGCTCTGAGGGACCCTTTGTTCCATGCCTCTCTCCTAACGTCTGGTGGCTTGTGGCAGCATGACTCCAATCTCTGTCTTCACAGGGCCATCTTCCCTGTGTTTCAGTGTCTTCTCCTTTTCTGTCTCTTAAAGCACACCCTTCAGTGGATATAGAGCCTGCCCTAAATTTAGAATGATCTCATCCGGAAATTCTTAATTTAGTTACATCGGCAAAGGGCCCTATTTTCCAATAAGGTAATATTCACAGGTTTCAGGTATTAGGACTTGGGCATATCTTTTGGGGCTCACTATTCAACCCACTGGAGCAAATTTTAGATAACTAATTGTTGACTTATGCCTGGAGAGTTTGTTGCACCTTTAATTTGCTTGAAGTGATCAAACCACCCTATAAAAAGACTTCTTCACTGCTCCTAAGCACACACAGCTGCACCCAAAACAGTACAATACTACTTACTCATCCCAAGAGTTAGCAATATCATGCCCCCTTTGTACCTATAGCATTGAATGAGTCAATAGTCAGTAGTTTATTTTTATGGTTTAGGTATCTAAAACATAGAAAATCACAATAAGTATTGAATTAATGCATGCATTATTTCAGCATTTGACAGTCTCTTCTTTGCAGAGATTTTAAGTTAAGGTATTCTCAGAAATCAAGAAATAGCAACAGTGGTGGTTGACTTGTAATATTTAAATGTTTTCCTAAAGGCAAGGAAAACATAAACCGTTAGCATTTACCTCTAATCCAAAAAAGCAGGTTTGTGGGAACCTAGAAAGAATAAAATTAGACTTGTCCTACTACTTATGAACCTTCATCCTTATCACCTTTTATCAAGGATGTAGAGAGTCCTAGGGAAGCAAAAGGTTTACTAGATTAAGTCTAGAAAAACCATCCAAGAATCAGCTAACTTACAAACATGGCATTTTAACATCTATAGGGCCGCTTTCTTACATCTCCCTCCCACACACACTGTGTCTTACCCTGGTGTATAGGGACTCCAAAAATATTATTGGATGAATACATAAATACAGACAAAAGTCCCTCTCTGGATTTTTTGGTTTGTTTATTTTATAAACCATTATATGAGCCAACGTATTGACTAACAGATGCTAACCTTTTTTTTTTCCTCAGTAGAGTTAAATTTTTTTCTCTCTCTATTTTATGGGACTCTACAAACTAATGTTTGATGAAAATAAATTAATGAATGTATTACTTATGTAATAGTAAGTTGTACTAGCATCCTTCCTTTTCCATAACAACCTCACTGCTATCTATTACAATTGAAAATGGCATGGTAACAATAATTATTATCGGGGGGGGTAGTATATGTATATGGCTGGTACAGAATAGCTTCTTCCATATTGCACACTTACGAAGATGGATCTTTCAGGTATGGCAATGGCTATCATTCACAGGTTCTTCACATTATTGCACCAAGTCATTTTTCCCTCTGACATCAGACGTTGTCTGATAAAAGACATATTTTTATTTCTTAGAATGTCAACTGCAGACCCAGTAGCCTCCAGGATCCTTTTGGTATCAACTCTGGGAAGAAAATGATAATATCCAAATCTGAAGATATCAAACGAGGCGCCATTCTGGTAAATTCAAATTACCAAGACAAGTACTAATTTTACCTCATGCTTTCCAAGTGAATAAATTCAATACCAACCTAAAAATAACTATGTTGTAGAATATTTTAATATACTATCTTTTATCAAAAGGCAAGAATACTAATTTATACCTCTGGGCATTTAAACAGGACTGCAGTGCATGTAAATTTGCCACCATCACATGTAATCTGATTCCTTCTGACATGAGCCAAGTGAATGTTTCACTTATCTTATGGAAACCAACTTTTATAAAAGTAAGTGATTGTATAGTTCTCTGCAATAATTGAATAATATAAACAAATATTTGTTCAACACTTAATAAAAGCAAAGCAGAGTGCTTTTCTAGAAAGAACACAAGACTGGAAGTCTGGAAAAATGTGGTCCAAGCCCAACTCTACTCAACCAGCTATTTGGGTGTCATTTTCCTTGTCTGTTAGTAACTAAGTTATCTCCAAGGTCCCCTCTCATGTATATCCTTCTTTTTAGTCTCTCTTTTTCTTTCCTTTACACTTCTTTCCTTTGCTATTGCTATACAATAGCAAAGTATGCACGTATCTTAATACCTTAGAACTCAGTTAAGAGACAAAGAATTATAGAGACAATCCTTGACAGCGTTACCAAAGAGTAGAGCTAACATATAGACTCATTGTATTAGATCAGACTATCTATCTATCTATCTACCTATCTATCTATCTATTTTGGAGGACATTTTTAACCCCTAATAAAGTCAAATCCATCTGACAACTAGATCTTTAAAACTTAATCCATTGTATTTTTTTTTTTTTTTTTTTTTTGCGGTACGCGAGCCTCTCACCGCTGTGGCCTCTCCCACCGCGGAGCACAGGCTCCGGACGCGCAGGCTCAGTGGCCACGGACCACGGGCCCAGCCGCTCCGCCGCACGTGGGATCTTCCCAGACCGGGGCACGAACCCGTGTCCCCCGCACCGGCAGGCGGACCCCCAACCACTGCGCCACCAGGGAAGCCCCATTGTATTTTATATTATTTGTTTCTCTATTAGAAGTATTTTGTTAATTATATGAAATTTCTATTTTTAGATTTAATCATATTAAGTTGCTATTTTCATAAGTCACAAACTGTTGGATATTGGTAATTTCATGCTTAATCCTAAACAAGCTCCTATGTAAACCTCATTACCAGAGAGTAGCTATTCCATATCCAGCTACATGAAAGGAGGGCAGGGTTTGGAGTTTGTTTTGCGAAGGATAAATCTGAACAGAAACTGTGTTATTCAGAAAAATTCCCCATTCTATAACAAGGATCTAAGTGAGAATTTGAGTGCAGAGAGGAATGGTGGATACACAGTCATCATTTCACACTATCAGTTCCATCTGGATGTTAAACCAGTGTTTCAGTCTGTCAGAAAAATTTTAGTTTGAAAAATTGCACTAAAACATGACTAGCTCTCAATGTGATTAGCTCAATATATTGAAAGTAGTAAATCCTGTTTGCTTTTCAGGCACACTTTTCCAGCTTAAATCTTACTGTAGGTGCAGAACTTCAGAGTGAAAATACATCACTAGTTTTAAGTGCTGGTAATCAAAAAAGAGAGGTAAGTGCGACTCCAGGTTTTGAAAACATTATACATTTCACTCTGTTTGTAACATATGTTTTATATTTGCTTATAGTCCCTAAAGCAGTGACTAGCACTGCTCTAAATCAGTGACAGACACTTTCTGCTTCAAATTACACTTGATTAGCTTCAAGTGTGATTTCAGTCTCATTCTTCTTTGTAAGAAACTGGGAAAAACCATGATATTTACAATTAACATGCCGTGTTTAACTTGATTACTTATAATTATCACAGTAAATTGATGTTTTTACTCTCACCTTGATAACAAATGATGCATTAGTAATTCTCCTCCTTAAAAACCAATATTATAAAATGTAGTTGACATCTGAAGAACAGACTAGAAAAAACAATTTCTTTACAGAAAGTGTCTTTATACTGTATAGGAATGCATGTAAAATTTTTAAAGTTTTCTTCATTTAGTCATTGGGAAATTTGAAACAAAAATGAAGTACTATTCCCCAATACAAATTCACGCTGGAGACCTGGGTAAAAATAAAATGGTGTGCATTTTTTTTTTCTCATCCTGTTATAAAGTAAGGCCAGAATACCTGTTATAGATGTGAGCACTTCTGCATAATTCCCCCTTTTATTGTGAGAGTTTAAATATTTCATGTGGATATCGTGAGTCATAAAATTCTATTTGGAAGCTGCCTAACACTGATGTTTTATTTTTTTTATTTCAAATTAGTACCTATTTTAAATAATTCCAGTGACCTCTGATAAATATTTACCTTTAAAGAATATATACATAGAATATCTGGATATAATGTTTACTTACTTTATAAAGAGCACTTAGAGAAGCTAAAATTTCGCCAGTAAGCATCAAAAAATATGAGTATATATTATACTGGAAAAGAGTATATTTGATTCCTAAATATGCATTGTTAAAATATTACAGTTAGCTTTATTTCCCCTAAATGTTAGTTTAAAATTCCGCATGGAGTTCTTTATTTTACATTTCATCCTAAAGACAAATTATACTTAAATTGTTAAAATCACTAAAAATGATCATTTTGTAGTTCTATGATCTTGGGGAAGTCACTGATCGCATCCAGGCTTCCCTTTCTGCACCTCTAAGTTCAAGGAAATGTTTTAGATGTGTTTAAAGTCTATCTTCAAAGGTCTGATTCTCTGTACATCTATACTACTGCCAGCTCTGTCTTCTGGATGCATGAGCAGTGACCTACCCGGAGCCATTTGAGGGGTTTGGATCAATATCCACTGTATACAAATATCTCCCCTGTTAGTTTCTTTTTTTTTAACCCCTACTCTTCCCCTCTAGGTTAAGGATGTTCCCCATTAAACGGAGATGCAGAACCTTGAGCCATTATTGGTCATTGATAGCTACCCTGAATTAGTTTTTTTTCTCAGAAACCTAAGGGATGGAATGTAGGGAAGACAAGTTTCATTGAGGTTTGGTTGCCACACTGAGAGAGCTTGAGTAGCTGGAACTCTAAAAGCTGTCTCCTTCAAGATTTACTTCAGTTAAGACCTAATTTAAAGATGCTAAGAGTATGTCAACTGGAATAGACAGTGTGGTAAAATTAAAAAACACACTGGGGCGATGTATGCATGAATTCATTTTTCTGTACATTTGAGATTTGTGCATCTTACTATATGAAAATTATACCTCAATTTGCAAACAAAAAATAAAGCACATTAGAATTAGAATTAAAGTTACAGTTAGAATTAGAAGACCTACTCAGGTTTATATGTCAATAACCTGTGACAACGTTCCAGCACCAACTTATGCTATTGTGATGATGCACTGAAGGCTACTAATCAATCTTTAAAACATATAATACTGTTTGTTCTCCCTGAGTTAAATTCACCTCTACCATTGAGAATTCTGATTCACAGATAGTTTACTCTTCATGTATAAATTTCTGAAGGATAAAATTATAAAATTGTTTTGGTAATAATGAATATGACATGGTTAGAGATTTAGACTAGATGAAGGGCATTTTAAAGTATGAACTCATTGTTTTCTCTGTATGTAGTAATGAGATTAAGTACACTGTTTGGTAGAAAATTATAGCCTGAAAGAACTCAGTGTACTGGGAGTTCTAATAGGTGTTTATAAGTATTAACAATCTTGTTTAATAATTTTCAGCTTGCTATTCAAATATCCAAAGATGGGCTACCAGGCAGAGTGCCGTTATGGGTTATCCTGTTGAGTGCTTTTGCTGGATTATTGCTATTAATGCTGCTCATATTAGCACTGTGGAAGGTAAGAACCAAAGTTCCTTTGACTTTTCTACTTCAATTGTCAACAGCATATTGGTGAAACAAATTGTGATTTATCCATGCTGTGAAGTATAGTATCACACAGCAATTGAAATGATAACCAAGGCAAAATTAAAAAGAAAAATGTATATCTCATACATTGTGCACAACTTGATCCCATTTTTGTACAAGAAAAAAATAGACATATCCAAAAATTATGGAAGATCTCTCTAGAGGTTAGGATTATAGGGGATCTTCATTTGTCTATAACACTGGAAATTTTAAATTAAGTATGCATTACTTTTATAAACAGAAGAATGAAAACTCTCTTTTATAGAAAAAAATAATGAATTCCTATGTCAATTTAAGAATATATAGCAACAGAATTATGGTTAAGATAAGCCCTATCCTAATCACATATCTCTATGTATCTTAAAAAGTAAATGCTTCTTTACTATGTAAAAATAACACATTTTATGCAATAGTTGCATGCCTGAGTGAGAAATGAGAGATTTATTCAATTAGTCGATGAAACGGAAATCTTATAGTTGCATAGACTCCTGTTTCAAATCCTCCTGTAAAACTGAGTAACCATCTACTTTCTGTTGGGTCAATCTCTATATTTACATAGATGTTTTGCTTAAATTGAGATATGCAAAATTTTTCAAACACTTAGCTGTATCTTTTTCAAATTAAGCAGAACTGAAATGATAACTTTTAGTATAAATTTAATAGAGCAGAAAATCTCATAAAAAGTTGAATTTAATATTTTTCTAGTTAAATATCAAATTGGCATTTATTCTACCATATATCACCCTATATTTTACTTATCGTTTTGTTTAAAAGCTAAACTATGTTAAAGCTACAGATTGTGGTTACATATTCGTTTTTCTGATGCCTGAGCAACGGAATTATCTTTTAATCAAATAGTTTAAATAACAAATTTCTCTCCCACCAAATTACCAACTGTTCCTATCCATTCTGACTAACATTAGTTATAATGACTTAACTTCCTCTTTGGGGGTTTACTCTCAGAGGAGATGAACAAAGCCATGTATATCAGGAGCATTTAGTTCAGTCAATAGAATCCATTGCTTTTCTCCAGCAAAGTCTCCAGGACAGAATTCTCCACCATCTCAAACCTCCAGCTCTTCCCCCTACTTTACAGGGTATCCGTGCTCTGTCTGTAATACCTGGCTTTGCCACACTGCGGTACCCAAGGCCCGGCTTAGTGGTGTCAGGGTTGTGCTTGAAATGTAGAATGTGGTTTCTTTGTTCATATGCACCTGTAATAGAAGATTTTACTGTTGGTTTCTTTCAGTATGGTCTTCTAAGCACAGCACTTGCTCGTATAGTTTTAGGACACCGCTGCCAAGAGAAGAGGAAAGCCAGAGCTGACTATATGGATAGACTCTCTAGTTGTATACCTCTTTTTAAAACTAACAAATAAGTTTCAGCCACCTGTTTTTTGGTCATCAGTCTGAAAAAGCATAAGTATAAAAACAAACACATTCTTCCATCCAGGAGATGTTTTGTTGACACATTCTGATTGCTTCTTAGATCTTCTTTTTAAGCCCAAAGAAAGACCACTTAACAGCCTTTGGCCTGTCCTGACCAGTAGGTATAGTTAGTTCAGCAGCCACATCAATGGGAGCTCCAGCAATGAGAACGGTGATTCCACAATAGAAGGGAGGGGAACTAGCACTTACTGAGTGTTTACTATATACCAGGAACTGTTTTAAGCTTTTCCACTTAGATACTAACATCAACCCTATAAGGAAGACACTATTATGGACCTAATTTTGTAAGCCAGGAAGCTGAGGCATAGAAAAGTTAAATATGTTTCCCAAGGCCACATGGTTTGTCAGTTTCAAAGTAAAGATCTGAATCTGGGCATTTCACTTTTGTGTCAACACTATTAGCACCACCACCCCCACCACCCCCCACCACCCCTCCCGCTCTATGTTCTCTCTTGCTTCTAGTCACTCTGTTTTCCTTACAACCTTTTCAACTAAGTATTTTAACTACATTTTACCCTTGGGGACACTGAAGCAAACAGAGAATAACTCTCCCAAGAGTTAGCAGCTAATAAGGGACTGGGTTCAAGCAATGCTCTATCTGCAAAGCCCACCCCTTATCCAATATGTCCCACCGCTGCAGGCTATGAGGCAAGGCTCTTCACTCTGGAGCTCCAGGAATTGGGTTTTGTTTAAGAGGGTCATAAACTCTCTGAAATGTCTAAAAATATTTGGTACTGGAGTGAAAACCCCCGGTTGGATTCAGACTTTCAGCAGCTCCATTATACTGAAAAGATTAATTGGCCCTCCTCCTGCTCGAACCTCCCTGAAGAATTTGGTCTGTGGTAGGCTCAGAAGAGCTACTCTCATCCCCAGGCATCTTTTTTTTTTTTTTTTTTTTTTTTTTTTTTGCGGTACGCGGGCCTCTCACTGTTGTGGCCTCTCCCGTTGCGGAGCACAGGCTCCGGATGCGCAGGCTCAGCGGCCATGGCTCACGGGCCCAGCCGCTCTGCGGCATGTGGGATCTTCGCGGACCAGGGCACGAACCCGTGTCCCCTGCATTGGCAGGCGGACTCTCAACCACTGCGCCACCAGGGAAGCCCCCCAGGCATCTTTTTAGACTAACTAGATATGGAGCAGAAACCTCAGGACTATCCTTTCTTCCTTCTTCTTCCAAATCCCACCAGTCTGGAAGTTCATCAAAATTCTTAGTCTGAGACTTTGTGCAGGGAACAGGCTAAAGGTTCCTCCTAGAGCTGGAATGCCATTTCAAAAGGCACAGTCTTTATAGCTTTACCTTCGTAGCATGCATAGCAGAGATTAAAGCTTGACAAAATCTTAGTAGGTGCTTAATATACTTGATGTTGAAGGGAGAAGGCTTGTAGAGGACACAGGTTTAAATAGGTTGGGAAACATGTCCTGAAATATGGTACCACACACTAAGGGAGATGCCCAGTCAAGTCAATATAACCAATAGGATAGAATGAGACTCGGTCCACAGAGTATCCCGAGATCAGATCGTTCCTCTCTTAACTTGATCTCATACTGATGTCTGATCCACCCTTGATTTATTTACTAATCCCAAAGCTTTGTTCCTCATCCAATATGCATATCCTTAGGGAGTGTGGGTGGGGAATAGCACGGCCATCTATTAGTCTTTTATATGTTAATATAAATGTTTCGTTCAACATTTATTCTATATTAAAGTCATTGAGCGTGTATTTCTGCCAAGGACTGTTTAATCAGACTTTGCCACAGGGTTTTGAACTAGGGGTACACAAATAAGATCATTAAGTAAATACAAAAAGAAAAAGAAGGAAAGAGAAAGCTAGCAAGAAAGTCTGGGTGCTCAAAACAAACTTAACTTGTTGCAAATGTTGGCTAGTATTGGCCCTGTTCAGTTTGAAGCTCTAAACTGTATTTTCCTAATCTCTACTCTAATCACCCAACTTCCACTGAAAACCCAATGTTAATAGAATCAGTTGGGTGGAAAAGTTTAGATAACAGAAGTTAAGCTTTAAAATAAAGCATTTAACATGTGAAAGCAAAGGAAGGTTGAAAAGAAGCAAAAAGACTTGAGAAAGAAGAAGAAAAGATCAGGAACTGGGCGAGGCAGGAAAGAGAAAAGTCATGATTCACCACTTGCTTTTGTAAAAGGCTTGTCTGATTTATTTTCAGAACATGCAGGTACAAGTTAAAGGGCTTAATGGTTTGTGAATCCAGAACTTTTATAGTTGGCTCGAAGGAAAAGGCCTGATACATTCAGGAGAACTGGCATTCTAAGGAAGACACATTTATTGTTTCTTCATGTTCATTTGTTCTGTTGTCACCTTTTCTGTGACGTCTACCACCAACTAGATTCTGGCGTGGAGAAAGACATAAAGCCCTGAGTAAACTTTCTCTAATTTAAAACTGCATATGTTTGACCATTTATGCCCTCGAAGCCCTCAATTGTTCAATAATTATTTTTTTAATATATAATTCCCTTCCATAATTTACCCGAACTTCATGATTAAAATGACATGAAAGTACCACACTTTCAAAGAATTAACTCATTGTCTTTGCTTGAACTATTATAATCCACTCTCAAATTAAAAAAAAAAAAAAAAACAGATTTAAAAAAAACACTTCTCGGGGCTTCCTTGGTGGCTCGGTGGTTGAGAGTCCGCCTGCCAATGCAGGGGACACGGGTTTGTGCCCTGGTCCGGGAAGATCCCACATGCCGCGGAGCGGCTGGGCCCGTGAGCCATGGCCGCTAAGCCTGCGCGTCCGGAGCCTGTGCTCCGCAACGGGAGAGGCCGCAACAGTGAGAGGCCTGTGTACCGCCAAAACAACAACAACAACAACAAAAAAAAAACACTTCTCTAGCACCCTTTTTTAAACTTCTTTTTTAAAAATATCCATTTTAGATTAGAATATTGCAAAGGTACCTTCTATCTCCTATCCTTATTTTTATTAAACTCTTTAATTGGAAATAATAAAGCACTTGTAATTTTATGATGCCGCATATCACAAAGCATAATGAAAAGGGACCCACATTCACCACTACATGAAATTTTTCATATGTTCAGTGACTTTATTTTCATATCCAAATGATACAGGGTGTTTTCAAGAGACTCTTTATGTCAAGCCTGTATAGACAGATGTGCTAACACATTTAAAGTTAATCCAGACAACTCAGAAATCCTCCCCAACCCCTTAGCCATAGTGCACCTATGAGATTCACCATCAGCAATAATTACCTCAATTTATGACCATCAGTTATTTGATGGAAATTTCTCTGCCACGTTCCTGAAAAAGAAAGGTGATGGCAAAGTAGAGATAGTGCCAGCTAACTGCAGTTTGTATGTCTCCCAAAATATTTTTCCAAAACCCTTTAAGTTAGTTTGCTACATATACTAGTTTTTACTAGGAGACATTATATATTTAATTTTAAAAAAAAGTAAAAATGAAATAGCAATTTGATAAATGACATTTCTTGAGAGTCAGTATTACTTAATAGATAAATGAAAAAAAATACCTCTTGATTATATTTTTTGTATGCCCACAATTGCTAACATTTTACTAAACTAAATTTTATCTGAGATTAGTATTTATTACCTAAATTCAAATAATTAATTGTATTATGTTTGGTATTTTCTCAACAGATTGGATTCTTCAAAAGACCACTAAAGAAGAAAATGGAGAAATGAAATATTTTAGAAGAGAAGAAATAATTATTCAATGATCTATCCTCAGGTTTGCCTCAAATATGTGACAAGAAATTTATAAATACATTTAAAGACATAGTCACATAACTCTATGTAATCCATCAGGGATTAATCACTTAGAAAATGACAGATCAAGCAAGATCCAAAAACAATACATTAAAGATTTATTTTATAAAATGTTGAAAAATATTTTTAAATAATTACTCATTTTTGTTGAGTATTTAAGCAAAATTACAAAGTGTTTTGAAGATGAAAAATAACCTGTACAAATATGTTTATATATTAAATCACCATTCCAAGTATTTAAGGAATACATAAAAAGATTTTTATGATCATTGAAACATTTACTTTCAAAATAATATAAATTAAGCTTTTTCCATTGATTCCTGATGGATATCCACATTCAGCATGATGGTCAATATTTGTAAATGCCAAGAAAGGAATTTTACCTGAAAAAGATCACTTCCCCCCATTTAAATGAGAAAAATTTCCCAGGTGGAGTCTATATACAATATGGACTGAAAATAGAATTAAATCACAGAGAATATATTCAGCATCTTTGTGTTGGGTTCTATACTGGGAAAGTTTTCTTTCCAAAGTGTTTGAAAAATAGTACAATTGAGCTGAAATTCTATCTAGGATAGAAAATCAAGATAGACTTGTTTAAAAGCAAGTGCACTGAATGGATTAATTTAAGCTTTTACAGAACACGCCTAGTTTTGGTATTGAACTCTAAACTCAAAACTCTTTTATACTGAAAAAGCACAGCAGTTTTATGTGGCATAACAGTGATTTGTCATGAAAAGTCACGCTGTGTGTGGGATATGCTAAAATGCTTTCTGAATGGAACTGACAATGTAGATGGATGCCGCAGAAATGCTGGTCATCTTTTGAACATGAGGGGGGTCCCAGGATGTAACCCAAAGTAGGAATCGTCTCAACTCCTTGGTACATGGTTCATTCAAACCCTCAAGCTGTGAGAGTATGTTTATTTTTTAATATTTTAAAAGATATTTAATTTTCCAAACACGGTTCTTCTTTTTACGAAAAAGCAGTATTCCATTTCAGTATTGCATTTTACCAACAAGCCACTGCTTTTTGAGTGTGGCATATCAATGTTTAAATAGATCTCCGGAAATGTATTTTAAAGAATTTCAAGTTTGAAACCTTGCACCAACAGAAAGACATCACACCTTTGTATGAGCTTCTTTGTTCTTGAAGTAATCACCGTGGTGCATCGGACTCTACTGTAGCATAAGCTCCTAGGTTGCTCCATTTCTTAGGGAAAAAACAATGAATGAATGTACCTGTGAACTACTGCTGTAAAATTTTCTGATACTTCTGCAACAACTCCATCTCCCCACCCGATTGACCATCACAAGATCAGAACCTGTACCCATCTGGAAAGTCCTGGGCTCTACTTTTCTCAAAAAGCAGCATATCAATGGAGAAATTAAATGCCATACATTTAATTTTTAAAAACTAATTTCCAGGGAATTATCTGTGGACTCAGAGGCAGCCTACCTCATGGCTCTCTACATCTACATCCGAGATCCTGATGGTCAAAGACATGCACCTGGGGAGTGCTGAGGTCCTCAGTAGCTAGAAGAAAGACTAAGTTTTTCCAGAGATTTGGTATCCTCTTCCTGGCCTGTGATTGCTCAGAAGTGTACAGTTTTAGAATTTTCTTCATTCCTGCTATCTATCTCCAGGTTCCAAAATCATTCTTTCCACCTGTCCTTTCTTTGCCCAACAAAACTCAGGTCTCTCATATTCAGTCACCATGGTGCACAACTCCAGTGCACAACCTGCTCAGCAGCTCTGATCCAAGCTCAGCACATTCTTAGAAATAAATCTAATAGATAAAATTTTTTTAAATTCACACTTGTCCTCTGACTCCTAGGCAAAGTATTTACTGAACCAGGAGTATGCACATTTCAACTAAATGTTGTTAACGTAAAGGGGAAAAATAGAAAAGATGGCATATTTAACATTTTAGAAAAGAAAGGAAGAGCTGTTTAGCCAAATCAAATAGCTACTTATAAGCTCAGCACAGTTTTTAACATAATTCATTCCTGGTTTGTAAGTAGAATATTAACTGAGCCAGATATCCTATTTCCTTAATATTGCGATTTGTTGAGGTTTATGTATGTATGTGTCTGTGCATCTGTGCGTGTGTGTGTATAAACACACATGCACACATGCACGCATGCATGCATGGACACAAATTGGAGAAAAAATACCTCAACACCAAAAACAGAGTTTACGAGAAATAAACACACAAAAGCTACACCACAAGAAAAGTTTGATTCATCCACTTTGCATACAGTTTTCACTTTCATTAATATTTAACTTTAGCATACATTTATGCAACTATCTAAAAGTCATAAATGTAGAATTATTATTTTGACTAAATTAATAAGTCAACAGATGTCCCAAATTAGCTTTGTACAGATGTCCTAAAACAGAGACAATGATTAAGAAATATACTAAACTCTATTATTTTATTTTAAAACATTTAATAAGAAAAGTGATATTTAAGACAATTTATGAGCTTATTCATTAAATTAAATTACAAAATAGTTTCTTTTTTTAACTTTGGTATTTTTTTAAATTAATTATTTCTTCCACTGTGGACTGAACTATGTATGAAGTCCCTTTCTATACCAAGCCTACAATGGTCTATTGGTAAATTATTGAACAACTGGCTCTCCAGGAGGAAAAAAAAATCTCTGATTTGTGCCATTTACCAGTTTTCATGGTCTAAATAGTTTTGTCACGGCCATTTTCAAGCTACCAACATAGCCCTAACCAGCTTGCAGAATTCCTGAAAATGTATTTGTCAGTTCTCAAGAACCAGTATGAACTAACTTCAGTGCACCAATGAGATAGATTAGATGACAATGATAGATAGAAGATAGATGACAGATGATAGATAGATAGATATAGATGATAGATGGATAGATAGATATAGATGATAGATAGATAGATAGATATAGATGATAGATAAATAGAAATGTAACATATATATATATACACACACACAAACATGCACAATACAATCATATTTCAAATTAGTCTTAAAACGTTGATCTCAAACCCAGTAAAGTGCTACATAGTTTCCCATTCTTCAATTTCAATTTCTAAAATTAGAGTCTTCCTTTAATGTTAATAAAATGCTATGAACTTGCAGGAAAAGGAGTTGAAAGCAATATATATATATATATATATATATATATATATATATATATATATATATATATATATATATATATAGGGTGACACAATGAAAATCAGAACTACACAACCACAAAGAAGCTGTTTCACTTTCTCTCGGAATCCAGAGCCCTGCAGCCATACTGTGAAAGGTCATCCTTTGTAAATATTTGTAATTTCTATGACCCAGTTTGAACTTCAGTGATCCGATTTGTTCAATTATTTTCTCTGAGCACTAGATTCATGGGCAATTTAATCTCTGAATATTTTTTATGTCATAACTGTGCTTGAAATGAGGCTTGTGGGAGGACATATTTTACAAAATTTGATGTTTACTCAACCACAGTAATTTATAATTTTACCTCTTATAAAACCAATATCTAGGCTCAATTAGAAAACAAATATTTGCACCAAAGCAAAAGGTGGTTGTACAGTGCTTGTGTAAACCTGGGTGGAAGAAGAAGCTGAGAGAAGGGCTGGCATGTTCTCTCCAGGCGGCCCCCCAAAGGGCCACGGCTTGCACTGTGTGAAGGCTGCCCACCAGCGTCTATGCACTGCGCTTTCCTACAGGATATCCTCTCTGTCAGACATGTTGTAATCTGCTCCGTGTGAATTAACTGTCTTGTTTTGCACAACAGTGAGAAAACTAAGAAAGACCCAGGCTCAGAGCATGGTCCGTGTGCCCAGTACAGTCACAGCATTGTTCAAATAAAGAGGCTTCTAGCAAGTCAGCCTTTTAAAAATAGTATCCTATGTATCCTTCATTGATTTTCAACACTTCTCAAGTCTCCCTCCGTTAGATTAGTCTTCTCACCCAAGAGAGATTTTTCAAGAAGACTACTAGAGAAAAATCTGTTTAAAACGTGTGCTCTGTTTGCTACAAATACCACCTTCTGTGATTTGATCATTTACACAGGATGTCAGTCCTCCATTCTGTGGCAATCTAAAGGGTTGGTATGGTAAATGTAATAGGGACAAAATGAAAGGCTTGAAGAGATGAAACAGCTTGAAGAAATTTACAAACTGTTATTGGGACACTATCAGCAGCTACTCCAGTGGGAAGCTGGCAGGATGTAGCCCTTTGGTGGGTCTCCATCAGCACACCCCTAATCCCCATCCTCGCCCATGGAAATGATAATCTAAAAAACGAAAAGAAGAGCTTTAAAATCCTGGAAATGATGCTACTTTCTAACTAAAATTTCCAATTTAACTGTAAACAGCAGACATTTTAAGGCAAACACAACTTCCAGGTGAATCAACTAGACAGCCCTTCCAATCAGACTGCTGTCTCTAAATACCTCCTATCCAGAAATTCTGAAACCACCACTGGAAGTGAATTTTGCAGTGCATTACTAAAGGCTAAAGGCTGCCGTTTCAATGGGAGCGCTGTTGTGCAACATCTTAAGTAGAACAATAAAAAGAGAGTTAAAATCTAACATTGTAATCTGGTGAATGAGTATTTTTGATCCTCATATTAAAATGTAACCTTGAATTTAGCAATTCCAAGTAACAGCCTTTAACCATCAACCTTGAGGAAAAGTAAAGGAGCATGTGCCGGCTCTTCAGCCCCAGGTGCATTGTCCCCTACAGCATGTGGTGCCCAGGAGGTCCAGTTCTTAACTGATGAGAATGGATCCTCTGCTGCTATAAATGGCCTAAGCTCCCAAATCCACTACATCCCAGGATCAGCCCTCCCACATCAGACACACACATAAGCACGTGCTGAAATTTTACCATGCTGAAAAATATACAAGGATACGTTCTCACTTCTAATGTTGGACTCCTTGCTTTGAGATCAGCTTTTTTTTTTTCCTTTTAAAATATATTAAAGGCTTTCTCCCATAGCTAATGAGTTCAGAACTTTACACAAGACTTCCTTGCATTTTCCTCCCATTACAGGCTAGAGAATTTCAATACCATGAAGACTGGGCAGTAGGACCCAGGGCCCATTTGCAGGATCTCTCAGCTTTCTGCCTTCCAGTTGGCTGCTTCTCTTCTCAACTGTACAGTGGGGATGTTTGGTCTTAATTTGGGTCTTCTTGGCAAGGCCATTCTAAGCCTGGTACTCCTTGCAGGGTCTTGAGATCTAGATGTCCTTTACTGGTGAGTTGAGGCTTGGAAATCCTTTAATTATCTGACACACCATGGAAATCATGGCACTATACTAGGCAGATACCAGTGACACTCATAACTATGATTATGTTTGATCTTACCATATTTGAAATCACATCTTGATGAAAAAAGACTAAGTCTGGAATTTCAGGAGCTTTCCTGCAAGAGACTGAGACTCAGTGCTTAACCTTTTATTTCAGTTTGATCTATGCATAGCGATTGGGGACAAAACTTTTAAAAGAAATCTTCCAAATGACAGAATGAAAGGCAGGATTCAACAATCTCCTACTGACAGTCCCTGTCCCCAGTCCTGTTTTTCAAGAAGCGGAAAGAGGATTGGATGGGGAAAAGTGAGTATCGTCATTGTTTCTTTCTGCTACATATTGCCAAGCAGAAGGAAGTCACCACACGGCACACTAATTGTGGCTGTCTGAGAGATCTTAGCATCATAGGTCCAATGACAGGTGACAGTCTTCCTGCCATGCCCCCGAGGCACCTTGCATTTTGAAAGACGAAAAAAGAAATGTGGGGAGAGGGAGAGGGAGGGGATGAAGCTATTCATCTTTTATGTACACACCATTACTCCTCAAAAATACTGTAAGCTTCCTTAGCCCACATCATACCTGGCTACAATACTAACACATGTACTTCACACAAGTAAATTGTTGATTAAATAAGAGTAAAAGTATATTCTTACCTGTCTATTAACTAGGGCTAATTTCCTGAAGTTTAACGTGCTTTGGCTCAAGTAAAAGCAATCATTTGAAGTAACAACAGCTCAGATCTTCTTCGTTCCAGAAGCATTTCACACAGTACATCCCGATACTTAGTGTTTAATTGAGAGACACCACTGCCTTTATTCAGGTTACAAGAGCCACCCTGTGCGTTCCTTATCAGGAGCACCAGCCTGAAAGGAGATTGGTGTACTGTGTGTTACTACTATTAGGTTGTAAAATTGTTAAGAGACAGTGTAAAAAATTGTGTCCATTTTATTAAAAAGTAAAACACTGCATATAATAACTACTGCCCTGAAGCATGTATCATACTCACTCCAATAAACTTTTCTGCATGGTCTAACATAAAGTATATTCATTGCCTTTTTTTAAATTATTATTTACCTCAGGAAAAACTCATTAAAATGAATAGCTTAAGGGTGTGTGCATTTCTACAAGTCTTTTGCCTCTCCCGCTGCGGAGCACAGGCTCCGGACGCTCAGGCTCAGCGGCCATGGCTCACGGGCCCAGCCGTTCCGCGGCATGTGTAATCTTCCCGGACCGGGACACAAACCCGTGTCCCCTGCATCGGCAAGCGGACTCTCAACCACTGCGCCACCAGGGAAGCCCCTTCTACAAGACTTTTATTGGACCAACTCGTTAGAAGAAAATATTTTGATTGCATTCAAGAACAAAGAATCACGAACTTTGTTGATTCTAGTAATCTATTAAGTGCCTAATTTCAACCCATTAAAAAAAAAGAAATGGGTTATCAGATTACAATGATTTAAGTTGATATAATTAGAAATAGCTGAGAGAGTAAAAGAGTGTTTTGAATGTCCTATGTATGGTGCATCCTGTATACTGATTTGAGGTCAGAGGTTTGGTATTTTTGTATAATTCTGCCTTATCTTGTGCATCAGCTGTGTATTTTACGTCAAGGTAAATGAGCATCCTGTTTTATATGTTAAATTTGAAAAGATGACTCTTTAAAAGAAGAATGTGACTGCTGTGATTTTAAATACACAAATTTTATCCAAGATTAATATTTCTTCCAATGCACCAACTTTTTTTTTTTTTTTAGCTCCTTGGTAGGCTTTCACTTTGATGTTCTAAAGGGAAAAAACAGAAAGCAAATTAAGTCTGTCTGTGGTGTTTCCTGTATACAATATAGCAATGTGATTAGTCTTTTGCAAACTTGAGACAAAAACCACAGAATCCATTATTACTATATATCTTCTTCTAATAAGATGTTTTATTAATAAATTGTCTGCTATATAATAATAGATTGAAACACATAGTATAAAACAAAAAAATACTAAGAAGTAAAAAAAAAAAGTATTTTCTCTATTCAGTTTATAGTTTAAAGAAATAAAGTTATTTCATATATAAGGGCTAGAAGAAAATGCAGGAAGAAGTTTGAGTAGTAATACCACGTTCATCTTGGTTTTTTTAATATTTATTTATTTATTTATTTTATTGTTTTTGGCTGCGTCGGATCTTAGTTGAGGCATGTGGGCTTCACTCTAGTTGTGGCGTGGGCTCCAGAGTGTGTGGGCTCTGTAGTTGTGGCACACAGACTCTAGTTGCAGCACACGGGCTTAGTTGCCCTGCAGCATGTGGGATCTTAGTTCCCCGACCAGGGATCGAACCTGCATCTCCTGCATTGGAAGGCGGATTCTTAACCGCTGGACCACCAGGGAAGTCCCGGCATGTTCATCTTATAAAAGGTTTTATCCTCAAACTATGCAATATGGTGAGTGAGGGAGGTATTTTTATGGAAGACAAAGACTGAGTTTTGAAGAGGTTATTTGTGAGGTCCTGTACCAAATTTGTGTCAGTACATGGCCCCAGTGTGCTGTCTTTTCTCTCTTACTGTGAGGTAAGTAATTCTTCTCCCATTTCACCATTTGCCCAGGAGGAAAATGCAGTGCAGGTACTAGAAAGAATCTGGATATATTCTCTGTAAAATAAACGACATATATAGAAATTTATTACTTATAAGTCTGGAGCATAGACACAACATTTGCTTTTCTTTCCCTTTGTGATGTCTGATTATAAAATTAATGTGATAATCATAAGCAGATTTCAGTAAAAATGTTCACCAAATACAAGTGAACATTAAAAGGGATGGAGGTGATTTCTGTTTTCTTCTTTAGAATAGCTAGATTATTTGAATTGTTTTTAAATAAATATCAAATTTTAGGTCAGAAAAAAATCATTTAGGGTTAAAGGGAATATATTCACATTGTAAAAAGTTTGAAATTCAGAAAAATGATTGTAAAACAGTCATTACACCAGCACCAGAAATTACTAACATTAAGTTGTCTTGTTTCTGAGCAAACATGTTTATTTTTTCCATATTTCTATTTTGACATACTTGAAATCACAGAGAATATGGTTCCCTGAACTTAAAAAAATTTTAGCATTACATTTCTTAATTTTTCTTTCACATTAAAAGGGTGGTTGATAACCATCAAATTCTTTCCCTCATTCTGGAGTTGACAACAGGGAGGAAAATTACTCCCACATTCTCTCAAGTTAATAACCATTATACACATATACACATGCCATACTAGAATTCTCCATAGTCCAAGTGTCAAATAATTACTTCTTTAACTACTTCTTCAAGCCGCAGTGGGACAGGATAGAGAACAAGGAGTAGATAGGGAAAGATGGGAAAGGTAATCTCACTAAGAATAATAGCAGATGTGACCCCATTTGTCATGCAAAACCAACTGGGTTATTTTTTAAACAAGCCTAGAAAAAGAAAGAATTTTTGCCAAAAACAAGGCCTGGCATCAGTATCTTACAAGCTTAACAAAAAGAAGTCAGTGAAGGGGAAACAGAGGAACAAATGAGCTAGGAGACAGACAGAAAACAAATAGTACTATGGCAAATGTAACTCTGAACATATCAATAATTACATTAAAGGTAAATGGTCTGAACACTCAAATCAAAAGTCAGAGATTGTCAGACTGTTAAAAGAATAAGGTCCATCTACATGTCCTCTAAAAGAGAAAGATTCAAAGGCACAAATAAATTGAAAGGAAAATTATGGGGGAAAGATATACCATGCAAAGAGTAACCATAAAAAAGCTGGAGGTGGCTATCTTAATATCAAACAAAATGAACTTTAAGATGAGCACAATTCCAAACTTGGGAAGATTCTATCCTTATGAGGGAGAAGGAGACCCCTGGAATTCCTCTAAGTATACAGAAATCCTAGATTTATACTCGAGTTGACTTTGTTGTCTTGCAGGTTTTCAAGGACTCATTGGTGCCTGAAATTAAACTTCTGTGTGGATTAGAGCCGAATCATAGAGTCATCTCTCTCTGAGACTAGAGTCTTAAAAGTTTGTAGCATCCCTGACCTGCACAGAGTTTAGTTACAATGGTCCAATTCCTTCCTGATTTCAGAAATAATAGGGCAAGCACCCAGGCTGCCAGCCACTTCACAGATGAATGCTGTTTGGTCATGTGCCAGAGTTCTAGTTAGTACTTCACTGGCAAGTACTGGCCTGAATTAATAAAAGCAGCATTGACACATCTGCAGGTTTGGTCCTTAGCTGCCATTTCACCCAGATAATTTTGTTGTTGTTGTTGTTTTTGTAGTATCTTTCAACTGAGTATGTGTGGCATGAATTCATTTAGATATCAGAATCTCAAATGGCATTCCAAAGGCAAGCGTGGAAATGCCCCAACCTGGAAAATAAAGAATATCATCCAGAATTGACCATTAGATGGTAATTAGTGGAGCTGGAAATTAGCCATGCCAAAGATTCTAACCGTCCTTGATGAAAGGCCCAGGGCTTTTTAGTTTTACATGCTGAGTCTCTCATTTTCTATTTTCTTCCTTTACTCTCAGACTTTTCTATTCTATTTGCACCCAAGTACCATCTGTTGTTCCTTTTCACACACTTTTCAAACCTTTCTTTCACTCGTGCCCATTCTGCATACCTCACCATTATAAGGTGGGTAATTGTGCAAAGATTCCAATTAGTGTATTGTTTGACAGCACCTCAGTGTTCTACCATCTAAGATGGACCACATCATCATGAATGAAGACTGTATATTTAAATGGAGTCATTTGTATTCTGCAAGAGGTTTACAGTCGGGACATGCAATCGGTAGTTCTATTTTGTTTTGTTTCCTAGTAATTTTTTTGTTGAAGTATTGTTGATTTACAATATTATGTTAGTTTCAAGTGTAGAGCATAGTGATTCAGTATTTTTACAGATTATAGTTCATTATAGGTTTTTACAAGGTAATGGCTATAATTCCCTGTGATATACAATATACCCTTGTTGCTTATCTATTTTATACATAATAGTGTGTATCTCTAAATCCCATACCCTTAATTTGCCCCTCCTCTCTTCCCTATCCCTATTGGTAACCAGTAGTTTGTTTTCTATATCTGTGAGTCTGTTTCTGTTTTACGTATACATTCATTTGTATTATCTTTTAGATTTCACATATAAATTATACAGTATTTGTCTTTCTCTGTCTGACTTATTCCACTAAGCATAATATTCTTGACGTCTATCCACTTTGCTGCAAATGGCAGAATTTCTTCTTCTTCTTCTTCTTTTTTTTTTTTTTTGATGTGATATATATATCACATCTTCCTTATCCATTCTTCTGTTGATGGGCATTTGGGTTGGCTATTGTAAATAGTGCTGCTATGGACATTGAGGTCCATGTATCTTTTCAAATTAATGTTTTCTTTTTTCCCAGATGTATACCCAGGAGTGGAACTGCCGGATGTGAAGCAGGTAGTTTTGCATGAAGCTGATGAGGCTTGGTGAAGCTTCCCAATTTACTAAGAGGAAAGGGGAAAAAGGGAGGACACTGACATTTATTGCCTGTATCTCACATGCCAGGCATTGGGCTAAGGAATTTGTCAACATTATGGTTTTTAATTCTATCAATAATACTAAGTGGAGATTGACAGCAAAGGGCCATGAGAGAAATTCTTTAGAGCGAAGGAAGAGTTCCCCATTGTGTTTGTGTTGATGGTTACATGACTATATAAATTTGTCCTAACTCTTCAAACTGCACACTTAAAATTAGTACATTTTATTGTAAGGACATTATATCACAACAAAGGTAAGAAAAATAAGAAGAAAAGATTTTTAAATGGAAATTATAAATATCTAGACTGATGGAAAGTCAGTAACTCAAATGATGGTGAAACTGGGTGACAGAAGCAGATAGGGTTCTTGGGAACAACAACAACAAAACTACTGAAAAGGAAAAGACCCACTATGCATATAATGTTTAGAGAGATGGAAAGGTAGAGACGAAAGTAGATGCAATAATCAAGGAAATAACAGAAGGAAATTTCCCTGAACTGAAAAAAATTTAGAATTTTCAAATGAAAGAGGCTCACCAAGTTCCAGTCAAGATTGTTTTAAAAAGGCACAACCTTAAATATGATCTGAAGAGAAAATCGTATAAGGTTCTCAAGAGACGAAGACATTAGGTACGAATAGCCCATCTCCAGCTCTTTCTGGAATTCCCCAAAAGGCTGTCTCATACTCAAGAATACAGCTTCTTTGTTATCAAGGGACATCTGCCATTTTCTTCCTCTAGTTCTTGCTCCTGGCATGTCCTGCCACTGGCATCCTCAAAGGTGCTGTGTTGTCTTTACTTCTGAAATGAGGATGAGGGGTGGGAGGGAGGCTCAAGAGGGAGGGGATATGAGGATATATGTATACATACAGCTGATTCACTTTGTTGTACAGCAGAAACTAACACAACATTGTAAAGCAATTATACTCCAATAGATATTTTTTTTAAAACACATAAAAGAAAAGAAAAGTCTATAGAAAAGGAGATTGCAGGGGTGTGTGTGGGGGGTTAAATTCTAGGCTCCAGAAATGACATCTGGGGAAGGAGCTGTGGTGGATGTGGACTTTAAGATGCAATTTAAGGAAACTAAATGCCAATATTAATGCCACAATGTCTAGGAAAGGAAAGAAGAGAGACTAATTATTCATATTTAATCACATCTTTAAAAGGTATTTTCAATCTAGGCCCATATGGCTTCCTTGACTAGAAACTGATGAAACAGAATGGATATTTCTCTTACATATTTACTTGTACTGACCAGGCTGAAATGCTCAGATCCTAAATGCTGCAAAAATGACCCAATACATTTATGTGATTCTTTTCCCTATAATGCAGTTTTGAAGAGTGTAAGCTGGGATTTTGTATCTCAAAGTGTAATTTGGTCCTGCAGTATACTGGAAAGAGAATGGATTTTGGAGTCTGGGGGGCTTGGGTCCACATCTCCGTTCTGCTGTTTACTAGCTGTGCATTCTTGGGCCCTGTTTCCTGACCTTGGCCCTCTAAGAATAAGCTTCTTCACTCACACAATGGACATCATAACAATAGCTCATAAAGTTGTTATGAGAAGCCAAAAGAAAATAAACTTAAAATAATAATACATGTGGCATGTCATACATTCTCAGCACATGGTAGACAGTCAAATAATTATCTCACTGCCCTCTTCTTAGTGAGATATATAGATTTTAAATTTCTGTAATAACTTAGGACAACAAGAAAATTGTTTTTCCTTTAGATTCCAAGTAACTTTTTAAAACTATTTCAAATGTAATTCCCACTGTAGTTGACATTAACAAATTTTTTTTAGTCAAAAATAGACACATTTTCTTTTTGCCACAGTTTATAGAACATACATCTATAATTTTAAGCATATAGAAATGGCAACAGTTAGTTTTGGCTTTGGTTCAAATTAACCTGTGTGTCAATGGGTAGAAAGTGATTCAGCAACCGGTTGATCTAATCTTTTCTAATCAGCACTGATGCTTGTCACAGACCTTCCCCTCCATCCACATGTTCATCTCCGCAGCCTACAACTCAAAGAGAAATGCAGGAAGTTCTGTTGATTTGCTGCAATTACTGAGAGCCAGTAAAAGGAGTATATAAGGAAATCCTACTTTGGGGCTGGGGGTGGAAATAGACTATAAACAAAAACAAAAGGCAACTTACATGCAACAGTGCATACAGGTGTACATCAGAGATACTGCGGGCTCAGTTCCAGACCACCACGATAAAGCAATAATGCAAGAAAGCAAGTCACACAAATTTTTTGGTTTCCCAGTACATATACAAGGCATGTTTACACTATACTATAGTTTATGAAGTGTGTAATGCAATTGTCTCAAAACCCCTCATGTACATACCTTAATTAAAAAATACTTTATTGCTAAATAATGCTACCCATCATCTGAGCCTTCAGCAAGTCATAGTAGTAACATCAAAGATCACTGATCACAGATCACAACAAACATAATAATAATGAAAAGTTTGAAATATTGTGGGAATTACCAAGATGTGACACAGAGACATGAAGTGAGCAAATGCTGTTGGAAAAATAGCGTTGATAGACTCACTTGGCACAGGGCTGCCACAAACCTTCAATGTGCAAAAAACGCAAACCTGTGAAGTGCAGTAAATATACCCAGCATTTGTGTGTAACCCTTGGGTTCTCAGGCATGAGAGCAGTTATAGAGCCATACAGTAAATGGATTGGAGTTTTACAATAAGATTTCTCTGAATCACGTCCTGTTTAGAGATGTGTAGGACCCCCAGATTTAAATCTTTCCTCTGATCTTCTGTGGGTCACTAGAATGTAGATCTCACAGATATCAATCAGCAGCAAGACTGTCCTCATTTTCCTTTGCTCCTCTTACTATGAAGATGGTCCAGACTGCATAGTATGGTGCCCGGGTCATAGTTGGCTTCTTCAGCTTTTGATATTGATCATTTGGATATGCTTGGTGGTGTTAGCAGGGAGGAGGGTGCTTTTCCCCTCTACCCTCTTAGGGTTCACAGCCTGGGCCCCTGTGAATTTGACTGTCAAAAGATAGAATAACAAGAAGAGAAAAAGCCGAAGTTTATTAACGTGTGCATGGAGCATATATATGGGAAACTCAGTGATAGTAATTCAAAGGTGTTGGTTCGCAAACTGGTCCCTTGCCATTTAGTAAGGCAAGGGGAGACCAAAGAAAGAGGCAGGCCACTTCAGATTGGTAGGTGGCAGATTTAAAAAGCAAGGGAACTTCCATTCAAGGCTTGTCTTGGGCCCCTGCAAGATGAGTAAAAATCCACACTCACCTGCCAGAATCATCAAAGTTTATATAGAGGCCTTAAAGAGGTTCAGTCACATACACAGTCTAGTTGGTCTCAACAGCACATTAGTCTCTCAAGGCTGTATCCCTGAAGGGGCTCCTAGTGTGGGATAAGTGGGTGGAACACACATTCCCAGGACAGGGGATGAAGTGAGGAGCCTCCAGTTGCCTGTCCAGCTTGAGGGTCAACCACTGGTCACATCTGCTAGATGACCTTCTCCAACAGGAGGGGTGGTTAGAACTTGGGGTTTATATAGCATCTTAACAAAGCACAATAATTTTGTACAGAAATGACAAGACAAAGGAAAAGTAGTTTAGGCTTTTATGGGTTGCAAACCGTGGAAAGGTAAATATACAGGGAAACGAAAGAAAAGGGCTAGTTAATAAGGCTTGTCATATAGGTTCCTCTGGTGCCCTCTCTTGGTTGGTAAGTCTAGAGCTATCTCTGGTGATTAAGAATTGTCCTGCACTTCCTGGTAGAGAGGAGAAAGCAGAGTCTTTCTTGAGTCTGTTTGTTCTCAATTGCTTTGGGCTCAAAATAACCTTTATGTCAAAGTGGCATGCTCTGTGGTGGCACACCTGAACCACTTCTGTGGCTTCTAATTTGTAGTCAGTCCCTCCTCTTGGTTCATAATCCAGCCTGTGTTTGCTGAAATGAGGAAGCTATCTACCACACCACTTGTGGTATAACTTAGCCAAAATAGAGCACTATCTTTTACTCTAGTCCTGGTATGATACTACCGTTTACCATTCTCTCTGTAATCCTTTTAATATGTTCCCCCCACCCCCTGCTCTGGGATTTAGAGCTGACACCTTGCTTTACTCCAATTAATATCTCCCCCTGAAAAACCCCTTGTTTCTTGGATTAATATTTCACACCTGATTTATGTCCTGGGGGATAGTTCCTCCCCTGGATGTGTGGGTCTGTAAGATTAGCCCTCCAGACTCTGGATCCTCAAGTTAGGTTGCCTCCTGTGAGTACATCCTCCTTGCCCTCCAACCCCACACACAAATATGCACACATGTGGGAGCACACACTCACACGCATACACACACACTCCTACACAAGAGTGTTGGTCCTTTAAAATTTTTTTTAACGTTATTTAAAAGTTTATTCAAAATATAAATATGTAATGCCAAGACTTATCAAATCATATAACTTAAGTATGTACAGTTCATATGTGAATTCTACCTCAATGCAATTATTAGAGAAAAAACAAATATAATCACTCATAATTTTCTGCTTAAAAAAAAAATATATATATATATAAGTATATGGCAGGGGTTTGTGCTCAGGTTGGAGCTGAGATTGAGTCATATGTGTCATGTGGAATTAGGTAGTTGGGGAAGGAGAAGGCGGAGAATGGAAAAGAACAGAAGCCAAGATTCAAGGAAGTATGATGGAAAAAATGCTGAGCCAGACTCAGACACAAAGCCAAGGATCAGGAGGAAATAGTGTTTCTGGATATAATGTGGTAATTTGTCTGAATGCTTTGAAACTCAGCCTCCCAAGATGCAGATATGCACCCTGGGGGAGGGGGAAGGAAGTGTGGCCACAGGTGATTCTCACTGGCTCTGGGTATCACACTGGAGCAAAAGAAAGCCTTTTGGGGAATCCCTCTAAGAAAATGTCAAATTGAGAGGAGGTTGCAGCCTCCTCATTTTTAGGCAGATTCATAAGCCAACGTGGCGGCATGAAGTCTGAAGTTATCACAAGAGCGAAAATGGAAAGGGATCTACACACACTTGGTGGTTGAGGAGAGCACCACTCTCAAGCTGTAGGTGCCAACAGCAGTCGCAACTGAACTCCGAGCACAGGTGTGTAAGTCACAGCCCAGGGACTCAAGAAGGGCCCTATATGGTGAGAGGAGGACATCTGGGCATTTGCATGAATAGGATCGCATTTGTACTCAGAGACTGGCAAGCTGACAAATTTCAGTTTACAACCTCTTTGTACATGTCATGGATGGCAACTCTAAGAAGAAAAGGAATGGCCTTACCCTAGTGTAGCATGTGAAAATGTATTGTTCTAAGGGCTTGAAAAATGTTAAATCCCCTCAACTTTAAGCCTTGAAACATCTGCATTGACCTTCAGATTTAGAGGTTTTCAGTGGTATAAGCCACCTCTCATGGAACTATACCTTTATAAAGGTTCATACTGAATCTAAAGAAAATGTGCCTAAATGTTCTTTCATTGAACTGAATGGCATACACCAGACTGAACTTCCGTATCCTCTGCTCATATGCTTCATATAATTTCAGCTAGAGCAAGACTCTAAGGACAATATTTGGGAATGAGATTTCAAGCTCACTGAGGACAGGCAGTTAACATATTGGTTCTCACCACAGTACTGAGCCCATTACTTTGTGCGTGGTAGGTGCTAAATAAATGTTAAGTGAATGCATAAAAGTTACTGCAAGATTCTCAACTTAATTCAAGTGAAAGATCATGTTAGAAACTATAAGAATTTATAAGAAAGAGAGATAGAAAGTCTGGAAAAGAATTATACGGGAAACTTAGAGGCAAATATTACAAGACCATGAAATGGCCCAAAGTTTGTGAGCCAGGAATGTAGCTGTTGCTTTCTCACATAGCATAATAGGGGATGTAGAAGCAGAAAAGATTTAGATTAAATGATTAAGACTGAGATTCCTGGCAAAATTTAAGTTCAAAATCTTTTGAGGCTCTCCCATCTTCACTGTTTTCATTCTTTTGATGTGTAAACAAAACTCACTGGCCTGCCAGTCAGATAAATCCTAATGACAAAATTGGCTCTGTTTGACTTTTTGATGTTAAACATTTGAAATTCATTTCCATCAAAAAGGATTGACTCCAATCCAAATGGGACAATCAAAGTTACTTCAAATAAGATAGGAGTTAATGTCACTCATAGAATGCATTAAAATTTAAATTGCCAAATGGTTGAGAAAGGAGGGGTCTTGGTTTCAGAAAAGAATAAAAGCTACCTAAAGAATCAAAGATTGGCAGAGGACTTCAAGAAAAAAAATATTGTGAATGGTTTATGAGTGTGTCAAACTAAAGAAGACCCTGTATTGAGTTAAACTTAGGTCTCATAGAATCAGGACTAGAGATGGGCCATGGAAAGCTAAAGGTACTTACTGGGTGAAGTTACAGGGCACTGGAAATGATGAGTAATTAAAGAGGAAGTCAGTCTACAGAGAGGAGAATGGAGCAGGTACACACAGGAAGGCAAAGCCAAGAACTCATACAAGTTATAGAGTGAACTGTGTCCTTGCCTTCCCAGTCTCCACTTTAGGTCCCTAAGACCAGGCTGTAATTCATGTCTTTGGGTTCTCTGAAATTTCCTCATGTCCATTCAATTAACTATTCTTTGACTTAGACCAAGTAGGATTGATTTCTTCCCCTCTGAAAAATAGCTGATTTCTAACTGAAACATCTAAGTTTTCCTGAGAGAACAGAACAGCAGAGAGCCATACAGCTGGCTGGATCCATCATATGACGCATTTCTTTAAAAAAATCTGAAGTATATATGAATAATGTTTCCCCTTCATTGAGCTTTTCCTATGTTCTAAGAGATAAACTTAACTTCTTTTCTCTAGTTTACCTTAATAAATTAAGATGTTAGTCATTAGTTGAGCAAATGTACAAACCTTTATTGTGCATCAGCTCTATGCCAGGCCCTGTTTTAGGGACCATGAGTAAAAGAAGTTAATGAGACGTGTTCACTGTCCTCAAGGATTTCCCATTGGAGAAACATATGCCTTAAAGGTAAGCTAGTGCTAAGCATAGAAACCTACTCAAACTAGATTAAAAGAAAAAGAAAAAATATTAGGAGGATACTGGGCCATTTCATGGAAATAAAGTTTGGAAGGACAGCCAGATCTCACAAATGACTGGAAACAGAAAATAGAAAGAGATAATAACTAAAGCAATCTCTCGCTTCCCACTCCCTCTCTCCCTAGTGCATGTGTGCTTCAGTTTCTAGGCCTTTCATCTCTGCATCTCTGTTTTCTATGAATAGATGCAGACTGGCTTTTTCTATACTCGTTAAAGAAAATGGTTGCCCCGGGTGAGCATGAATTCTAGTGCATGTAGTCAGCAAAGTCTCTAGAACCTATACCCTGAATACAGATCCCTGGGAGACAATCTGATCGATCAGCTGGGGTCAGCTGTCTACCCTTATCACTAGGAGGCAGGGTGATGTGACTCAGTGACGTCTGGAGGAGAGTCATGGCAAACTCAGAATGACCTACAGGCAGAGCTGGCACTTTGTGCATCTGGCACACATATGAAGACAAATACGGACAATCTAAAATGTGTAGGTATATTGATAAGTGCAGAGAACTGAGAAACATAGAAGTATTTTACTTTTGCTTATTTGTTTTGTTTGTTTTTTAGTTGAAATGTCTCTTATTTTTGGACATTATGCAACTCAACCAGCACCTGGACACCCATGGTGAGTCAAACTCAGTGGATTCTGAATGTCACTCCGACTTGTCGTGGATTTACTGGGTGACATTTGAGGAGCCACTGGTTACTTCATTTCAAACTTTTCAGGACTTACATAGAATTTCACATTCATTACATTTTCAGGTCTAGGGAGAGGAATATCAAACTATTAGGGAATTCATTTCAATTTAGTAACTATTTTTAGGAACTTATTTGCCAGGTACAGGAGTGGACTCTTGTGATATAAACGTATATTTAAGAGATCTAGCATGTAAGTGCGAAGGTGGCGTATACACATGTGACTAACTTCAAGTCACACCATAATACATACAAAAGAAAGATTTGTTTTTTTAACTGTGGGAGATAGGAGCCAAGAAAGAGTACTTCATTATGAATAAAGGGGATGGAAAGGCTGGGCAGCTACTACACAGGTCTATCGGAGCCTTGAAGTAGAACGGCAAGAAACGCAGAAAAGGGAGAAAACCATTCCAGGTGGAACGAATAGCTAAGGAATTAGCAAAGAAGGGAGAGGTCAGCCAGTGAATGGGTGAATTTTCCCTAAGTGTAGGGAGGAACCATGAGATATGGCAGAGGCAGGTTGGGGTCCAAGTGGGAGCTTAAACGCTAAGGTACTTGAACTTTTTCTCGTAGACATCCAAAGATTTTCAGCAGACCAATCCTGCATTTTAGAAAGAAAACTGTGATGATGGTATAAAACGTGGTTTGGAAACAGGGATGGAGAAAGCACAGAGAGATGATTTAAGAGACTGTCTCGTGGTACAAGATCAAAAGGGCTTTAAAGAGAGTAGCAATGGAACAGAAGGTAGGAGATGACATCGATAACCAGGGTAGAGGGTAAAGTGAGAACTGATACAGTGCGGTGGTCGGGAGGCCTGGTGGTAGCTCTGAGGACAAAAAGCAGAGGTTTCTGGTTTAAGTGAATGTATACATGGAAATGAGATAAGCAGAGAAGAGCCTGATATGAAGATAAAAAGAGATCAGAAGGGAATACCGGGAAAAACTCATCTGAGCCTCCTCCCCCAAAACTCCTGCCTAGAGCTGAAGGAAGGAATAGAGTTCTTAGCCGTTCTCAGAATGTGGTCCCTGGGTGTCTAAAGACCCTTTTAAGTGATCAGTAGGTCAAAACTACTTTTATAATAATACTGAGACATTAGTTGCATTTTTCACTGTTTTCATGTTTGCCCTGATGGTGCAATGTGATGGTGCCCAGATCTTGCATTGCAACAACAATGATCAGTAAGAGTAATCGTTGCATTCTTCAACACTGAGCACTAGCAGAGAGAGAGAAAGAGGGCGAGAGGGAAAAGAGAGAGTGGGGGAGGAAGAGGGAGGGAGGGAGGAAGAGGAAGACAGAGGAGGGAAGGGGAGGAGGGAGGAGAGAAGAAGGAAGGAAGGAGGGAAGGAAGGAAGGAAGAATGGAAGGAGAAGGAAGGACGGAACGGAGGGAGGGAGGGAGGGAGGGAGGGAAGGCAGGCTAGTTTTACTTGAGAATGTCCTTGACAAACCCGTAAACATGACTACTTTTATTAAATCTTGACTCTTGAGTACGTCTTATATTTTGCATGAGGAAATCGGGTAGTACATACAAAGCACTTCTGCTGCACACTGAAGTTGAACGGTTGTCTCAGGAATGAACATGGAACACCAGTTTTACTTGAAAGAACAACGGGTAGACAAACTATGATTATCCAGATGGGTATTTCACAGACGTTTCTCAAAAATGAACAAAGTGGGCCTTGCATTTCAAATGAAACAACCGATAGTCTATTTTGCCAATGATAAAATTCAAGCTTTCAAATGAAAATGAGAAGTTTGGAAAATGTGTACCTGCCAGCATGAGCTTGACAGCTTTCCGATATGTAAAGACTTTTCTGATGAGATAGGTGGCGATATGATTTTTTTGATATCGTATAATGAGATGTATCAACAGAGAACTGCATCACTCTGTGAACTAGTGTTTTCCGAATGAACAATGCAAGCACAATGGGACAAAATCTTGCATGAGACCTAGTCAAAATACTCAAGGGACCAATGAAGTTTAATGCACCAGGTGCTGGAGGAGGTCACCGAGAGGATAACTGTGAGCTGGACCAAGGCAATTTCACAGGCTTTCCCCGCCCCCCAGTACCTTCTACCCACTGTTCCCACAACAGGAGTCACTCCAAGCCTTAAGAGAGTAATGTTACTGAGACCATCTGAACTGTACATGTGACTGAATGCTATTAAGGCCTCTATATAAACTCATCATCTTGCAGGAGGGCACAGAGATCTACTCATCTTACCCAAGACAAGCCTCATATGCAAGTTCCCTTGCTTATTAAAACTGCCACCTACCAATCTGTAGTGGCCTGCCTCTTTCTTGGGCCTCACCTTGCCCTCCGTGTGCTGACTGTACGTGCATGCCCAGCTGAAGGATCAATGTTCCTATCCAGTCTTAATCAGCTCAGCTTGAACTAGATGCAGCTGACTCCACGTGGAGTCCTTCTAAATTTAGCATAAGTGTTCCAAGAAAGACAAGAAAGTCTCCCAAGATCCTCCAGGTCTGAGTCAGATGGCCCGCTTTGTGACCCTAAGCTACTCTCTGCCTGTATCCATTGGAAGTTATCCTGCGGCTGGTGGTTTATTTCCCCTTCTCCCCCACTAGATTATACTCTCTCTGTGAAGGGCCAATTTCGAATTTCACCCAGGGTACTTCCCAGGTTGCAAACCAGCACTAGGGTAGGAAAAGTTCATTGATATGGCTTCCTGTTTCACACTGCAACTGTTACCAAACCAGGTGCATCTTGTCTGACCCATGGCAAGCCAAAAGGCTGAGACACCGAGGTTTGCAGCACAGTGAGGGTTTATTTGCAAGGCAGCCAAGTGAGGAGATGTGAGAACAAATCTCAAGTCCACATGCCTGAAGGCAAGGGGCTGGGGCTATTAATGGGATAATGAATAAAGAAGCAGGGTGGTCTGCAGCATGGGCAGTGTGGAGAGCGTGGGGAAATGCGATTGGGAAAAGGTGCGGTAGTCGTCGTTCTGCACGAGCATAAAGAAGCTACAGGCCTCTGCGTCTTCCAAAGGTCACCCAGGACACTTGCCCAGTTGAAGGATCAGTGGTGCTATCCAGTCTCAACCAGCTCAGCTCAGACTGGACACAGCAGACTCTAAGTTTCTAGAAAACAACTCACTGGGGCAAACATCTTATGGTTTAGGCTACGTGCAGCTTGGAGGACATGCAAGTCTTTTTTTGTTTGTTTTGTTTTTTTGCTGTACATGGGCCTCTCACTGTTGTGGCCTCTCCCATTGCAGAGCACAGGCTCCGGACGCATAGGCTCAGCGGCCATGGCTCACGGGCCCAGCCGCTCCACGGCATGTGGGATCTTCCCAGACCGGGGCACGAACCCGTCTCCCCTGCATCGGCAGGCAGACTCTCAACCACTGTGCCACCAGGGAAGCCCAGCATGCAAGTCTTAAAAAGACTTTGATGAGTGAAGGCAGGTGAAATGGATTTAACCCACAGTTTCACAACTAGTCTTTTAAAAGCACCACTTGTTGAATTTTGGTGCAGTATCAGAGGAATAGCCATAAGTGTGTTCTATTTGTCCAGCTCTAAGTCTGTGCAATGACAGAGTAATTCATATAATTTCACCAAAACTATGTATCTACAACAGATTGACTGCAGAAGCAGGTAAGATAATCCAAGTGTTTATTTTTTAAGCCAGATATTAAAAAGTTTGGCAAAAATGTAAAACAATGTCATTTTCTCATGAATCCTTTTATTTTGGGAAATAGAGTTATTTTTCATAAAATGTATTATTTATGTTAACATGTAATGATTTTATTGTTATTTTAAGATGAATTAACACATAAATATTGAAAAACTTATCCATTTCAATTTCTTCCATGGTAAACATTGATAGAAACTATTCGCATATACAAAAGTTCTTTGGGATCCTCAATATTTTTTTCCAGCTCTATTGAGGGGTAACTGACAGTTAAAATATGCACGTATTTAAAATGGACAAATTAAGTTTTGATATACATATACATTGTGAAATGATAACTGCAACCAAGCTCATTAACATATTCATCACCTCATAATATTTACTTTTCCTGTGTGTGTGGTAAGAACACTTAAGATCTATTCTCTTAGCAAATTTCAAGCATATGAGACAGTATTATTAACTATATAGTTAATTATTAACTATTAACTATTATTAACTATTAACTCCAGAACTTAGTCATGTTCTAACTGAAAGTTTGTACCATTTGACCAACATCACCCCATATTCCCCACACCCCAGCTCCTGGTAACCACCATTCTACTCTCTGTACAATAAGTTGACTTTTTTAAGTTTCACATGTAAGTGAGATCATACAGTATTTGTCTTTATCTGGCTCATTTCACTTAGCATAATGTCTTTTAGATTCATCTATGTCACTGCAAAGGGCAGAATTTCCTTCTTTTTTATGGCTGAATAATATTGCATCATATATATAATCTCATTTATTTATTCATTCATCCGAGGGATCCTGAGACCAAAGAGTTTGAGAAACCCTCCCTTAATCTTATTTCCTGCTCAGAATGTGTTGCCCAGAAAAATTACACTTAGGCAGGATATTTCCTAGGAAGTTTAAGGCAGAAGTTCTCAAACTGTTTTGTGTCAGGAACCCTTTACACTCTTAAAAAGTTAATGCGGGGCAAGAGTTGGCTCCTTGTTTCTTGAAATTTGAAATTGTTGCCTGCTCTGGAAAAATATAGCTCCTGATTTATCCTGTACCTCATGCCAGGATGTTAATTTGTCTGGTTCTGAGCACAAAAGCAAAGAAGGGTGCATTTTCCTCTCCAGCGCTCTGAGACAAAGCACAGATTCCTGTCTCACATGAAGGGAACTCTCCTGCCTCCCAAACAAGGGTCTGTTCCAAACACTTACTCACATTTCAGTGAGTCAGAAGGAAACAGACAGATATTCATCTCCCTGAAACCTGGCTGACTTCCTGCAAGAAGTCTGTGAGGAGAGCCACGATTGGGTGTCAGGGTTAGTGAGCGGCCACCTACAAATTCTCAGGTGTTATATGGAGTCTTAGTAAGCAGGTGAGTACTATCGACAGCAGAAAAAAGATGCCTTCAGGTGTTTGTCAGGATTAGTAAGTGGTATGTGACAGATAAGAAAACAGGAAACAACCAGGGGCCATAGATTTTGGTTTCAAATGTATTGAGTTTATAGTCATGATTTATAAGCAGTAGCATCTGATGAATACCAATTTAATACTTTAACAATTTGAGACTCCAGCCCTAGCTATGGTAAAGGGGAGCATTTGATTTTTACCAGTTAAGTCCTTCCCATCTTGAACCACTTTGCTTCCTAGTGGCAGTATGCCAGTATGCCAGTATCCCATCCTCCTGATACTACCTGCTCCATAAAGATTTGGAATGATGATAATAATAATGATTAGACCAGCAAATCCTTAAGTTTAGTTTATGAAAACTTTTGATTACTTCATAAAAGTAGTCGCTGGAAGAATTCTGGTTTCAACAATGTGCTGGGAATTTGTGGGTGAACTTTCGGAGGCAAAATCAGATTTAGAGAAAAGTGAATATTCTGTTTCTTAGCTTGGGAAGTAAAAATCTCAGAAGTGGTTATGGAATGTTCTCTTTCCAGATCTGAGCCTGAAATAATGGAAGAAAATGCTCACGATGTAATGTAGACAAACAGAAGGAATCACGAGTTCATACGGGGGTTCTCACTCTTCTGTGTGTCTTGAAGTAAATCGCTTAAAGTTGGCAATCCAATCAGCTCCTTATTTGGAGAGGAAGGTATGAGGATTTATTACACACACACACACACACACACACACACACACACACACACACACACACACACACACACACACACACACACACACACACACACACACACACACACACACACACACACACACACACACACACACACACACACCCCCCCCCCCCCCCCCCCCCGCGCTCTTGCAGCAGCTCTTGCTTAAATATCACTTCGGGATAATCATAACTTGTGGGCAGATCTTCTTTCCTGTCGAGTTAGTTTCTAACCTGGTCATTGTGCGCTTATTTTTGTCCGTTTTCCCACCCACTTGGGAAAGGCAGAGAAGGCATGCACTGCGCAGCCCCTGAGAACTGTGGCTGAGGCTCACGGCTCCCCCCAGCCCTCCCACCCCTGCCAGGAGCCGGGAGCCGGAAGGCCTGCACGACGGCCGGGGCCGCTCGGGGACCCCGGGTCCCCCGCGGGCCAGCGTCAGGCTGTCAGGGGTGGGGTACTGACCGGCTAGCTTTCGCCCGTCTGCTGCGCCCGGCAGGAAAAGCCCCCAGGGCCGAGGTTCCCACCCCCGCCACTTCCTGGATCCCTGGGCTGGGAGGGTGTGCGGGGGTGGAGGTGAGGTCTGCGGGGGTGTGGAGGAGCCCAGGTGCAGCTCGCCTGGCGGCGGGGCGGGGCTGGGGCGGGGCCGGGGCAGGTCGGGTGTTTGCTGAGGCGAAGGGGCGGGCCTTGGCGCCCCGGGAGCTGCCCGGCAACTTTTCCCGGCTCACACCCGGGCGCGGGAGAGAAGACCTCGGGACGGCTCCTGGGGAGTTTCCGGGTCCTAGGGTCCCCGTGCAAACCCAGAGCAGCTCCAGTGCCCGGGGCGGCGGGCTCAGGATGCGGCCAGGACGGACAGGCGGCACACTGCTGCGGCTGGTGTTAGTGCTCAATCAAGGTAAGCGACGGGTTTGCTCCGCATGAGTTGCAGGAGGAACTTGCGTGGGTCCCGGGGGCAAAAGCGAGGAGTTCTGCGCCAGCGAGGCACAGGTGACGCGCGTCTCTGCTCTGATTCCACGTGGACCCAGGCGCCTAGCCATCCCAGCAGGATGGAGAGAGACTCCCCATTCCCGCTCTCCCTCGCCTGGTGTCCCCATAAGGCCCGGCTCACCCTGTCTGTAAAGCACCCTTCAAAGCTCGATACGCGCTTCGCTCTTAGGCACACACGCACGCGCACACATGCATGGGGGAGTAAAGATTAGTGGAGCGCCTGGAGATCCAGAATCCTGCTGCCGGGTTCAGACAGGTGCCCCGCCAGACCCGGACCCGGAGGTTCTGTGCGTCCCAGGAATCCGGTCCTGGAAGACAGCCTGCCCCTTAGGGCGATGCCTGGTGGCTTTGCAGGAGCCTGGGAGCCCAATAAGCTTATTTTTCAACCCCAGGGTGTGAATAATGTCCCTATTTCTTCAGGACGCAGCACTGATGTTTCTTCCCTTAGGGGACGTAGGAAAACCAAGCGCCTCTTCAATACTTGGCAGAGGGGAATTCTTCACGCCCTCCTGCCTTCTTCTTACTGTTGTAACGTCGTCTGTTCGACGGATGTAAACTTAGGTCAGGAAAAGTTCTTTTCCGTTTTCTGGATCGTAGGCGCCGCAACGAGAGATTTACCCGCAGCTGCAGCTCCAACGGCAGGGGGTTGAGAGCCGGGCCCACCCGTCGCCTGACTCCTTTTGCACTAAGTGGGGAAATGAGGCTGGGGGTACCCAGCTGCGGCGCAACCACGGTCCATCAAGAGTACTTTGCCCAGGGGACTTACCTGGCGGTCCAGTGGAGGGAGCGCGGGTTCGATCCCTAGTCGAGGAGCTAAGATCCCACGTGCCGCCAGGTGTGGCCAAAAAAAAAAAAAAGGCTACTTTCTCCAGACCATTATCCAGAGCCTCGTGTGTGCTTACTTCAAGAACTTTAGTTTACTTTTGGGGTTAGGTGGGGTGGGGGGAGTCGCATTTGTATATCATAGTTTGAATAGCTATCAAAGCAAAACAAACAAAAAAGTGGTCTCTGATTTTCAAGTGTTTTTACAAAGAGGAGAAATCTTTCTTAAACTGCCCTCCTTTGAGGCATTTAACCAGGATGCAGAAGACCCTGTAGCATTTTCTCCAGGTTAGAGAAAGAGAAATAACACGACCCCAGCGGAGAATAGGCATCGTTAGTTTTCCTTTCTAACCCTGGGTCTGGTGCTTCACAGATATTCTCTCCTGGGACCCCAAGAGTGTTTTGAGGGGCCATCAACCCTAACTTAGGGGTTTCAGAGAAAGTTGGATTCACCTTGAGAATCAGCTCCTGGACACCACCACCTTCCCAAGAGCTAATGGACATTTCAATGCAAGCCTTTCATCTCTCTTTAATTACCCATTATTAACAGAAGCTATGGAAATATAACATCATTTTCTTATCTTTGAAGTGTTGAGGCTTGTTCTTTAAACAGCAGTGAGAAATACTTCAGAGGAATGTAGTGCCGCAAGGCATGAAGTCAGGTACAGAGACTTTACCTGGAGTTGGTTAACATGCAACTCGCTGCAAGCCAGCAGAGGTGATTTAAAATGACATCTGTCCAAATAGTTTGTATATTTCCTCCTTCCTCCTGCTCCAGGTATTTACATACTCAAGGAACAGGTTTTCTCTTAATTCGGGGTAATCAGAATAAAACTTTGTTATTTGTTATCTGAACCCAAGTTCCCAGGGAAACAGCATCATTTTTTGATACCATGAATATCCAAGATTAAAATGAATAATTGAAAGTTCTAGGTTTGTGACAGCTGCAGTTTCTTATGGCATGACCCTATCTGTATAAAATTTTGAGTACTCATCATTACTATACAGACACACATGTAGTTGCTTATAAGTTATATCCATGTATATTTGTGTAATATAAATACCAAAAATTAAAATGTAAAAGACACATATGTGTATACGTTTATACATCTAGCACACACCAACCACTGTAGAAACTTAAAACCATCATATCTCACTTTAACACGTAGATTCAAATTCGCTTTCTATAAACATTCTCACAGGTATTTAAGAAAAAGCAGTGCTCATAGTTTGGTTTCATATTTATCACTTTTCATTGATCATTCCTTGGTTTAAGTTCTTGCAATCATTGAAATGGTACCCGGCAGGTTGAGGATGGAAAAGAAAGACCATAAGAGGCCTGGATAATCCATAAACTAAGTAATAGGTCCATAGGGAAAAGGGAAATGTGATTTTAAAATGCACGACATCACTTACACTGTCTAGTGTGTTGCTTGGCTAAGGATAATCCTTCCCTAGCCTCATCTCTTGCTATCTCTGGTACCCTGCCCGAATCACCTCCTATTTTCAGGTCCCTAATTTCCCCTCAGGCGGTAAATATTCTAATTTCCCTCTTAGTAAGCAAGTCCTCCTTTAGTATGTAATTTGGCAGCTCTTTCCCCCTGAAGCACCCTCCACCCCTGGCTTCTGTTCTCCCTGTTTGTCTCCTATTTTCCTGGCTGTTCTTTCTTAGTCTCCTTCCCAGGCTCAGCTGTTTGGCCCAGTCCTTGGTGTTTGCAGACTTCTAAACTCTTCATTTTACCAGTTCCCTCTGGGCCTGCTCCCCGCTCAAGTCAGCATCTCCAGCCAGACTCCTCTCCTGAGTTCCAGATCAGTGTTTCCATCTGTTAGCGAATATCTCCACCTAGATGCCCTATATGCACGTCCAACTCCACATGTCCCCAACTGAAGTAGATATCTGTCCTCTGAAATTTTTTCCTGCATTGTCTATTATTGTTTAAAGGCAGCATTATCCTGCAAACATGGAAATTTTCTCTTCAGGGATCTCTTCTCTTGTCTGCAACCTCACAAACTGTCTCTAAGTTCTGTCTGCTCTCCCCCACTCATGTACCTTCTGCTGCTGCCCAGTTCAGGCCCTCGCTTTTTTGTGTCTGGACTCCCACTGTCTTTAAGCTGGTTCTCCTGTGTTTGTCTCTTATCCCTCCAGTCCATTCTCTGCTTTGTCACCAATGTTATCTTTCTAAACACTTATCTGTATCCAATCACCCCTTTGCCTCAAACGTTTGGTGGCTTCGCATCTCACATAGCTCACAGTCCAAATTTTGTGGCACGTCAGAAAAAGTCCTTCGCCATCTGGCCACAGACTGCCTGTTCAGCTTCTCTACCACACTCCCCCGTGCACACTTACACACAAGCACACACACTGCACATAGGCACACTCACAATACACACACCCCAGAGCCATGTACATGCACCTATACACACCCTTCTGTGTTCTGACTGCACCTGAACATCCCATATTTGGTGTTAGCATATTTTCCAGACTATTTTCTTGGCCTTCACTGCCTTGATGCTTTTTCCCTTTTTTTTTCTCATCCGTTTGCAACTCACCGTTGTCCTATGCTAAAAGAGACAACCCCAAGTAAAATTATAAAGTAGGGAAGCTTTTATAACAAAAAGGGAAGTTTGAAGTAATCTCTCATTTCTGGGACCCACCCTCAACGACCTCTCTCATCTCAGCCTCAGCCCCTCAACCACCTTAGACCACCAGCTGATACGGTAACTCTCCTCCCCCATGGCTCTTCAGCTACACTGGCCCAACCTCGACTAAGCTTTGCTTTCCTACATACTGGTTCACAAGCCACTGTTTTGATTCACATTCATAGATTGGGGCTCTGGATTCAGTATTTAAAAACAATTACTCATACGTTTCTGATGTGCAGCCAGGTTTGGAAGTAATCACTTAAATATTAGCACTGTACCTTCTCTTACCTAACAAATTAAAATGCCAGAATTGTCTGTACCACCTTGTTTTGTGATGACCACCAAGTCAGGTGTATTTCACCACCAAGAGTCAGAGAATGCGTCAGTTCAAGTGAATTCCTTCTAAAGTATGTGATGACTGCTCCTTTCTTAGTGTGCTGAAAGCCATGGGTGTATAAAAAGGGAAAAGCCTGTTAATGCAAAGAGATGAGCTGCTAATGGTGGAATTTTAGACATTCAGCAAAATAAAGGCCATTCAGTCTGTGTGTTGAAAATAAAGAGTTTCGGGAAGAATAGGAAAGATATTTGGGACCGAAAGTGTCATCTTGACATCATGTAAATGTTACCACTAAAGTCACTATCAGCCCTGCTTAACTTGGGACATTACAGAAAGATCGAGCACAGTATAAGGGAAAGAACTATGGAAAGCTGTTACTCCAATCAACAAGTCAAAGATGTGGAGGGTATGTGTATGCATGTGTGCTTTTGTATCTTACGGTAACTGATGATTTACCTGGAGGAACACACAGAATAATGACTCTTAAAGAGAAGAATCTTGATACCACAAGTCCCGAGACAATAATAGGTCCTCTGTGTGAAAGTGACCCCTATGATTCTCCCTTCTGATGATACATAGGTGCTTTGTTGCTCTGGATGCAGTGAATTCCATAAAACTAGTTTTTGATCATATCTTTATGCAGCACTTGCTTTATGTAAGGCAACGTGCTGGATCCAGTGTAGAACCACTGGAAACTTGAAATGTGGTCCAGAGAGGTTGCAGTCCATTTGGAAACAAGTCTGCACATGAGGGAAAGACATTGTCTCAGTTCCTGGGGGCTGCCTAACCAATTTCATACCCTACCATCCTCCTTTCTGACAGAAGCCCAAGTACTGGGGTAACCCCTCCTCTGTCCTCTGCACAGCTAGGAGATCCAGGGAATGTTGAAAGGTAATTGGACTGAGCTAGTGCTGGTGGTCCCAGATCTCTCGCCAGTGTCTGATTTAGACGTGGACATATAATTGAGTTTTGACCAATGAGATATGGAGTGAGATCCGCTCAGGGACTCTGGGGAAAGAATTTTTCATTCCTAAGGGAGATGCTAGTTAATAAACATACTGTCAGGTCTAGATGTAAATCTTGGAACAGCTGTAGCCATCTTGCAACCATGATGTAAGGACTAGCTTGGAGATAAAGCCAGTACACTGGCCTAGTGGAAAGAGAGGAAGAAGAGGGTCCTTGATATTGTCTTTTATTGATAGTTACTGAAATTTCGAGCCATCATACATCTTGGTGTCTTAAAAAATTTCCGTGTAATTTAAAACTTGTTATGTTGTTCTTGTTATGTTGCTGTGTTGACTATGCCTATAACATAAAGATGTAAGTTTCTATAACATAATAGGTGTCATATGGTCTCATGCAGTTAATTGCTGAATGAATGATACAGAACTAGATGTTGAGTTCAGAGGATGGGGAAATATCACTGTGACACGTTTAAGTATCAGGCCTCTAGAGAGGCTGTCCTGGGGGCAGGAAATAATTGTTACCATTCAGATCTACTGTGAAAGGCCTTAGAGATCCAAGTTCAGTTCTTTGTAAATGACTGTAAGTGGTAATACAGTAATGTAATCACTAATAGGCCCCAAGTCTCCTAGTTCCTGGGGCCAGATGTTTTAGATACTTAAATAGGAAAGGAGAAGGCGCTATGCCCGGAACACATTACTCAAGGTATTCACAGAAAGTGAGAGCTGGGAGGTGGGTGGGTGCCCAACCGTGAAAGGCCTTGTAAACCCTGGAAAGGAGCGTGGAGTTTATCTGGAGGACAGCGGGAAGGCTCTGAAGGTTGTTAAGGCACAGTGACACGCTCCGGTTGGCCCCTCGACAGATCACTCTGGCAGCAGGGGGGATGGTGGAGTGAATGGAAGCCAGACTGAAGGCACCAAGACCACTTAGGAAAGAACTGGGTCTAGGTTTGGTGTTAGAGATGGCGGTGGTTCAGCTATACTCCAGTATAAAATAAAATTAAAAAAAAAAAAAAAAGATGGCAGTGGTAAAAACCCAGATAGTGGCAGTAGGGAAAGATAGCTGAGGACAGATGTGAAAGGTATTAAGGAGGAATGGACAGCATTTGGTGATTGATTTACGAGACCTGGGTTTCTGATGTAAACAACTTGGGGGGTGCCAGTCACCAAGACAGGAGCGCCGAAGGACAGCAAGGCTAGAGGAAAAAGAGAGCAGTTCAGGGGCTTCCCTGGTGGCGCAGTGGTTGAGAGTCCGCCTGCCGATGCAGGGGGCACGGGTTCGTTCCCCGGTTCGGGAAGATCCCACATGCCGCGGAGCGGCTGGGCCCGTGAGCCATGGCCGCTGAGCCTGCGCGTCCGGAGCCTGTGCTCCGCAACGGGAGAGGCCACAACAGTGGGAGGCCCGCGTACCGCAAAAAAAAAAAAAAAAAAAAAAAGGAAGAAAAAGAAAAAGAGAGCAGTTCAGCTTGACAGGTTGAGTTTGAGACATCCATGTGGATACGTGTAGTTACTAGATGGTTATGTGTAGCGGTGTCAGGAACAGGAGTGAGAGCAACATGGGGATAGAGATTTAGGAGTCGTCGGCATCTGGAGAGGGATTGAAGACATGATGTTGATGAGTCAGACGAAGAGAGAGGATGACTTTGGCTGCAACCTGAGGAGCTACCTTAGAAGGTCGGGTGAGGAAGCGGAGATGCCAAGGGAGAGAGAAGACGCAGCTGGATGAGGAGAAAGAGGACAGCACAGACTGGGGCACCGCGGAAGTGTTTCGAGAAGGAAGAGTCGGTCCACAGGATCAAAGTCCTCACAGAAGTCAGGCAGGTCTGACCTCCTGGGTGAGGGCAGTCATTGCTGAGGGGAAAAAACAGAACCAGAGTGGAGCCAGCTGAGGGGTCAATGGAAGGTGTGGGATGGGGACAGTGCCAGGAACTTTGGCAGGAAGGCAGGAGCTAGAGGGATGAGGTGGGAGGGGCTGCTTAAAAACAAACAAACAAGCAAACATTGGAGAAACTTGCATAAACATTATCATTGTGTTGTTTTTTTTTTACTTCTGTCACGGTACTGCACGGTACACTTGTAAGTTTTGAAATTTACATTGAGGCATCCGTATGTGGCAGGAGTCCGTGACACGAGAGAAGCAAAGAGGAGAAAAGGGGCACGCGTGTCCGTGGAAAGGATGCTGTCAGGGAGAAAGAAGTGGGAGGGGGAAACTGGATGACCCACAAGAGCAGCAGCTCCGAAAATATTAGAAACCACACATGATCACGTGAAGGAAGTCGAAGCAGGTTCTGGGCTATGAAGTGGAGAGGATATTAATTGATGAGAGAAAGGGGAAACTGACCAAGGCACACAGAGAGAAAACTCAAAACAATCTTTTCAGAAATCATAGTCCCATATAGCACAGAGAATTAGTGTTGTCTTTGAAAGGTTCTGGTCATAAAATATTAAAGCCTTTTATTCTGCATAACAGTGGGTTTTTTTCAAGGCGTTTTAAACATTTCTATTTAATATAAATTAGAAAAGAAATGAATGTCTACTCTTAATTTTTTTAAGGTTATAATTAGTTCAAGGTACTATTCAAGTGTTTTATCCAGTCTATGCCTGCTGATTCTTGTCACGTAAATTACATTTACTAACCAGTATAAACTCGAACTGCATATTTTTGTAATGTTTTCAGGTCCATTGAATATTGGGACTGTTCATAATTTTCAAATATATTTTTCCTCCTTGGAGAGAATTGTCTGTTCTGTTGACCAAACAGTTCATAGAAACTGGGCAACTTTGTCAATGAAGATTCCTGCATTATTATTCCATGTTCTGAAAGGGTAACTGCAATTCTTCCTTTTATTAGTTTAAAGGGACTAGAGCAGTTTTTACTGCAGAAACCGTACATAACTCCTGATCATTGAAAGGCTTTCTGTATAAAAATGAGGCTAATGTTTAAATGAGCAAAGGGGAAAAAAAAGAGTGATGGACACTGTATTGTCAGTGTAAGAGATTATTTCATTGTGTTCTGAAGAGCGTGTACAAAGCTATTGTGCCCCTGCATGCCTTGAACGTTGGCAGTTGTCATTCTCCTGATTCATTCGAAGGTGGCCTTTGTTTGTCTTTGTGTAGGCCTGATCTCATTTCCATGGATACCATGTAGAAATGCAGACCGAATGCAAGCTGGCTCTTGGCCAGTTCAGTAAGATAACTCTATTCCAAATTGTTTACCAGTTTTCTTCAGGTCCTTTAACCAAATAGCTTCTTGGACACTTGTTAGAATATGGACAATGAACCTTCTGAGTTGTATAACCTTTTGGTAACCATATTCTGAATACTAGTGCATAAAATATATATTTCAGAGAAATTGACTTAGTTTTCTGTGTACTTATTGTTTGGGGGGGTGGGGTGGGAGGACACAGCCTTGGTAATTGGGATACTTTTATGTGATCTTTATTTTCCTTTCAGTATAAAAACGTAATAGCCCATATAAAAAAGTCTTAATGCAAAGTGGAAAGATGGTTAAATAATTTATGTAAATGTCATAGTGTCGTAGTTCTTTCAGACTGCTATAACAAAATACCACAGACTGGATGGCTTATAAACAGCAGAAGTGTATTTCTCACAGTTCTGGAGGCTGGGGAGTCTAAGATCAAGGCGCCAGCGTGGTCGCATTGTGGTGAGAGCCCTCTTCCTGGTTCATAGCTGGTGGCTTTTTGCTATGTCCTCATACGGTGGAAGGGGCTAGGGGTCTCTCTGGAGCCTGTTTTATGAGGCACTAATACAGTTCATGGGGGCACAGCCTAAGCACCTCCCAAAGGCTCCCACCTCCTAATACCATCATCTTTTGGGGTTAGAATTTCAACATATGAACACAAACATTCAGACCATGGTATGTAGTAATTAAGAAGTCCCTTTTATTATTATAGTATTTAATTTTTGCCCCCAAGGAATCAGACTTTAACATATTAGTATCATTTTGGGGCGGGGGGCTATGGTTCCAGTGAAATATGACCTTAACCCTTTTTAACAGTATAGTCCCTTAGTCTCTTACCTTAATCTCTGTTCTCTCTTTTTAAAATACAATTTAGCCCCCAACCCGTATTCTATACATCCTTTAAGTAAGTCTCAATTTCACTGAGGCTTATGCACCCCAGGAAGCCTTCCCAACCACTAATCCAATTTAGTTGTCTTCCTCACGTGGACCCTTTCATAGCAGTTGTCACATTCTACCTCAATGATATGTTTACTTGGCTCTAAATCCTATAGATCGCAAACTCTGAGAAGACGGGGGTCATGTCTTCTTCACTTGTGCCAAGTTGAGTTTTGTTGAATGAATGAAACACGTATGACAGTTATTGTAACACGGGTTAAAGGCACACTTTCCGAATGAATGCCAAGCCGAAAACCTCCTAGTTCTTTCCAACTCGTATATGCCAAAACGCTTCTATTTGCAGGTTTATCCAAATTTGCTAAAATATTCCTTTAGTTGATCAAATTTTTTTTTTTTTTTACTTCCTTGAGAGAGTTTGTTTGCTTTTGGAATATTTTTCCTTTGTCTTGAAATGTCTAGCTAGGATAGCACTACTGACAAGTAACAAGATGAATAAAAGTATTAGGACAGTGCAGACATCTTTTTATCCCTAAAAAACCCTTTCTTGTTCCCCTCTTCTGTCCTCATAAAGCAGTACCATAATTTATCTTCAGCTTGACTCTCTCTCCCACTGAATACATTTTTAAGATCACCTTTCATCCTATTTATCATTGTATTCTCAGGACCTAGCATATAGTAAGCACCCAGAAAATGGTTGGTAAAAAAATTTTAAAATAAAAATAGAATTTTGATAATATGAGGTAAGTATGTCCATCAAAGTACTAAACTTGGTTAATACTTTCAGTTTATAGCTTTTCTTTATAAAGCAGAATATTTCAGTATCCTTATAGAAAATGACATATACTAACATTCTCATTAACAGAAAAAATATTTATATTTCTTCCTTTTGATGTTCATAAGTGTGAATGTAAATTATCATAGATATACTTGCCATTTATATGAAAATGACTCATTTACTTTTTTCACTTGGTATCTTTTGTATATACTTTTCCCTGTGACCCTCATATTTATAACTTTACATTAATACATCCTGCCATGTCATGGTTAACTATTGTCCCATTGTTGTATATTTAGGCTGTTTCCTGTGGGGTTTTTTTTTCCCCCTACTGCAAGTAATGTGGCTATAAATATCATTGTACAAGAAGCTTTTTCTTTTCTTTTTTCCTTTTGGACAATTTCCAAAAGCAACATTACTGGATCAAAGATGATCCGTATTTTTTAGCTCCTGTTGCATACTGAACACTGTGGTCATCACTAATGTGTGATTTTTACCAATTTTACCAACATTAGATTTTAATTTACTTTTTGTACTTTTTTTTTTAACTTCTTATAGGTTGATGAGTGTAACCTGGTGCTTCATATTTATTTTAATTCTCATGCTTTAATCAGAGTGCATTTCTAAGTTACTATTTTAAAATGCCTATCTTTTGAAAAATATATGTAGAGTAGGATATTCTAGAATTTAGGCCTAGAAGAAACCTCAAGAGATCATCTAGTAAATGCCTCATTTTTACACTAACCAGCTTTTGAAATGACTAAAGCCCAGGACTCTAACCTGCAGTCTATCATTTCAAGATAGCCTTCAGAATTTCCTCTGAAAATCTCTTTGACAAACTTCTCCTTGTCAGCTATTTCCCACAGATTGATTGCAATCCATTTTCATTTAAGGAGTGGCAGTCCTCTGGTTAAGATTTCCCTACTTCTGTGGGTCAGAACCTTTTATGGGGAAAGAGAAGACATTCTGTTTGCCAGAGCACTTGACCTTGAGTCTCCAAATCTGGAGATTGTTCTGGTTAACTATTGCCATGTAACCAATCACCCTAAAACTTAGTGGCTTAAAATGATGACCATCATTTGTTATCTCTCATGGTTTCTTGCATAGGACTTTGAGAAGAGCTTGGCTGGGCAGTTCTGGCTTGAGATCTCTCATGTAGTTACCTTCAGAGGGTAGGCAGCTCTCTCTCTTCACGTGGTCCCATCAAGGGGTTTCTTCAGCATGGCACCCTCTGGGTGGCCTGATTTCTTGCAAGGCGACTCAGGGACTTAAAGGCAAGTGTCCCCCTCAAAACTGGCAGAAACTTGCATGGTCTTTTCTAACCTAGACTCAGAAATCATACAACTACATCTATTCATCAGAGAAAGCCATACCTAGATTCTAGGGGAGGAGACTTACTCAGCGTCTTGATGGGAAGAATGTCAAGTAAGTCCCAGACATGTTTTGAAACTACCACAGTGACTTAGTCAACTTAATGGTGTTTACAAGACTGTTGCTTGTTTATATCATAGTTGTTCAACTTCGACATTGTTGACATTTGGGGACTAGATAATTTTTTGGGGGGATGGGGCAGTGGCAGTGGCAGGAGGGGCTGTCCTTCGCACTTTAGGATGATGAGCGACTTCACGGGCCTCCACCCACTAAATGCCAGTAGACACTCCCCTTCCCCGCAACAGTGTGACAACCAAAAATTTGTCCAGACATTACCAAAAGCCCCCTGAGGGACAAAATTGCTGCCAGTTGAGAAGCACTACATTAAACAAACATGTATTCATGTTCATGGCACCATGAAAGGAACTCTAGCTCTGAAGAGTAAATTTTAATTTTAATGCCATTTTTCTGGCTGACTTTGGATAAGTCACAGGCAAACTCTTCCCTACCTTGCTGGGTCATTGGGAGGATCAAATGGAATTATGAATGGAAAAGTATTTTGTGCACTGTAAAAGCATATATAATGTTACTTTTCAAAATTCATATCCTTGGTATTCATCCATTTTTATCATCATTCATTATGTTAAGGGACCTCAATGGAGTGTCTATGATAGGGTAGTAGAGTGTCAGACACAGGAGGAATTGGAGGATTCAAGGCAGCCCCTCCAGGAGCTCTGCTTTCCATTTCTAATGTTACCTGTGGAGGAGAATCCAGATCCTTACTGAATGTAAAATTTAACAGTCAAAACAAAGACTTTTAAGGAAAAGTTGCATTTTTCTTTCTTAATGAAAGCAGGAGAATGTTACATTGCTATATTCCAAACGCAGTTTTATGCTTTTGGCTTTTGCACTACTTTTATTATTTTTTTTTTAAGCACTATAGCTGTAAGCCAGACACTCTAGAGCTTAAATCTGTATATACAGTGAATGTGTGGTTCTTTTTAAAGGGCCTACAGTTTCTAAGTTTAGTTGCTTTATTTTTTTTTTGAGAGGAGGGGGGATGGGCTTTCTAAATTATTTCTGCAGTATTGTCCTTTCAGCATGAAGACAATGCTATTGAGAATGATTTCCTGTAATTTTGTACAGGTTCAAGGATCTAATGCGACCTATGACCATTTTCTGTTGTACATATTCTAGGTAATGATTAGCTACACTTGAGAGCTTGAAGTCTGTTTTCTTTTTTTTTCCCCAATATACTGTTATTTATTTATTTACTTATTTTTGGCTGCATTGGGTCTTCGTTGCTGTGCACGAGCTTTCTCTAGTTGTAGTGTGCGGGGGCTTCTCATTGCGGTGGCTTCTATTGCGGAGCACGGGCTCCAGGTGCACGGGCTTCAGTAGTTGTGACTTGCGGGCTCTAGAGCGCAGGCTCAGTAGTTGTGGCTCATGGGCTTAGTTGCTCCGTGACATGTGGGATCTTCCCAGACCAGGGATCGAACCCATGTCCCCTGCATTGGCAGGTGGATCCTCAACCACTGTGCCACCAGGGAAGTCCCATGAAGTCTGTTTTCTTAGTTTCAGAGTCAGGGTCTGAGTAACCCCATTTCCTGCGTTTGTGGTTTCCTGGAGGGTCCATGGGCTGATAATGTTTTCTTGGCTCTCATGGTGAGTGTGTCTCAGCAAAATGTAGACACGCTGTCCTCCTATCCATTGCACAGCAGTTCTCAGAGACTTAAATGGAAACTTATTCAGGATATGTATTTTTATGTGAGAGGTGAAAGTAGGATCACAAATTAACATGCCCTTTACAATTTCTCAAAAAGTGTGCTATTATCAGTAATATATAACGATATTAATAGTAAAAAAATAACAAAAACAAGCTGTCTTTACTGAGTGCTCATCATTTGCTGGACACTGGGTTAGAGTTTTATATATACTGTCTGATCACAATAAGGTAGGCTCATAGATTAGGTCTGTTTCACGGGTGAAAAAGCAGTGGCTTATATAGGATGAGGAGCTTGTCCAAGGTCACAGAGCTATTCCAACCTCAGAGGCCAAGCTTTTAGGCTCTACGAGGTACTGTTGGTCTTGCCCTCTATGTGGATTTTTCAGTTAAAAAAAAAAAATCCTTGTACTTCCAGCACTGGCATACTTCTGCCACTACATCACCCCAAAATATAGGGTTCTCCTAAAGCTAGATAAAAAGCAAAGTTAAATGTTCTCTAAAATTCTAAATAGAAAATAAAATGTGTGTATATTTGTATATACATATGTATGTACATATTTATTAATCTTTTAATCTATCTCTATATGTATCTTCTCAGTAACCTGCATTCAAGCATCTTCCTTTGAATCAGTCCAGAACTTATATTTATTGATAAACCTGGTCTTTACTGATCTCCCATTGTATGTATAACTTATTATTATGTGGAAAGGCGAAACAATCAGCAGTCCATCTGTTAATTCAATTGATTATTGATCTACAACCATGTAGATACTCTGAGTATGGGGGAATATAGCAGTAAACAAAACAGACAAACTCCCTACTTTTCGGGACAGGCAGATTTACCATAAAACAAGGGAAGCTTAAGCTTCAGGCACCCTCACTCTGCAGGCCTCTTCCCATGTATTCACATGCCTGATATTTTTATTAAATATGCAAAAGTTCAGATGATTGTCTCTTTTATACCCTAAAATAACATATTTCAACAAAGACATCAACAACAAACTGTTTGATAAATGTCATCAGTTCAAAACGTTTCTGGATTAATCCCTTTAAAAGAAAATTTGAGGTACCTTGAAATATTATAGCTTCTGTATGATACTGGAAAACAGTCCTAAACATTTACATGACATTACAAATAAGGTGTTGTGAACATGAAAGAAACTTTCCTTAACTGTAAATAATAATAATTTTAAACATTCAATTTACCATGCCCAAAAAATTACTCTTTAGAGAGTATGATTTTATAAAGTTATCAAGTAAAGAGGTGATCAAAAGATATAGAGCCCAGGCAAAATGTATTACAGACGTACGTCAGGCAATCAGGAAAAGGTATGTTTTTTTAAAAATATATTATTCAGGTTTTAAAACTATTTGTTTGCTAGGATTACTTTCCTCATTCTAAACAAAAAGTTAATTTTATACCTGAATTTGTTTCACAATTTTATAATTTTTTCCTTAAAGAGACATTCTGTCCCAAATTGGAGACATGTCAATCCCTACAAAACTTAACTCTTCTAATACAGATTCTAATGAGGGTGGAAGACAAATTAAAAAGATAAATACATAACATAAGAGGTAGTAATGCACAGTAAGGGGGACAGAGAATGCTGGGCAGGGAGTGGGAAGCAGGAAGATTTTTTTTTGCTTGGGGTTATATTATATCTATTGTTATATAACAAATTATCACACATGGGGTAACTTAAAATAATATACATTTATTATCTTACAATTTCTGTGGGTCAGGAATTTGGGCATGGCTTCACTGAGGTCCTTTGCTTCAGGATCTCTCATAAGGCTGCAACAAGGTGTTGGCCAGGGCAGGGGTCTCATCTGAATTCTTAACTGAGGAAGGATCCACTTCTGCTCATTTTCATTGTTGGCAGAATTAATTTTCTCCAGGACTAGTAGACTGAGGGCCTCAGTTCCCCACTGGTTCTCAGTGGAAGGCTGCCTTCAGTTCCTTGCCCTGTGGGCCTCTTTGCTTCATCAAAGCCAACAAGAGAAGGCATCTACTAGCAAGATGGAAGTTACAATCTTATGTAATGTAATTACAGAAGTGATACTCTGTGATATTTGATTCTGCATTTTGAATCTTCATTCCTATTGGTTTGAAGTCACAGATCCTGCCCTCAAGGGGAGAGGATCACACAAAGGCATGAATAGCAGGAGAGGGGGATCCCTGGGAGCCCCCTGACCACCACAGGTAGTGAGGAATGGCAGCTCTGATGGGTCGATGTTTGATGTAGAAACAGAACACTGTCTGGGAAGAGTGTTCCATGCAGAAGAAACAAATGCAAAAGGCCTAAGGTCAGAGTGAGTTTAAGGAAGAGCCAGGCGAGTGAACTAAAAAGATAGGATAGGAGGTGAGGTCAGACAGGGTGGGGAGGCAATGAGTATGCAACTATCAAGAGACAAAACATACACAAGAGAACAGTAAGTAACATTTCGAGGTAGTACATCACAATAAGAGATGCAGATGGTGAATTGTAAGATGGGTGTGTACAGGCTAAAATCATAGGGGAAGACCCAAACCAAAAGTTTATAGAGAAGTGGCCTGTGAACAGAGATATAATAGAAGAAATACTACCTCAGTTATGTCTATTGTTTCCATACATGGCCTCGAGATGTGTCAGGCATATCTTGTTAATGAGCAAGCTATTCAACAGGCGCTGACTTGCTAAATGCACAAGAATGCTATTCTGAGAGAGAGAGAGGGAGAGGAAGAGAGAGGAGTTTCTCCTTTCACATAAAAGGAATTTAGGAAGATACTGTTAAAATAGAAAGTGAATTGATGAGCTGGTGTTCCAGTACTTTACCCCATCCTCTTGGCCATTGGGAGCCAGTGAGTCTGCCAGATGGCAGCTCATCCTCCAACATCTTCATGAAAAAAAGAGAATATATTGAGTTGTTAGGAAGCACTGTCATAATAAATGGACTTCAGAAGCAATTGCTATAGACTTTTGAAGATGTTCATTGCCTGCAAGATCAGAAATTGTGAAAGGGCATCAAAATCACCCAACAATGTGCGCAATACCCTAATACTTGATGTAGTTACTTTGTCACAAAATAACGACTTGTATTTTTTTCATACAAAATGTGAACCTTAAATGATATAACTTGAATTAGTATATATCTCTCCTGTATTTATATATGCACATCTGTATATTGACAGGCTTATCTTTGAAACGCAGCATAGTAAATTGAAAATTTCTGATATTATCCAATTTCCCCCATCTTAGTCTGCTGGAGCTGCCGTAACAAGACACTACTGAATGGGTGGCTTTAACAACAGAAATTTATTTTCTCACGGTTCTGGAGATAGTAGTCCAAGATCAGGAGGCCATTAAGGTCGGTTTCTGGTGATGCGCCTCTTCCTGGCTTGTAGACTGCTGCCTTCTGGCTGTGTCTTCATGTGCCCTTTCCTCTGTATGTACATGCAGAGAGAGAGATCTGGTGTCTCTTCCTCTTCTCATATGAACACCAGTCCTAATCAGATTAGGTTCCCACCTTTATGACCTCCTTTAACCTAATTACCTCCTTAAAGGTCCTATCTTCATATATAGTCACATTAGGAATTAGGGGTTCAACATGGGAATTTGGGGAAGATGTAAGTCATCCATAACGCCCCTTTAGGCTTAACTACATAATAATGCATTTATTTCTGCACGGAAGTGATGCACATGTTTCTTTAATATGAGTGCAGAGTAAATGCCAAATAAATGATACATGCACACATCATTTTTTAAAAAGTGGCCATAAATTATGAAGCAGAACAAATTATGAAATTATTACCCAGATATTAGCTATAATCTCTTTGCTTCTTAGAATTGAAATATAATTCTTTTGAATCCCTATTCCACCCTTATAGGAAAATATAGTGCTCTCCCAAGATTTCTCTGAACCCCCAGGAGTTATCCATTTTCATTTTCATTCAGCCCTCAATATCCAGACTGGGGAGTTTTTGTTCTCCACCCTGACAAGTCTGATACTTGATTTTACGCTATGTAAAAACTAATACATTAGCTCGTTACAGTTTCATGGATGCTGACAGCTGACATGAGGTTCCTGAGTCAGAGACCAAGGACTTTATTACTCATAGCATGACAGGTAGCACGAGCATGTTTACATCAGTTTCCCTGTGCTGCCCCACAAAGTATCATGAGGGCAGCGGGAAGGGATCCAAATGGAAGCCTGCACACATTGAGTAGGTTGCATTATGAGAGAGGAAAACTGAATTTGGTGACCTGCTGTTTTACAGCAAGAATTCAGCAAACCCATTCTTTGTCCTGGAGAGTGAGATTACCTTACCCTCAAGGTTTCTTGCTGCAAACACAACCCTGAAAAAATGGCCCAGGTAAACATCGGGCAGGATCTAACTTTACTGGCATACCCATCATATTGAATTGAATGGTGGTCCCCAAAAGATATTTCTATATCTCAGTCCTCAAAATCTGTGAATATTACCTTGTTTAGATAGAGGGGCTGTGAAGATCGCCTTGTGGAAACTGTTGGGAGAAACATGAATGTCGAAGCCCCTTCCAGTGAGGGCTCAGAAGGAAACGAGGAACATGTTGGAAACTGAAGGAATGGTGATCCCTGTTACATAGTGGCGGAAAGTTTGGCCTAACTGTGTCCTACTGTTGTGTGGGAAGCTTTCAAGCAATTAACTTAGGTATTTAGCTGAGGAGATTTCCAAGCAAAATGTTGAGGGTGCAGGCTGCTTTTTTCCTTGCTGAATGTAGTAAAGTGCAAGAGGAAAGAGATAAATTGAGGAAGGAAGCATTAAACAAAATAAGAACAGTACTTAATGATTTGAGAAATTCTTAGTCTATCCAGATTCAAAAAAAAAAAGAGCAAATATTAGGAGAGTCATTGTTAGGAAAGTGTGCTCCGAGGAGAAGGCCAGGGGTGTGGCTGGAAAACGTTTTGCTGAATGGATTAGGCGTGTGATTCCTGGATCCTCTCAACCGTCTCAGCAGAGGCCAGGAAGAGAGAGTTATCCAGGAAAGATCTGTGGAGAGCTCTCTTGTCAAATGGCACAGATCCCCATGACATACACAGGAGACCTACAAGGTTTTTAGGAATGTTGTCTCAGCAGAAATGCTGCTCTTGGACTGAAGGGGACACAGAAGAAGAGGCCAATAGAGCTGTTGCAGGCCCAGAGGACAGAGCCTTGAGCAACAGAGGATTATTTTCAGGCCTGAGAACCTAACGGAATTTGACCTGCTATGTTAAACTTTCTTGGTACCAGCGACTCCTTTATTCCTTCTAATCTCTCCCTTTTCAATGGAAATGTCTCTCACATGCCTGTCACACCATCCTTTTTTAGAAGCAAAGAAATTATTTTCTAGGCCCCAGACCCCCAGATGGGGAGAAATTGGCCCCAAGACAGATCATACCTGGAGTTTCACCCATCCCTGATTTAGACGAGAGTGTTTCTCCTGGACTCTTAAGCACAGTTCTTCTAGGAACCTTTGCTGTCCCCTAAGAGAGTTCCCCCGTGTCTTGGTGATAACTGGACCTTCCTGCTGCCCCTGCCTCTGCCAATACCTCTGCAGCCGCTGAGGACCAGTCCCCACCAGCCATGGGATAGAGATTTGCTCCACATTCTTAAAGCAGTGACACCCTGTGCTTGCACTTTCATAGAGATTCAGACCTTAGAGTTCATGTATATGAGTAAGTTGGATTTTATTTTATTTTTTATTGAGATATAATTGACATAATATTATATTAGCTTCAAGTGTACAACACAATTAACTTTTAGAATTTTTATTGGAGTATATTTGACTTAATATTATGTTAGTTTCTGGTGTACAGCAAAGTGAATCAAATATATATATATATATATATATATATATATATATCTCCATCCTTTTTCAGATTCTTTTCCCATGTAGGTTATTACAGAATACTGAGTAGAGTTCCCTGTGCTAATCAGTGGGTCCTTATTAGTTATCTATTTTATATATAGTAATGTGTATATGTTAATCCCAATCTTCTAATTTATCACTTTCCCCCCACATTTCCCCTTTGGTAACCATATGTTTGATTTTGAGATCTGTGAGTCAGTTTCTGTTTCATAAATAAGTTTATTTGTATCATTTTTTATTAGATTCCACATGTAAGTGATATCATATGATATCTGTCTTTCTGTCTGACATTACTTAGTATGAAAATCTCTAGGTTCATCCATGTTGCTGCAAATGGCATTATTTTGTTCTTTTTTATGGCTGAGTAATATTCCATTCTATATATGTACCACACCTTTTTTATCCATTCCTCTGTTGATGGACATTTAGATTGTTTACATGTCTTTCCTATTGTAAATAGTGCTGCAGGGAACATCGGGGTGCGTGTATCTTTTCAAATTATGATTTTCTCCAGATATATGCCCGGTTGTGGGATTGCTGGATCATATGGTAGTTTTATATTTAGTTTTGTTTTTGTTTTTGTTTTTTTATGCCTGCGTTGGGTCTTTGTTGCTATGTGCGGGCTTTCTCTAGTTGCTGCAAGGGGGGGCTACTCTTTGTTGCAGTGCGCGGGCTACTCATTGCGGTGGCTTCTCTCGCTGTGGAGCACGAGCTCTAGGCACACGGGCTTCAGTAGTTGTGGCACACAGGCTCAGTAGTTGTGGCTTGCGGGCTCTAGAGCACAGGCTCAGTAGTTGTAGCACACGGGCTTAGTTGCTCCATGGCATGTGGGATCTTCCCGGACCAGGGCTTGATCCCATGTCCCCTACATTGGCAGGCAGATTCTTAACCACTGTGCCACCAGGGAAGCCCTATATTTAGTTTTTTAAGGAACCTCCATACTGTTCTCCATAGTGGTTGTATCACTTTACATTCCCAGCAACAGTGTAGGAGGGTTCCCTTTCTTCACACCCTCTCCAGCATTTATTGTTTGTAGATTTTTTGATGATGGCCATTCTGATTGGTGTGAGGTGATACCTCATTGTAGTTTTAATTTGCATTTCTCTAATAATTAGTGATGTTGAGCAGCTTTTCAGGTGCTTCTTGGCCATCTGTATGTCTTCTTTGGAGAAATGTCTATTTAGGTCTTCTGCCCATTTTTGATTGGGTTGTTTGTTTTCAACACAATGATTTGATACATGTATATATTGCAAAATGATTTCCACAATAAGTCTAGTTAACATCTGTTACCACACATAATTACAAATTTTTTTCTTGTGTTGAGAGCTTTTAAGATCTATTCTCTTAGCAACATTCAAACATACAATACAGTATTATTAACTATAGTCACCATGCTGTACCTTACATCCCCCTGACTTATTTTATAACTAAAAGAGTTCTTATATTTTTGTTTACTACTTAACAGACACTTCCTCTCAAAAATGCCAGCATACATCTGCAGGAATGGGCCAGAATGAAATAAGAGAGTCCTAGTTAAAAATACTCCTCTCTTCCCAATTCTACCTCTTGCTTTTGGCCTTAATTCTCTTCTCTTAACATGAAATTTTTTTGCCCTTTAACTCTCTGGATCTTTTTGCAAATGAACCCCTTCCGGGAAAAGGCAGCCCCACCTGCCCTTCAATGTATGTAGATATGCTTAAGTTTTGCATTAGCCACACAAATTAAACTTTCCTACCATCTTCTACTACAAATATGTGTCATTGAGCTCTGACAATGATATCATGGAAATCAAGACACTTCCTGACAAAATTTTGTGTTGAATATAGAATGATATATTTTGTTTAATACATTTATTTCTGCCCTTGTTTTCTGAAGATTTTGTTCCTTTCTGAGCTTCACTACATATTGAGAACAAAACTGGGTTGACTGTCTCATTACCAAACATATATTTATTTCTCTTTTGAATTATCGTATAATTTAAAATCAGGTTCCAGAATAAAGTGGGAGAATGAACTCCATTTTTGCTTAAACTAATTCTTAATTATTAAAGTTTCCCAGAAATCTGTTTCAGAGATGATCAGGAACTCTCAGGGCAGGAGGCGCTATAAAATTTTTTAATGAGTGGAAGAAAAAAGAAGTTTGCATTAATCAATGTGTGCTTAACTATCTGGTTTGCCTGTGGATATAAAAATGACAACAAGCCAGGTTATAATCAAGGATGAAACACGACACCCTTTTATTTGCGGACAGAGAGGAAATTAGTTAACCCTCCAGGACATACATTGCTTATTTTCACAGTAGGTTTTGTGAGATTCACTGAATACTTGGGCTCGGTTACTATCAACAAATATACAGCAAGGTCACCTTGGATAAGTACTTTGCTGCACTATTACTGCATTCACAGGCATCTGCATGAGGACAGGAGGGAAGAGTTACACTCTGACATGACCCTGACAGGACAAGGCTGAAGTCACCTTGAAACTCACTGCATCTAATATAGACCTGGAATGTATAAATTAATAATTTATGACTTGCTGGGCCAGTTTCTCACCGTCCCCATACTTTTCTCTTTCACTTCTCCATCATACTGAGCAGCATGTTCGTTGGGCCTGGAATGACCTTGGCCTTCCTCTTTATGCAGTGAATTCCAGCTCATCCTCCAAGGTCCATGGATTGCCACCTCTTCTATGAAGCCTTCAAACTCAGATGTACCCTCTTCTCAACTTTTGGATCAGGGTTGTTTTAGCTTTCTGAAATTTAATACTTATCCCATGATGATATAACTGTTCATTATTTTATTCCAGTTACAAGAATGGAAGCTCAAAGACAGCAGAGATCTTGTCTGTTCTGTTCATTGCTATATCTCCAGGACCTAAGAAAATGCCTCGCACAAAGGAGTTGGATAAATATTTTTTGAGTGATTCATTTCTTAGTGTGTGGGCATGTTTGGGGGGTAAGGCAACCCAATGAACCAAATAGGGTTGTTATTTTCCATATGATTCAGTTAATTTATGAGAACAGACATAGGAACACATTACTATGACCAGTGAGATTGTAAAGAGGAAATAGACATTGAATTAGACAGAATACTTACATTAAATTTTTAGAAGCTAATTAGCTATCATAGGCAAAGTGTGAAATGGTGGCATAGTGAGTTTTAAATATATATTTGAGGAAAATAAGTATAGTGAACTGAGATTGTCCAGATTTATCAAAAGTGGCAGGCTCTTGAGGGAAGGATTGAAGTACAGGAAAGAAGAGGTTTAGTATCAATGGAATGAAGGAATGGTGATGGAGAAGGACATGTTTTGTGAGAAAAATGAGCAGACCGTTTATGAATGGAAATTCTGGACAATAAGTTTGAGAAGATGAGCCAGACCAAGACTCAGATATCAACTACCAATTATGTGACACTGAGCAAGAAAGACATCTAATCTCCATGAGTTGCAGTTTCCATATTTGTACATTGGTAATAATAGCTAGGTTTTGCTGTTTCACAAGGTTGGTGGGGATCAAATGAATCAAGATGATTCTGACATAGGCGGACAAACAGAAGCATTAAGTAATAGTAGGCTACAAATTGGAATATACATTATGGTTTAAATATTAGAGGGAAAAAATACTGGAAGGAAATGAACTGCCCTTGCATGAGAATGATATGATTATGAGTGATCTTTCTCCCCCTAATTTTGTCTATATTCCAAATCATTATCAAAGAACACATATTCATTAAACATTCATTTCATTCAACAAATATTACCCTAGGTGCTGGGAAAATAGGAGTGAATAAAAGAAATAAGATCTGAGCTCTCAAGTCGCTTAGATTTTAGTAGGCAGAGAGACACAAAACAATGCAGATACATAAGATCACTTCAGATGATAAGCGCTGCGATATTGGGGTAATGATGATGGATGTTGCTGGTAGAGGAGGGAGGGGAGGTCTCTACGAGAACAGCAGAGACTTGAGCAAAGACTTAAATGGTGAATAGGTGGCAGGACACAAATACCGAGTGGGGAAGAGTGCTGTAGGCAGTGGGTCAAGCCGCTGCAAAGGCCATAAGCAGAATGAACTGGATGTGTTCAAGGGACAGAAGGAGAGCCAGTGTGGCTGGAACACAGTGAGCGAGGACAGTGGTGGAAAGTGAAAGTCACCAGATACACAAGGGCCAGATCATGAAGGGCTTTTGAAACTGTGGTAAGGAAATTGGATTTTATTCTCAGACATTGGGGTATTTTAAGCAGAGAGATGAAATGATATGATTTACATTTTTAACTAATAGTTTATATATGTGTGTATATACACATGCATATATGTACGTATACACATAGTATATACATATAAGTATGTATACACACATTTGTGCATATATATAATAAAATTTAACTGCTACGTGATAAAATGGACTCCATCGTGATTTCATGTCATGCTGTGATCTGCCAAGGTCTAATTAATGGGGAAAAAAATGAGGTCATTATATATATGACCATATGTGATCTTTCTAGCAAAAGATATTTTAAAAGAGGAGACAGTTTGATATCACCCCCCCAAGCTTTTACTAGTTTGTTAGATAATTGGTAACGTATTTAAATAGGATTTATTGAGTTCTGCACTATGGGGTAAAGTTAAACTGTTGATTGGAAACACCAATATTCTGAATGTCAGTTCTGGTTCTCTGCTTACTTTGCTACATTATTTTCGTTTGCATTTTATTTCCTGAAAAGTATAAAGAAGCAGTGGTGCATATCAAAAATAGATATTAAGGAGAAAATTTGCAAATGTGAAGCTGTGTAGATTTTGCTACAGAGTATTTGAAAATTATGATTTGTCCTTCTCTTCCTGGCAGCACATTTATTTCTAAAAAATAATAGTGAGCTGAGTACTCGAGTGAACAAATCCGCAGTAGAATGATTTTGGCAGGTAAAGAGGCACGTCAACTACTTTAAGTCCCCAAAGCTTCATCACTGACCTCATTATTCCTTTGGAGCACATTTCAGAATCTGTCCCCAGAAGTACATGGGCATAATGGAAGAGCCAGCCCTTTTCCTCCATCCTTTCAATGCCTGAAACAATAGATTTATGGAATACTGTGCACTTTCAATGTGGCCCAGAAAGTGGGTTATTCCTTTGTGAAAACACATATTAATGGAACTTTGATGTCAGTTTTGAAAAGTCCACTCTGCCTTCAGTGTCTGCTAAGGTAACTACTGATCTCAAACAGCTTGAAGCCTGTTCCCATCTCCATAGAGAACGTTAATATCCACACAACCTTCTTTCTCTAGAATGTAGGATGACCAGCATTAATGCTGTCAGTGTCAGAGGGGGAGACTTCATCAACCTTACTCTTTACCCTCTTTCCCTTTCCATCACAAACAAGGTTTTTTAAAGAGGTCTATCCAGGCTTTATCCTATCAAGGCCTTTGTTGTTTTTGAAAATGAATATCATTTCTCGAACACTCAGAAAGAAGCATCAAAAAGCAAAACCACTTCTGCAGTTCCTGCTGGAATAAAAGATATGACCCCTTTCCCTTACATTTTCATTCTCAGAAATGATCCTTTCTGAAAAAAATGATACAATTTTCAAGCAGCTGTGATTTTTTTTTTACCTCCTTTGATGTAGTCAGCAATGCTTTTTCAACAGACATTTCATATAGAGTTCGTGTCAAGATCTTCAGGGAGATTCAGAAGAAATAGAAGATAACCTTCCAACCCTGCCCTTGGGTGGTTTAGAGTTTTGCATTAGGAAGGACAAATAGAACTGAAGTTACTTAATCCCTAGAGGTAATATGTTGTTTAAGAGTTCAAGCTCTTCAATCAGACAGCCCCGTGTTCAAATCCTGCCCTTCCCTTATCACTTTCTACCTGTGAGACACACTTATCTCCAGGAACCTCAGAAATTTCTGCAAAACAAATATAATATTAGCAATCAGGGAATTCCCTGGCTGTCCAGTGCTTAGGACTCCATGCTTCTGTTGCAGTGGACACAGGTTTGATCCCTGGTTGGGGAAGTGAGATCCTGCAAGCCGTGCTGTGTGGCTGGAAAAAAAAAAAAAAAAAGTCATATTTTAGGATTGCTATGAAGATGAATGAAATAATGAATCATGGAAGTAAAGTACTTAGCATGGTGTCAGAGCCCCAAATTAGTACTTAAAAATCAGTAGCCTCTATTTCTTGGTAAACATTGATAAAGAGAATAATTATTACTTCAAACACTTTTTTTTAAAAGTGGCCTTTGATAATTGTATTACAAACTTACATTCACAAATTGTAAATATGGACTACGTTTTTATTTTTCCTTCATAGGCATTTTAAATTGCTGTGTGGCGTACAATGTTGGTCTCCTGGAAGCAAAGATATTTTCTGGTCCTTCAAGTGAACAGTTTGGCTATGCAGTGCAGCAGTTCATAAATCCAGAAGGCAACTGGTAAGAATAGTCTCTTCTTTATCACTTCAGTAAAAACACTAAATTTAATATTTGACTACAATTGCTTGTTCAAATTGGTGCATGTATATGTTACTAATGGGTAGTCCTCAAATATCCGTAAATGAAGGATTTTTCTTTGGGAGTTGGTAACTCTCAGATTAATAATTAATGGGATGGCATAAAGGTACCTTTTTTAAACCTAGATAGAAAATTTTCTATAAATATTCCATAGTAAATTCATAATACCAGATTTTGACCATTTAATGTTAGATAGATAGGTAGATAAATACATTTGTCTTCCTTTCTTACTCTGTAAACTAATATCCATTAGGCTTTGTAAATGCTCAGCTGGCTAGTGCTGCCGCTGGACCATTTCTAGATGGTAGAATTGTTCCCTAAATTTTCTCCTTCAGCAAAGCTTTGTCTACTGGCTTCACTCTAAGTCAGCGTTCCCTACTCCAGGTGACAAAGGGTCCTCACAAGCATTCATACTCCCTTTTGAAGCAGAAGGCTCCAGACAGATCCTAGCTCATCTGGAGCTCTTTCCAATGAATAAATGGGCTGTTGTTGGCTTATCAAATAAGGGCTATAATTTATACCTGTCAACTAAAAAAATTATTCACAACCTAAAAGTTGAGAGTTACGTTTTATCCGGTGGGAAATTTTAGAACTTCAAGCCCTGGAGGCCACATCTCAAGTAACCCTGAGAGAACTGCTCCCAGGAGGCGAGGGGGGAGCCAGGATATATACGAGTTTTGCAACAAAGGGCAGGTAGTCTGAACGTCAAAAGAACGAAAAGAATAAAATACCTAGGAATAAACCTACCTAAGGAGACAAAAACCCTGTATGCAGAAAATTATAAGACACTGATGAAAGAAATTAAAGATGATACAAACAGATGGAGAGACATACCATGTTCTTGGATTGGAAGAATCAACATTGTGAAAATGACTCTACTACCCAAAGCAATCTATAGATTCAATGCAATCCCTGTCAAACTACCACTGGCATTTTTCACAGAACTAGAGCAAAAAATTTCACAATTTGTATGGAAACACAAAAGACCCCGAATAGCCAAAGCAATCTTGAGAACGATAAACGGAGCAGGAGGAATCAGGCTCCCTGACTTCAGACTATACTACAAAGCTACAGTAATCAAGACAGTATGGTACTGGCACAAAAACAGAAAGATAGATCAATGGAACAGGATAGAAAGCCCAGAGAGAAACCCACACACATATGTTCACTTTATCTTTGATAAAGGAGGCAGGAATGTACAGTGGAGAAAGGACAGCCTCTTCAATAAGTGGTGCTGGGAAAACTGGACAGGTACATGTAAAAGTATGAGATTAGAACACTCCCTAACACCATACACAAAAATAAGCTCAAAATGGATTAAAGACCTAAATGTAAGGCCAGAAACTATCAAAGTCTTAGAGGAAAACATAGGCAGAACACTCTATGACATAAATCACAGCAAGATCCTTTTTGACCCGCCTCCTAGAGTAATGGAAATAAAAACAAAAATAAACAAATGGGACCTAATGAAACTTCAAAGCTTTTGCACAGCAAAGGAAACCATAAACAAGAGTGGGAGAAAATATTTGCAAATGAAGCAACTGACAAAGGATTAATCTCCAAAATTTACAAGCAGCTCATGCAGCTCAATAACAAAAAAACAAACAACCCAATCCAAAAATGGGCAGAAGACCTAAATAGACATTTCTCCAAAGAAGATATACAGATTGCCAGCAAACACATGAAAGAATGCTCAACATCACTAATTACTAGAGAAATGCAAATCAAAATTACAATGAGATGTCATCTCACACCAGTCAGAATGGCCATCATCAAAAAATCTAGAAACAGTAAATGCTGGAGAGGGTGTGGAGAAAAGGGAACACCCTTGCACTGCTGGTGGGAATGTGAATTGGTACAGCCACTATGGAGAACAGTATGGAGGTTCCTTAAAAAACTAAAAATAGGGCTTCCCTGGTGGTGCAGTGGTTGAGAGTCCACCTGCCGATGCAGGGGACACGGGTTTGTGCCCTGGTCCAGGAATATCCCACATGCCGCGGAGCGGCTGGGCCCGTGAGCCATGGCCGCTGAGCCTGCGCATCCGGAGCCTGTGCTCCGCAACGGGAGAGGCCACAACAGTGAGAGGCCCACGTACCAGAAAATAAATAAATAAATAAATAAATAAATAAAAATAGAAATACCATATGACCCAGCAATCCCACTACTAGGCATACACCCTGAGAAAACCATAATTCAAAAAGAGTCATGTACCAAAATGTTCATTGCAGCTCTGTTTACAATAGCCAGGAGATGGAAGCAACCTAAGTGTCCATCATCGGATGAATGGATAAAGAGTATGTGGCACATATATACGACGGAATATTACTCAGCCATTAAAAGAAACGAAATTGAGTTATTTGTAGTGAGGTGGATGGACCTAGAGTCTGTCGTACAGAGTGAAGTAAGTCAGAAAGAGAAAGACAAATACCGTATGCTAACACATATATATGGAATCTAAAAAAAAAAAAAGTCATGAAGAACGTAGGGGTAAGACGGGAATAAAGACACAGACCTACTAGAGAATGGACTTGAGGATAGGGGGAGGGGGAAGGGTAAGCTGGGATGAAGTGAGAGAGTGTCATGGTCATATATACACTACCAAACGTAAAATAGATAGCTAGTGGGAAGCAGCCGCATAGCACAGGGAGATCAGCTCGGTGCTCTGTGACCACCTAGAGGGGTGGGATAGGGAGGGTGGGAGGGAGGGAGATGCAAGAGGGAAGAGATATGGGAACAGATGTATATGTATGACTGATTCACTTTGTTATAAAGCAGAAACTAACACACCATTGTAAAGCAATTATACTCCAATAAAGATGTAAAAATAAATAAATAAATAAATTAATTAAAAAAAAAAAGATGACTGTTAATTAAAGAATACCAGATATGTCAAGTTAAAGGATTTAGCGCTTTTCTATGTACGGAAGATGCAAGAATCTGAACTCACTGAAATCATTCCTTTGATGTGCACCTCAGCTATCTGGGGCCAGTATCCTGTGTTTTCCTACCCTGCGTTTCCTCAGGGCTCACCGAAGGGAGTGGCTGCAGCTTGTTGGCTGCTAGATGGCAGGTATTCTTTCCTTCCTGTGCCCTCAGGGCTCACCAGCTCATCATTGGCTGTGGCTGCAATGCTGATGACTGTGGCATCCTTTGTTTACTGATATGGCAGGCAATATTCCATCTTTCATACCCTTTTTCCTGTGTGTACTTATGTCTGGTGCTCTAAAAAATGGAATTCAAAGAAACACTCAGAATCCAAATTATCCACATTTTGAAGCGTGCCTGTCTGTATGGTGGGGAAACAAAATGAAATTATCACTCATACGGGTAGTGTGTCACAGAAGGCATCTTGGAGGAGGTGAATCATGGGGTGGGTCTTAAGAGTGGAGGTGAACAGGTGGGAGAATATTGTTAACTCATTCCTGCTTCAGAGCTTCGGTGCACACGCTTTTCTCCTGGAAGGGACAGTCTTCCCAAGATTTTGGGTCTTATTTCTCAGTTTTGCTCAAATGCCTCCTGCTCAGAGAGACCTTTCAGAGCCAGCCTGTCTGAATCAGCACTTCACAACCTCCCAGTCACTCTCTAGCCTTTTATGTTGGTTTATTTTCTAAATAGCAGTTATTACTATCTGAAATTATCTTTATATGTTTATATGCTCATTATGCATCTTCTGCTCTGTCTCCGAGGGTAGGGACATTGCTTTGTGCACTGGTACGTGCTCAGAACCCAGAGTGGCACCTGGCATCGAGCAGAGGGGTCACTCATTACTTGTTGAATTACTGAATGAAAGTTCTGGTCCCCACTGATTCACCCGAGGTAGTCTACAAAGTGATCTCGAGCAGACAGACTTACGTAGGTACTGAACAAGACTCTCAGACGCACTCTGATGGTCCAGTTCATAAGTGTGGCCTTGCTGAGGACAACCTGGCATTAAACTTGAGGTTATTCTTTTTTATTTATTTATTTATTTTTTTTTGCGGTATGTGGGCCTCTCACTGTTGTGGCCTCTCCCGTTGCGGAGCACAGGCTCCGGACGTGCAGGCTCAGTGGTCATGGCTCACGGGCCCAGCTGCTCCGCGGCATGTGGGATCTTCCCGCACCGGGGCACGAACCCGCGGTTATTCTTTTTAAGTAACAGTTTTTCTTGGACAGAGAAAGAGGCACCATTAGCAATAGATGCTGTTAGGGATGATAAGTCTGTCAAGGACTGTAGGCAACTCAAGCACTGACCACACTGCAGGTTGGAAGTTAAGACCAAAAGGGACAAAGTTGACAGGAACCTAGCAGGCAGAGTCCTGGCAAAGTGAGCCATATCTCCTTTCTCTTTCCAGGACTCCCTCTAAGCATACAAAGTGTTGCTAAAAGACAAATATGTTAACAGTTTATGGTGAGATTCTGGTGCTGATAGGGTTATGTCAAGACCGGGGACACCAGGCATTTCTAAATCCTGCCTTGACCTCCTCATGACATTCTGGAAAGATACATAAACACAAGACAATGGTTAGTGGCCAACAAGGTAGCACTCTACTATTGGCTGGGCTGGTGCTTTTAGCTCCAGTATAGAGCTTTCTGGTTAGATGTAGTATGAGGCTTATTGAGGTCTTCCATCCCATAAGCCTCCGTATAACCACCAGCTGGTATGTACATACCCCATCCCTAGGAAGAAGAGAAGGGAGCATCTTACCTGAGGGCTACAGCCTGTGAAGGTGTGAAGCAGAAAGGAAAGAGAACAGAACTTGGCCTGGCATGCCAGCCTGGGTCCCTCACTGATCTAGCCTTGTAACATCCGAGTCATGGACATGATTTTCTAACGCACCACAGGCTGGATGCTATGTGAGGTGCAGGAAGTACAAAACATAGACCTTGACTTTAAGGCACGTGGAGTCGAGTCAGTGAGGAAGATGGATGTGCCCAGCAGGCAGTCGTGAATAGTGGCAGAGGCATAAGAGCCAACCCCAGAGTTAACAGCATTTGTGTGCCTTTCGTGTCACTTGCTATATTAACTTACTATTAAAAGCTCATTTTCTGAAAATGAAGCTAAATTTTCTGAAAAGTTAGCTTTCTAAAGAAGCTAAATTCTTTAACTTGACATATCTGGTTTTCTTTAATTAACAGTCATCTTTTGACGTTCAGACTACCTGCCCTTTGTTGCAAAACTCGTATATATCCTGGCTCCTCCCTCGCCTCCTGGGAGCAGTTCTCTCAGGGTTACTTGAGATGCGGCCTCCAGGGCTTGGAAGTCCTAAAATTTCCCGCCGGATAAAACATAACTCTCAACTTTTAGGTTGTGAATAATTTTTTTAGTTGACAGGTATAAATTATAGCCCTTATTTGATAAGCCAACAACAGCCCATTTATTCATTGGAAAGAGCTCCAGATGAGCTAGGATCTGTCTGGAGCCTTCTGCTGCAAAAGGGAGCATGAATGCCTGTGAGGACCCTTTGTCACCTGGAGTAGGGAACGCTGACTTAGAATGAAGCCAGTAGACAGAAACCAAGGCCTGGGACGCTAAAGGGACAGGGTTCCATCCTGGCCTCTCTCACTAGCTGGCCCTGCCAAGGTGCCTTGCCCAGAGGGCAGGGATGAGCAGGGTCCAGGTGAGTGGGCTTTCCCGCTCCAGTGCTGGGGTGGCCGTGGGTAGGTCCAGCAGCGTTCACAATCCTGCCGCTCAAGGAACATAATACGAAACTTTGGAATCCAGAATTGCCTGTTTGCTTTGACAGTTGGCACTGTGCCCTTCCCCACTCCTAATTTATGACAATTGCACAGACATTATGGGAGTAGCAGATGTGGGAAAGACTGTTTAAACATTAACTTTTCTTCTGATACTAATCAAGTTAACTTCGGGCACAGAAAGTGATATTACTATGAATTTCTTTAATAAACTGTGAGTCTTTTTCCCTTAGACTTTATATATGTAATACATACTCACACACACATCCCTTTATTGTTTTTACTCCCTACTGCCTGTTGTGAAGCTGCTGTCTTGGCAGTGTTTTCCTCTGCTCGCTTGGACTTTCTTTACAATCTGTCTTGTTGAGCCCCGACTCTATCTTTCAGCCCTTTCTTGCCTTCTGACAACTCGCTTAGAGCTCTAGTCTGAGTTTTCTTAAATCACACTCCACTATTTTTAAAGTACAACTTTAGCTGTTCCATATGTCCCATTTTTCTAAGAATTTATAGGCATATTTTGCACTGGGATCTACAAGATTTTAACAAAATAATCTTGACTCCTTTGCTAGTTTTATTTATTATATACTTTTATGACACTGTGGACTTTTATTCTAAAAACAGTAGTAATACAGCTTTGCAAATTCTTGAAACTTTCTCATGGTCTCACGTGAGCTGGATGACTTTAAAAGCAAGATTACCTCACAAATAGAGCACGAGAGCACTCTACCTGCACGGAAAGCTGTGGTCTCTCCTCCCCTGAGTGAGACCCACAAAGGGTCATCCCACTTTGGAGCCCTCACTTTATACACAGGATGTTCCAATGTAGGTGATGCAATCCTTATCACAAACAGTTACACAAAGGATTGTGATATGTTTAAAGTCATTTCCTGGAAGCTTGTGGTGATATGCACTCTTTCTGTTTGTCTCATCTGAGGGCCTGTCCCAAGAATCGTCTGAGCTCATTATATGACTCAAAAACCTTAGGACACTGCAATCACTTGTGTGACGAGGACTGTCTGGGAATTGAGGGTATTTCCAGTTGTGGAAATGTATTTTCTTGCTCTAGTGAGGACCAGTGCATGCTTGTTCTTTAAGAGGAGAAATATAATGAACAAGTGCCATAGCCAAAAAAACCTTCCATCTATATATAGTATAGCTTTTACTTTTTATAAATTTATTTGTTTATTTATTTACTTATTTACTTATTTACTTATTTATTTTGGCTGCATTGGCTCTTCATTGCTGTGCATGGGCTTCCTCTAGATGCATCGAGCGGGGGCTACTCTTTGTTGAGGTGCATGGGCTTCTCATTGTGGTGGCTTCTCTTGTTGCGGAGCACCAGCTCTAGGCACGCGGGCTCAGTGGTTGTGGCTCGTGGGCTCAGTAGTTGTGGCTTGCGGGCTCTAGAGTGCAGGCTCAGTAGTTGTGGCGCACGGGCTTAGTTGCTCCACGACATGTGGGATCTTCCTGGACCAGGGCTCGAATCCGTGTCCCCTGCATTGGCAGGTGCATTCTTAACAACTGAGCCACAAGGGAAGTCCCCGTTTTTACTTTTTAATTAAGAAAAATTGTAGTAAAGCATTATGTGTGTTACAAATATAACAGATTGTAGAAAATATCTCTTGTAGAGAATTTTAGATAAATAATAAAGAAGTAACATTCAATTCTGCAACAGACATCAAAGATTATGTCGTATAGTACATTGGTAATACCAATACTGGTAAATTCTTTGCCAAACACATAATACTCATGATGACTCTTTAAGAGCTTTGTCAAATGATTATCCATTTTACAAATGAGAGGAGAGGAGTGAGACTTAGAAAGCTTTATTAGTTTGTCTAAGTTTACAGAGCTAAGAAGTAATAAGCATAGGGTAGATTAATGCAAACAGAGGTAAGGTGTTCCAAGTGGACATATTTTTATAAGTAACCAAGGAAGAAAGTGGCAGAATGTAATTGGCATTTATAAATAATATTTAAATATAATTTTCATATAAACTTTATAAAGTAAGATAAACTTCATTTAGCATTTTGAATGAAAAATTGTTACAGAAAAGGGTTGCCTGGGATGACAGTTCCCATCTGTCTTTTCATTCTCTCATAGACAGGGATTTGTCATATAAGTCAAGAGCCAGAACAGAAGGGTTTTACCCTCAGCTTCCCCACCACTAGCTGGGTGACTTTGGGAAAGCCACACAACCTCTCTAGAGCACAAAGAAAATGCCATCCTGACCAAACCAGAAGTTTTTAGCACCTTGTGAGAGAATAAAACACTTCAAAAACTAAACTACTGTGCACATATGAGGTACTCTCATTAGCTCCTTGTAAAAATATACAGGAGGAAAATCAGGATTTTAAATAACTAGTTCCTCCCCACCTCCCTCCACTGCCTCATCCTCAGCCATTTCTCATCTGTCACGGATTAGCTTTGGTCCATTTCTTCTTTTTCTTGGCCAAGGACGCTATTCTGATCCCTTTTCCAAAATAATCATGTCTTCGTCTGTCATTATGTAGCCTTTAAATATTAGCCAATATCCTCCTTTATGTCTCTTTCCAAAGGTAAAATTCTCTTGACAGGTTTTCCTGGTAGTGCCATTTAACATGCTTACGTTGCTTATTCACAAGGTTTGCTTTATTTTAAATCCACGACATATGTATTCCTTTTTGTTCTTCCATTACGTTTTAGTGATTTTCACCAACTTCTAACTTAGTCATATTTTTGATTCTGCAAAGGCATTAGAAGTCTGACTGTAATATATCCTTGCAGTTTTAAGTTTAAAAAACCTACTGTTGACATTTTTATAACTAATTATTATGCTATTGTCATGTACTTAAACCAACACTATTCATATAGGTATACAAAGTGGCGTGTTTCCTATCAACATTGACTTTCCCTTGGCTGGCAGGGTAAGTAGGGAACCAAATACCTTTTAGACCCCCATGGGCCCCTCCAGTGTTGATTCACCTACCTTTGTCACATCATAGTTGTTAATTTTTTTCCACTAAGTTAAAGTTATCTTTATGGCTGAATTTTTTAAATGGTTTGCGTTATAGTAGAAAGGGCACTTGAAACGTTCCCTGCTCTGGACACAAATTTGTATGTGTGCCCACAAACATAGGGACACACATACATGCCCATCTTTTGTGACTTGCATGTGGAATAGATCTGCTCCGGAGTATCTGGAGCCCTTCAGTGACCTGTGAAAATCCTCTGTGCCTCACCAGCTAGTCTTATCATTTTAAGCTTTCCTCTGTGTTAATGCCTGAATGTCTGTTTTTAGAATGAGTTCATTCATGATGGTACTGGGACTCACACACACACACCTTCCTGGTGGCTACTTGTCTGAAACTTTTCCATCCATCAACTCCGTCTGAAGAAGGATCTGATAAATGCTAAGTGGCACAGGTGGAACCTATTTGTTAATTTGCTTAGGGCCCAGGTGACAGGACAACAGTGAGTAGCTCTCCTGGAAGAGTTCTAAGTCAGCTTAATGTGACAGAAAGAATTGGAGGTTTGGAGTGAAAGGGCAGATCTAGACTTTGCTGCCAATCAGAGTCAGTTTCTTTATATGAAAACAGGAGTAGTTATAATATTTGATCTCACAGAGTATTTATAAGGATCAGAGAAGATCCTTATAATAAAATAAAGGATAAAATGTGCTTTATAAAATGTAAAGTAGGGCTTCCCTGGTGGCGCAGTGGTTGAGAGTCCGCCTGCCGATGCAGGGGACACGGGTTCATGCCCCGGTCTGGGAAGATCCCACATGCCGCGGAGCGGCTGGGCCCGTGAGCCATGGCCGCTGAGCCTGCGTATCCGGAGCCTGTGCTCCGCAACGGGAGAGGCCACAACAGTGAGAGGCCCGCGTACCACAAAAAGAAAAAAAAAAAAAAATGTAAAGTAGTTTACAAATATGGTTGCTTTTCCAGTTCTTAGCATTGATAGCAGCCATCTGCCAAAGCACCTATTTAAAAGGTACTATCTCATGGGCTTTGATTTATAAAAATGTGTGACCTTAAAAGCATTCCTTTTCTCCCCGCCAGGGCACAAGAATGTGGAATTAATACCATCACAAGGCTTTAAATTGACTATTTTGGCTTTTGAGTTTAACTTCAGGAAAACTGCATGTTGGATGAGTCAACGTAACAGAATCCGTTTTTATTGATTCAATTGCTTCCAGTGCAAAAGCTAATTTCCAGGATTTTTGTGAGACAGAACAGTAGGCTTAAGATGTTCTAGCAATAATGAAGTCAGTGGACTTTGCATTGGGGAACTGAAAGACCTTGAGGGTGTCGCCATCCCACTGTTTGAGGAAGTGATCTGGCAGCCACAGAAGTCTGAGGCTGCATAATGAGGCCAGGAGACTAAAATTGCCTTTCAACATATGCCAAACAGTTTAGCTATTAAATTTATAATTGCAGTGTTTCCCAGCCAAGAGCTGAAAATGAACTCTCTTACCCATCTTCTCCCTTCCTAGAGATGTGAAGTCTTACAGGTGAATTCTTCCCATCACCAGCTCCTTTTATGTTCCAAGCAGGTAGCCATATGGAACTCACCGGACTCCTTGTGTTGTCAATGGCCTGGGACTAAACGATATAAGGAACAGTATTTATATTTATAAGCTGTAGGCTTTGAAATTTCTCATCTTAATGTGGGTATTATATATAGTAAGCTTCTAATGCCAAACAAAATACCACCATGGATGGCTGATAGACATCTCCAACTGAAAACACGTCCTCCTGACCTCCTGAGCTTCCCTTACCTCAAAATCTTGCTCTACTGACTGTATCCCCCTTATCTGATGATGGCCGCTCAGTTGCTTTTAGTTCTAGCTGAAAACCTTGGGGTCATCCTTTGTTTTTTTTTTATTATTATTATTATTCAAAAACTAACCTCTCAAGAAATCCTGCTGGCCCTACCTTCAAAATATATCTGAAATAAGGACACTTGTCACCACCTTCCCTTCTGCCAGCCCCGTAGGAGCCTGGCATCACCTCTTGCCTGTATTATCCCAGGTGCCTTCTAAGCACTTCACCTGTTCTGCCTTTACCCCCATGCAATCATTCTCAACACAGAAGCCTTCAGAATCCTTCTAAAATATGTCAGATCATACCACTACTGTGCTCAAAACACTCCAATGACTTTCTTTCTCATATTTCACTCAGAGGGAAAGCTGAGTCCTTATGATTTCATACAAGGCTCTGCATGATCTGGGCCCATTACCAACATGACCTCATCTCCTACAATTTCCCCCTTGTGCATTCTGGTCCAGCCACAGGGCTTTTGCACTTGCTGTTCCCATAGCCAGCACTACTCTTCCACCAGAGTCTTACGGTTTTACTCCTTTCCCTCTATCTACTCTTTTTTTTTTTTTTGCCGTACGCGGGCCTCTCACTGCTGTGGCCTCTCCCGTTGTGGAGCACAGGCTCCGGACGCGCAGGCTCAGCGGCCATGGCTCACGGGCCCAGCCGCTCCATGGCATGTGGGATCATCCCGGACCGGGGCACGAACCTGCGTCCCCTGCATCGGCAGGTGGACTCTCAACAACTGCGCCACCAGGGAAGCCCCCTCTATCTACTCTTTACTTAAATGTCGCCTCAGTGAGGCCTTCCCTGGCCCTCCTAATAAAGATTATAACACCCTCCACCTCACGCTCCTAATTTTATCCTCCTCACTTTTCCCACAAAGCACTGATCACTATCACCATGTGTTTTACTTACTTATTACACTTATTGTCTGTCTTTTCCCACTAGAATGTAGCCTCTGTGAGGCCATACATTTTTGACTGACTTACTCTCTAATATCCCCGCAGTGCCTAGAATTGAGTCTGGCACACAGTTGGCCTGGCCACCAGGTACAGCGTCACAGGTTGTATACTGCACAAGGCCAGGGCACACCATGTATGTGGGAATGGTACCTGCTAGAGCTGTGCAACATGTCAGCCCCCTTAGATCTTAAAACACATTTATTGAATCAAATAAAGCATGCTTTGCCCTAGTGTCAATATTTTTAAGTGCACCTCTGTCCATAATCTCTGGAAAAGTCTCTAGTATCGAAGGAACGCTTGGAGAGTTTAGAAAGTCACAGACCAAAGGAAGATATTTACAACAGCCCCTGGATTGTGGGTTTAAAACTACCTACACCACCATAAATACTGTTTACTAACTAAACAAAGTATTTTGAATTCCACTGGAGGTGGGCAGATTGGCTATGTTTTGGAACTCTATATAATCACTATTTTCCCACAAGATAATTGAACAGTAAGTGTTATTTTAAGTAGTCTTGGAAGAATTCCCAGTTTCACTGTAGGAAAAAAGGAGTTTATATCTTGGGATTTTGTTTTGTTTTGAGAATCAGCACACACGCCTGTTCACGCAGCTCTTTGTCTGGTTGTGATTAAATTAAATCCGTAACTTCAAAGAGGCTTTGCCACATTTCAGCAGGGTTTACCTACCAACGTATCCTATTCCCCACCTTTATAACATTCTCTCCTGGCATGTTCCTTCCTGCTACAGCTGATTATATAAAATTTTATAGATAAATATATCTGCCTCCCTCATCTTTCTGTCTGATTAATTTGAGAATATCACAGTTCCCTCGGAGTAACCATGGGTGATGTCATAGCCTTTCCTTGTGAGGGTGAGTTGTCAGGAACAAGGATTTCACTAGGTGCAAGGGAGGAGGAGAATCTACTGGAAACACTGCCAATAAAGGAGGTGAGCAATGGTTTTACAAACATTCTCTGTAGTCACTAGTGTGACCTGTGACTTCCTACTTACTAGTATGGTTCACAGCATTTAAAAAATGAATCATACACGATGAGGGCATCCTTGCTGTTCTTCAACAGTCACCAAAATGGTCTGGTTTGCCACTGTCCTCCATTGTTTTGCGTTAAGAGTTCAATATGGCATAATGCTGCCAGAGATTTATGTGTTCTGTGTGAGAATCTCAGGTCCTTTCATAAATTTCTTGTTCAGGGGCACACAGCTACACCGGTGCTTGCCTTTTCTTCCTGTCTGATGAATGGGGTGTGGGGGGATAACTTTCACGGTGGTGGTGGAGATGTCATCATTTCCCTGAGCCTCGAGGTTGTCAAATCATGAATTCTGGGAGGGGATAGGAGCGGGTGGGGGGAGAGTGTCCAGGGAATGCTTAGTCGATAGGAAACAGCAAGTGGCCTTTTGAACTTTCTCACTGAGAAAACAGGTAGCTAGCGATGCAGCTTTACTGCTGGAGGCTCTGAGGGACAAAATGGTTAAATTTTAGGTGAGAAAATTTTAGGTGTGTTTCTCTGGAATATGCTGAGGGTGGATGGGAAAGGTGCACAGTAGAAGCCGCGCAAATGACCACATTTGGGACCATCTGAACATTCGCTGTTCTTCCCTGTCTGTAAACAGTACACCCCCCATCTCAGTAGGTGTGGCCTGACCCTCAGGTTCCAGTTCCTACTCCTTGATGATTCTGGAGCCCAACCCATCTGTTCAGACAGTTTTCCCCAACCTGGGCCCTTTGCCACGCCTTCTTGCCACTAATAGGAAAGAGAATAAATAGCCTAAGGGTCAAGAGCTTGGGCGTCAGAATCAGTTATGCTTGGCTCTCACGACCTAGGTGAATATGAGTAAGTTGCTCATCTCTCTGTGTCTCAGCGATTCTGTATGGAAAATGGAGATAACATAATCTCAGACCCGTGTTGCACAGGAAGTTAATAATGTTTGGAAAGCCTCTCATTCAATACCAGCTGTTGTAAGATTTGCTGTAATTAATATCAATTCCCAGCATGTAAAGGGGCAAAGCCACACTTCCTATTATAGTTTCTTGCTATCAGGTGCTATGTTGTTCCCTACAGACTCCTCAGTCAGCTTTTGTTTAAAAAATAAAGACTCAAGTTAGATGCATCATGGATATGTGGAGACTGAATCAGGAACAGCAGACAGAACAGTCACCATATAATGCTTTCCTCTCAACTTGGCGGAGTTTTTTCCGCTCTTCCTGTTTGTCTGTTTTTTCTTCAATTTGGACAGAAAGAAATGCTCCTCAATAAAAACAGAACTAAAAATTTTCTACTCAACTTTTCCTCAAGTAAGAGAATTCTCTTAGGTAATAATATAGAATCAACACAACATTGTAAATCAACTATACTCCAATAAAAATTTTTTAAAAATAATGTAGAATCATCTATTCGTTTGTTCACTTGTGTTTTCATTCATTTGTTCAACACCTAGTCACTCAGTGCTATAGTCTCAATTCCTAATCGCCATGGACTTTTCCTCTCTAGGGGGGATATAGTCAGGAGGCAAGCACTTCCAGGCTAACGTGATGAAAACTGGGACAGGGAAAGCTCAGAGACTATGAAAGTCTTCAGGAAATCCACCTTGCTCAAATGTGGAAGAACCAGGTGACTTCCTGGAAGAAGTGGTTGTCTAATGGGAGACATAACTAATGAGCAGAATTTCCCAGGCAGGGAACAGCACGTGTGAAGGTTTAGAAGCAAGGAGAACTCAGCTCCTCCACCAGATCAGAGTCTGACTAAAATACAGGAATGTATTTCAGGAATGTACCAGGAGAAAACAGGGCTGGAAGAGTAAGCAAGGGCCAGATTATCTCTTTCTTTCTTTATTAAAGAAATTTTTATTGACATATAGTTAATTTATAATGTTGTTAGTTTCAGGTGTACAGCAAAGTGATTAAATGTGTGTGTGTGTGTGTGTGTATAATATGTACTTTTTCAGTCTCTTTCTTTCTTTCTTAAATTTTAAGATGTATCCTGCACACAAAGATCAGAGGTAATACTGTGTAGTTTTATGGAATGAAGACCAGAGATTTGTACAAATGGAGAAAAATCGAGCTGCTGGAAGATAGTTTTTACAATACAGAGTCTTCATAAGTTTCCTAACTTCCTCTGAGTTGTTATGAATTTGAAGAACATCAGATATGTTCAAACATGCACTTCAAATCCTGCTCTATGATTCTCTCCCTCCATTAAAGTGAATATTGGCTATATTACTAATAGCCAATATTTCAATTCCTATTCCTATTTGTATTTCAGGTATACAGATTGTGGTTCACAATTTTTAAAGGTTATGTTCCATTTATAGTTATTATAAAATATTGACTATATTCCCTGTGTTGTACTATATATCCTTAATAGTTTATTTATTTATACATAGTAATTTGTGCCTCTTAATCCCCTACCCCTATGTTGCCCCTCCTCCCTTCCCTCTCTGCACTGGTAACCACTAGTTTGTTCTCTGTATCTGTGAATCTGTTTCTTTTTTGTTGTATTCACAAGTGTGTTTTACTTTTTTTTTTTTTTATGTTGAGCCTTCTTTTAATTTTTTTTTTTTTTTTTTTTTTTTGGCTGTGTTGGGTCTTCGTTTCTGTGCAAGGGCTTTCTCTAGTTGTGGCAAGCGGGGGCCACTCTTCGTCGCGGTGCATGGGCCTCTCACTGTCGCGGCCTCTCCTGTTGTGGAGCACAGGCTCCAGACGCGCAGGCTCAGTAGTTGTGGCTCACGGGCCCAGCTGCTCCGCGGCACGTGGGGTCTTCCCAGACCAGGGCTCGAACCCGTGTCCCCTGCATTAGCAGGCAGACTCTCAACCACTGCACCACCAGGGAAGCCCCTGTGTTTTACTTTTTAGAGTCCACATAGAAGTGATATCATACAGTATTTGTCTTTCTCTGTCTGACTTATTTCACTAAGCATAATACCCTCCAAGTTCATTCATGTTGTTGCAAATGGCAAAATTTCATTCATTTTTTATGGCTAAATAGTATTCCTGTGTGTGTGTGTGTGTGTGTGTGTATACCATATCTTCTTTATCCATTCATCTGTTGATGGACACTTAGGTTGCTTTCATATCTTGGAAATTGTAAAAGATGCTGCTTTGAACATTGGGGTGCACATATCTTTTCAAATTAGTGGGGTTTTTTGTTCTTGTTTTTGTTTTTTCCCCAGATAAATACCCAGAAGTAGAATTGCTGGGTTATATGGTAGTTCTATTTTTAGTTTTTTGAGAAACCTCCATGCTGTTTTCCATAATGGCTGCACCAATTTACATTCCCACCAAGAGTGTACAAGGGTTCTCTTTTCTCCACATCCTCACCAACATTTGTTATTTGTGGTCTTTTTGATGATAGCAATTCTGACAGGTGTGAAGTGCTATTTCATTGTGGTTTTAATTTGCATTTCTCTGATGATTGATGATGTTAAGGATCTTTCCATGTGCCTATTGGCCATCTGAATGTCTTCTTTGGAAAAACGTTTATTCAGGTCTTCTGCCCCCCCCTTTTTTTAAAACATCTTTTTTGGAGTATAATTGCTTTACAATGGTGTGTTAGGTGCTACTGTATAACAAAGTGAATCAGCTGTACATATATCCCCATATCCCCTCCCTCTTGCATCTCCCTCCCACCCTCCCTATCCCACCCCTCTAGGTGGTCACAAAGCACCAAGCTGGTCTCCCTGTGCTATGTGGATGCTTCCCACTAGCTGTTTTACATTTGGTAGTGTATATATGTCCATGCCACTCTCTCATTTCGTCCCAGCTTACCCTTCCCCCTCCCCGTGTCCTCAAGTCCATTCTCCATGTCTGTGTCTTTATTCCTGTCCTGCCCCTAGGTTCTTCAGAACCATTATTTATTTATTTATTTATTTTTAGATTCCATATATATGTGTTAGCTTATGGTATTTGTTTTTCTCTTTCTGACTTACTTCACTCTGTATGACAGACTCTAGGTCTGTCCACCTCACTACAAATAACTCAGTTTCGTTTCTTTTTATAGCTGAATAATAGTCCATTGTATATATGTGCCACACCTTCTTTATCCATTCATCTGTCAATGGAAACTTAGGTTGTTTCCATGACCTGGCTATTGTAAATAGTGCTGCAGTGAACATTGTGGTACATGACTCTTTTAGAATTACGGTTTTCTCAGGATATATGCCCAGTAGTGGGATTGCTGGGTCGTATGGTAATTCTATTTTTAGTTTTTTAAGGAACCTCCATAGTGTTCTCCATAGTGGCTGTATCAATTTACATTCCTCCAACAGTGCAAGAGGGTTCCCTTTTCTCCACACCCTCTCCAGCATTTATTGTTTGTAGATTTTTTTGATGATGGCCATTCTGACCACTGTGAGGTGATACCTCATTGTAGTTTTGATTAACATTTCTCTAATGATTAGTGATGTTGAGCGTCATTTCATGAGTTTCTTGGCCATCTGTATATCTTCTTCGGAGAAATGTCTATTTAGGTCTTCTGCCCATTTTTGAATTGGGTTGTTTGTTCTTTGATGTTGAACTGCATGAGCTACTTGTATATTTTAGAGATTAATCCTTTGTCAGTTGCTTCGTTTGCAAATATTATCTCCCATTCTGAGGGTTGTCTTTTTGTCTGCTCTATGGTTTCCTTTGCTGTGCAAAAGCTTTTAAATTTCATTAGGTCCCATTTGTATATTTTTGTTTTTATTTCCATTTTTCCAGGAGGTGGGTCAAAAAGGGTCTTGATGTGATTTATGTCATACAGTGTTCTGCCTATATTTTCCTCTAAGAGTTTTATAGTGTCTTACATTTAGGTCTCTAATCCATTTTGAGTTTATTTTTGTGTATGGTGTTAGGTAGTGTTCTAATTTCATTCTTTTACATGTAGCTGTCCTGTCTTCCCAGCACCACTTATTGAAGAGACTTTCTTTTCTCCATTGTATATCCTTGCCTCCTTTGTCAAAGATAAGGTGACCATATGTGCGTGGGCTTATCTCTGGGCTTTCTATCCTGTTCCATTGATCTATATTTCTGTTTTTGTGCCAGTACCATACTGTCTTGATTACTGTAACTTTGTAGTATAGTCTGAAGTCTGGGAGCCTGATTCCTCGAGCTCCGTTTTTCTTTCTCAAGATTGCTTTGGCTATTCAGGATCTTTTGTGTTCCCATGCAAATTGTGCAATTTTTTGTTCTAGTTCTGTGAAAAATGCCATTGGTAGTTTGATAGGGATTGCACTGAATCCTATAGTATAGTCATTTTCACAATGTTGATTCTTCCAATCCAAGAACATTGTATATCTCTCCATCTGTCTGTGTCGTCTTTAGTTTCTTTCATCAGCGTCTTACAGTTCTCTGCATACAGGTCTACCTAGGTAGGTTTATTCCTAGGTATTTTATTCTTTTTGTTGCAGTGGTAAATGGGAGTGTTGCCTTAATTTCTCTTTCAGATTTTTCATCATTAGTGTGTAGGGATGCAAGAGATTACATTAATTTTGTATCCTGCTACTTTACCAAATTCATTGATAGCTCTAGTAGTTTTCTGGTTACATCTTTAGGATTATCTGTGAACAGTATCATGTCATCTGCAAAGAGTGACAGTTTTACTTCTTCTTTTCCGATTTGGATTCCTTTAATTTCTTTTTCTTCCCTGATTACCATGGCTAGGACTTCCAAACTATGTTGAATAATAGTGGTGAGAGTGGGCAACCTTGTCTTGTTCCTGATCTTAGAGGAAATGGTTTCAGTTTTTCACTATTGAGAATGATGTTGGCTGTGGGTTTCTCATATGTGGCCTTTATTATGTTGAGGTAAGTTCCCTCTATGCCTACTTTCTGCAGGGTTTTTATCATAAATGGGTGTTGGATTTTTTCAAAAGCTTTTTCTGCATCTATTGAGATGATCATATGATTTTTCACCTTCAATTTATGAATATGGTTTATCACATTGATTGATTTGCATATAGTGAAGAATCCTTGCATTCCTGGGATAAACCCCACTTGATCATGGTGTATGATCCTTTTAGTGTGCTGTTGGATTCTGTTTGCTAGTATTTTGTTGAGGATTTTTGCATCTATGTTCATCAGTGCTATGGGCCTGTAGTTGTCTTTTTTGTGTGTGACATCTTTGTCTGGTTTTCATATCAGGGTCATGGTGACCTCATCGAATGAGTTTGGGAGTGTTCCTCGCTCTGCTCTATTTTGGAAGAGTTTGAGAAGGATAGGTGTTAGCTCCTCTCTAAATGTTTCATAAAATTGGCCTGTGAAGCCATCTGATCCTGGGCTTTTGTTTGTTGGAAGATTTTTAATCATAGTTTGAATTTCAGTGCTTGTGATTGGTCTGTTTATATTTTTTATTTCTTCCTGCTTCAGTCTCGGAAGGTTGTGCTTTTCTAAGATTTTGTCCATTTCTTCCAGGTTGTCCATGTTATTGGCATAGAGTTGCTTGTAGTAATCTCTCATGATCCTTTGTATTTCTGCAGTGTCAGTTGTTACTTCTCCTTATTCATTTCTAATTCTGTTGATTTGAGTCTTTTCCCTTTTTTTCTTGATGAGTCTGACTAATGCTTTATCAATTTTGTTTATCTTCTCAAAGAACCACCTTTTAGTTTTATTGATCTTTGCTATCATTTCCTTCATTTCATTTTCATTTATTTCTGATCTGATCTTTATGACTTCTTTCCTTGTGCTAACTTTGGGGTTTTTTTGTTCTTCTTTATCTAATTGCTTTAGGTGTAAGTTTAGGTTGTTTATCTGAGATTTTTCTTGTTTCTTGTGGTAGGATTGTATTGCTATATACTTACCTCTTAGAACTGCTTTTGCTGCATCCCATAGGTGTTGGGTTGTCTTGTTTTCATTGTCATTTGTTTCTAGATATTTTTTTATTTCCTCAGTGACTTCTTGGTTATTTAGCAGTGTATGGTTTAGCCTCCATGTGTTTGTATTTTTACAGTTTTTTTCCTGTAATTGATATCTAGTCTTATGGCATTGTGGTCAGAAAAGATACTTGATATGTTTTCAATTTTCTTAAATTTACCAAGGCTTCATTTGTGACCCACGATATGGTCTATCCTGGAGAATGTTCCATGAGCATTTGAGAAGAAAGTATATTCTGATGTTTTTGGATGGAATGTCCTATAAATATCAATTAAATCCATCTTGTTTAACGTGTCATTTAAAGCTTATGTTTCCTTATTTATTATCATCTTGGATGGTCTGTCCGTTGGTGAAATAGGGGTGTTAAAGACCCCTACTATTATTGTGTTACTGTCGATTTCCCCATTTATGGCTGTTAGCATTTGCCTTATGTATTGAGGTGCTCCTATGTTGGGTGCATATACATTTACAATTGTTATACCTTCTTCCTGGATTGATCCCTTGATCATTATGTAGTGTCCTTCTTTTTTTCTTTTTTTTCACATCTTTATTGGAGTATAATTGCTTTACAATGGTGTGTTAATTTCTGCTTTATAACAAAGTGAATCAATTATACATATGTTCCCATACCTCTTCCCTCTTGCGTCTCCCTCCCTCCCACCCTCCCTATCCCACCCCTCTAGGTGGTCACTAACCACTGAGCTGATCTCCTTGTGCTATGCGGCTGCTTCCCACTAGCTATCTGTTTTACGTTTGGTAGTGTATATATGTCCATGACACTCTCTCACTTTGTCACAGCTTACCCTTCCCCCTCCCCATATCCTCAAGTCCATTCTCTAGTAGGTCTGTGTCTTTATTTCCATCTTACCCCTAGGTTCTTCATGACCTTTTTTTTTTTTCTTAGATTCCATATATATGTGTTAGCATATAGTATTTGTTTTTTTCTTTCTGACTTACTTCACTCTGTATGACAGACTCTAGGTCCATCCACCTCACTACAAATAACTCAATTTTGTTTCTTTTTATGGCTGAGTAATATTCCATTGTATATATATGCCACACCTTCTTTATCCATTCATCTGTTGATGGACACTTAGGTGGCTTCCATCTCCTGGCTATTGTAAACAGAGCTGCAATGAACATTTTGGTACATGACTCTTTTTGAATTATGGTTTTCTCATGGTATATGCCCAGTAGTGGGATGGCTGGGTCATATGGTAGTTCTATTTGTAGTTTTATAAGGAATCTCCATACTGTTCTCCATAGTAGCTGTATCAATTTACATTCCCACCAACAGTGCAAGAGGGTTCCCTTTTCTTCATACCCTCTGCAGCATTTATTGTTTCTAGATTTTTTGATGATGGCCATTCTGACTGGTGTGAGGTGATATCTCATTGTAGTTTTGATTTACATTTCTCTAATGAATAATGATGTTGAGCACTCTTTCATGTGTTTGTTGGCAATCTGTATATCTTCTTTGGAGAAATGTCTATTTAGGTCTTCTGCCCATTTTTGGATTGGGTTTTTTGTTGTTTTGAAATTGAGCTGCATGAGCTGCTTGTAAATTTTGGAGAGTAATCCTTTTTCAGTTGCTTCATTTGCAAATATTTTCTCCCATTCTGAGGGTTGTCTTTTGGTCTTGTTTATGGTTTCCTTTGCTGTGCAAAAGTTTTTAAGTTTCATTAGGTCCCATTTGTTTATTTTTGTTTTTGTTTCCATTTCTCTGGGAGGTGGGTCCAAAAGGATCTTGCTGTGATTTATGTCATAGAGTGTTCTGCCTATGGTTTCCTATATGGGTTTGTTAGTGTCTGGCCTTAAATTTAGGTCTTTAATCCATTATGAGTTTATTTTTGTGTATGGTGTTAGGGAGTGTTCTAATTTCATACTTTTAACATATACCTGTCCAGTTTTCCCAGCACCGCTTATTGAAGAGGCTGTCTTTTCTCCACTGTATATTCTTGCCTCCTTTATCAAAGATAAGGTGACCATATGTGCATGGGTTTATCTCTGGGCTTTCTATCCTGTTCCATTGATCTATATTTCTGTTTTTGTGCCAGTACCATACTGTCTTGAATACTGTAGCTTTGTAGTATAGTCTGAAATCAGGGAGCCTGATTCCTCCGGCTCCATTTTTCGTTTTCAAGATTGCTTTGGCTCTTCAGGGTCTTTTCTGTTTCCATACAAATTGTGAAATTTTTTGTTCTAGTTCTGTGAAAAGTGCCAGTGGTATTTTGATAGGCATTGCTTTGAATCTGTAGATTGCTTTGGGTAGTAGAGTCGTTTTCACAATGTTGATTCTTCCAATCCAAGAACATGGTATTTCTCTCCATCTGTTTGTATCGTCTTTAATTTCTTTCATCAGTGTTTTATCATTTTCTGCATACACGTCTTTTGTCTCCTAAGGTAGGTTTATTCCTAGGTATTTTATTCTTTTTGTTGCAGTGGTAAATGGGAGTGTTTCCTTAATTTCTCTTTCAGATTTTTCATCATTAGTGTATAGGAATGCCACAGATTTCTGTGCATTAATTTTATATCCTGCTACGTTACCAAATTCATTGATTAGCTCTAGTAGTTTTCTATTAGCATCTTTAGGATTCTCTGTGTATAGTATCATGTCATCTGCAAACAGTGACAGCTTTACTTCTTTTCCGATTTGGATTCCTTTTATTTCTTTTTCTTCTCTGATTGCTGTGGCTAAAACCTCCAAAACTATGTTGAATAATAGTGGTGAGAATGGGCAACCTTGTCTTGTTCCTGATCTTAGTGGAAATGGTTTCAGTTTTTCAGGAAATGGTTTCAGTTTTTCACCATTGAGGATGATGTTGGCTGTGGGTTTGTCATATATGGCCTTTATTCTGTTGAGGAAAGTTCCCTCTGTGCCTACTTTCTGCAGGGTTTTTATCATAAATGGGTGTTGAATTTTGTCGAAAGCTTTCTCTGCATCTATTGAGATGATCATATGGTTTTTCTCCTTTAATTTGTTAATAATGGTGTATCACGTTGATTAATTTGCGTATATTGAAGAATCCTTGCATTCCTGGAATAAACCCCACTTGATCATGGTGTATGATCCTTTTAATGTGCTGTTGGAGTCTGTTTGCTAGTATTTTGTTGAGGATTTTTGCATCTATGTTCATCAGTGATACTGGCCTGCAGTTTTCTTTCTTTGTGACATCTTTGTCTGTTTTTGGTATCAGGGTTATGGTGGCCTCGTAGAATGAGTTTGGCATTGTTCCACCTTCTGCTATATTTTGGAAGAGTTTGAGAAGGATAGCTGTTAGCTCTTCCTTAAACGTTTGATAGAATTTGCCTGTGAAGCCATCTGGTCCTGGGCTTTTGTTTGTTGGAAGATTTTTAATCACAGTTTCAATTTCAGTGCTTGTGATTGGTCTGTTCATATTTTCTTTTTCTTCCTGGTTCAGTCTTGGCAGGTTGTGCATTTCTAAGAATTTTTCCATTTCTTCCAGGTTGTTCATTTTATTGGCATATAGTTGCTTGTAGTAATCTCTCATGATCCTATATTTCTGCAGTGTCTGTTGTTACTTTGTAGTATAGTCTTCTCCTTTTTCATTTCTAATTCTATTGATTTCAGTCTTCTCCCTTTTTTGCTTGATGAGTCTAGCTAATGGTTTATCAATTTGGTTTATCTTGTCAAAGGACCAGATTTTAGTTTTGTTGATCTTTGCTATCGTTTCCTTCATTTCTTTTGCATTTATTTCTGATCTGATCTTTATGATTTCTTTTCTTCTGCCAACTTTGGAGGTTTTTTGTTCTTCTTTCTCTAATTGCTTTAGGGGCAAGGTTAGGTTGTTTATTTGTGTTGTTTCCTGTTTCTTAAGGTAGGATTGTATTGCTATAAACTTCCCTCTTAGAACTGCTTTTGCTGTATCCCATAGGTTTTGGGTTATTGTGTCTCCATTGTCATTTATTTCTAGGTATTTTTTGATTTCCTCTTTGATTTCTTCAGTGATCACTTGGTTATTAAATAGTGTATTGTTTAGCCTCAATGTGTTTGTATTTTTCACAGTTCTTTTCCTGTAATTGATATCTAGTCTCATAGCATTGTGGTCGGAAAAGATACTTGATACGATTTCAATTTTCTTAAATTTACCAAGGCTTGATTTGTGACCCAAGATATGATCTATCCTGGAGAATGTTCCATGAGCACTTGAGAAAAATGTGTATTTATTCTGTTGTTTTTGGATGGAATGTCCTATAAATATCAACTAACTCCATCTTGTTTAATGTATCATTTAAAGCTTGTGTTTACTTATTTATTTTCATTTTGGATGATCTGTCCATTGGTGAAAGTGGGGTGTTAAAGCCCCCTACTATTATTGTGTTACTGTCAATTTCCCCTTTTATGGCTGTTAGTATTTGCCTTATATATTGAGGTGCTTCTGTGTTGGGTGCATAAGTATTTACAATTGTTATTTCTTCTTCTTGGATTGATCCTTTGATCATTATGTAGTGTCCTTGTCTCTTGTAATATTCTTTGTTTTAAAGTCTATTTTGTCTGATATGAGAATTGCTACTCCAGCTTTCTTTTGATTTCCATTTGCATGGAATATCTTTTTCCATCCCCTCACTTTCAGTCTCTATGTGTGCCTACGTCTGAGGTGGGTCTCTTATAGACAGCATATATACGGTTCTTGTTTTTGTATCCATTCAGCCAGTCTGTGCCTTTTGGTTGGAGCATTTAATCCATTTGCTTTTAAGGTAATTATCCATATGTATGTTCCTATTACCGTTTTCTTAAGTGTTTTGGGTTTGTTGTTGTAGGTCTTTTCCTTCTCTTGTGTTTCCTGCCTAGAGAATTTCCTTTAGCATTTGTTGTAAAGCTGGTTTGGTGGTGCTGAATTCTCTTAGCTTTTGTTTGTCTGTAAAGGTTTTAATTTCTCCATCAAATCTGAATGAGATCCTTGCTGGGTAGAGTAATCTTGGTTGTAAGTTTTCCCACTTCATCACTTTAAATATGTCCTGCCACTCCCTTCTGGCTTGCAGAATTTCTGCTGAAAGATCAGCTGTTAACCTTATGGGGATTCCCTTGTATGTTATTTGTTGGTTTTCCCTTACTGCTTTTAATATTTTTTCTTTGTATTTAATTTTTGATAGTTTGATTACTATGTGTCTTGGCATGTTTCTCCTTGGATTTATCCTGTATGGGACTCTCTGTACTTCCTGGACTTGATTAACTATTTCCTTTCACACATTAGGGAAGTTTTCAACTATAATCTCTTCAAAATATTTTCTCAGTCCTTTTCTTTTTCTCTTCTTCTTCTGGGACACCTATAATTCGAATGTTGGTGCATTTATAATGTTGTCCCAGTGGTCTCCGAGACTGTCCTAAATTCTTTTCATTCTTCTTCTTTATTCTTCTCTGCGGTAGTTATTTCCAGTATTTTATCATCCAGGTCACTTATCCGTGCTTCTGCCTCAGTTATTCTGCTATTGATTCCTTGTAGAGAATTTTAAATTTCATTTATTGTGTTGTTCATCATTGTTTGTTTGCTCTTTAGTTCTTCTAGGTCCCTGTTAATATGTTTCTTGTATTTTCTCCATTTTATTTCCAAGATTTTGGATCATCTTTACTATCACTACTCTGAATTCTTTTTCAGGTAGACTGCCTATTTCCTCTTCATTTGTTTGGTGGGTTTTTACCTTGCTCCTTCATCTGCTATGTATTTCTCTGTCTTCTCAGTTTGCTTAACTTACTGTGTTTGGGGTTTCCTTTTAACAGGCTACAGGTTCATAGTTCCCATTGTTTTTGGTGTCTGTCCCCAGTGGGTCAGTTTGGTTCAGTGGGCTGTGTAGGCTTCCTGGTAGAGGGGACTGGTGCCTGTGTTCTGATGGGTGAGTCTGGATCTTGTCTTTCTGGTTGGCAGGACCACGTCCAGTGGTGTGTTTTGGGGTGTCTGTGACCTTATTATGATTTTAGGCAGCCTCTCTGCTAATGGGTGGTGTTGTGTTCCTGTTTTGCTAGTTGTTTGGCATGGGATATCCAGCACTGGAGCTCACTGATTGTTGAGTGAAGCTGGGTCTTAGCGTTGAGATGGAGATCTCTGGGAGAGCTCTCATCAATTGATATTATGAGGGGCCAGGAGGTCTCTGGTGGACCAGTGTCCTGAACTTGGCTCTTCCACCTCAGAGGTTCAGGCCTGACACCTGGCTGGAGCACCAAGACCCTGTCAGCCACATGGCTCAGAAGAAAAGTAATAAAAAAGAAAGAAAGAAAAAATAAAAATAATGTTATTAAAATAAAAAATAAAAAATCATTAAAGTAAATAAATAAAAAGTTAAAAAAAAAGAGAGAGAGAGCAACCAAACCAAGAAACAAATCCACCGATGACAACAAGCACTAAAAACTATACTAAAAAGAAACGGACTGAAAGAACCCTAGGACAGATGGTAAATGCAAATCTATACAGACAAAATCACACAAGGAAGCATACACATACACAATCACAAAAAGAGAAAAAGAAAAATATATATACATATATATATATAAAAAGGAAGAGAGCAAACAAATCAATAAACAAATCTACCAATGATAATAAGCTCTAAATACTAAACTAAGTTAAACATAAAAGTAGAAACAAATTAGACACAGAAAGCAAACCCCAAGTCTACAGTTGCTCCCAAAGTCCACCGCCTCAGTTTTGGGATGATTCGTTGTCTATTCAGGTATTCCACAGATGCAGGGTACATCAAGTTGATTGTGGAGATTTAATCCACTGCTCCTGAGGCTGCATGGAGAGATCTCCCTTTCTCTTCTTTGTTCGCACAGCTCCTGGGGTTCAGCTTTGGATTTCCCCCTGCCTCTACAGGTGGGTCGCCCTTTGGCATCTGTTCTTCACCCAGACAGGAGGGTGTTAAAGGAGCAATGATTCCGGGGCTCTGGCTCAGTCAGGCCAGGGGAAGGGAGGGGTACAGTAGTTATAACTGGAATGCAGGGTGAGCCACTCTGCAGTGGCAGAGGCCGGTGAGACATTACAGCAGCCTGAGGCATGCTGTGTGTTCTCCCAGGGAAGTTGTCCGTGGATCACGGGACCCTGGCAATGGCAGGCTGGACAGGCTCCCAGGACGGGAGATGTGGATAGTGACCCATGCTTGCACATAGGCTTCTTGGTGGCTGCAGCAGCAGTGTTAGTGTTTCATGCCTGTCTCTGGTGTCCATGCTGATAGCTGTGGCTCATGCCTGTCTCTGGAGCTCATTTAGGCAGTGCTCTGAATCCCCTCTCATTGCACACCCCAAAACAATGGTCTCTTGCCTCTTAGGCAAATCCAGACTTTTTCCCAGACTCCCTCCCAGCTAGCTGTGGTGCACTAGCCCCCTTCAGGCTGTGTTCATGCAGCCACCCCCAGTCCTGTCCCTGGGATCTGACCTCCGAAGCCTGAGCCTCACCTCCCAGCCCCACCCAACCCAGCGGTTGAGCAGACAAGCCTCTCAGGTTGGTGAGTGCTGGTTGGCACTGATCCTCTGTGCGGGAATCTCTTCACTTTGCCCTCTGCACCCCTGTTGCTGCGCTCTCCTCCATGACTCCGAAGCTTCCCCCCCTGCCCACCCTGCATCCCCACCAGTAAAGGGGCTCCCTAGTGTGTGGAAGCTTTTCCTCCTTCACAGCTCCCTTGCAGAGGTGCATGTCTGTCCCCACTCTTTTGTCTCTGTTTCTTCTTTTTTCTTTTGCCCTACCCAGGTACGTGGGAAGTTTCTTGACTTTTGGGAAGTCTGAGGTCTTCTGCAAGCATTCAGTAGGTGTTCTGTAGGAGTTGTTCCACATGTAGGTGTATTTTTGATATGTTTATGGGAGGAAGGTGATCTCCACGTCTTACTCCTCCGCCATCTTGAAGTTCCTCCCTCCCCCATTTTTTTATTGTTTTTTTTCCTTTGATGTTGAGTTGTATGAGCTGTTTATATATTTTGTATATTAACCCCTTATCAGTCTTATCATTTGCAAATATTTTCTCCCATTCAGTAGGTTGTCTTTTTGTTTTGTTGATGATTTCTATAAGCAATATTTTAACAGGTAAATTAGGTAAAGTATCCGCTCAGAAGAAGGCAAAAAATTTCAACTCTAACCTTAATCAAAGTTAGCTGTTTTAAAGTATTCTAGGAACTTCCCTGGTGGTCCAGTGGTAAAGAGTGTGCCTTCCGATGCAGGGGACACACGTTCAGTCCCTGGTTGGGGAACTAAGATCCCACATGCAGCCGAGCAACTAAGCCCTTGTGCCACAACTACTGAGCTTGTGTGCCTCAACAAGAGAGCCCGCGGGCTGAAAACCACAGAGCCCACGCACCCTGGAGCCTGTGCAGCACAACTAGAGAGAGAAAACCTGCAAGACACAACTAGAGAGAAGCCCATGCACTGCAATGAAGAGCCCACGCGCTGTAATGAAAGATCCTGAAGGCCTCAGCAAAGATCTCATGTGCCAGAACTAAGAACTGACACAGCCAAAAAAATAAAGAAAATAAATAAGTAAAATGAACATTCAAAAAAAGTATTCTAGAATGCTCTACAAAATATTAGTTTGAAAATAATTGTAGAAGGTAAATAAGGGGAGAAGACTATTACTGAATCATTAACTCTCTTTCAAAATAATTTGTATTTTCCTCTTTCCATGATTGTTCATGGTGTTCCCTCTGTTAAGAATGCTGACTACTAGCCTCATCCTTTGATGTCCATTTTTGCTTCCTTAGACCATTTTACTTTTTTTCAGGAAGGGGAACTTATTCATATCCTTCCACTCATTTGTATGATTATTATTTTACTTGTTATGTATTTTAAACAGTTTTACTAAGTTAGTATAAATGTACCTTGGACTTTTTTATCCACTGTAGCACTTAATTGGGCACATGTTGTTTAATCAATAATGTTAAAATATTTAAACAGAAGCCTCATGAAAGAATTTAAGTTTAATTTAAGTCAGATCAATAATCTAATCCTTCCCAACTTTGACAAGGAAAAAATATTGAGTCAAATATGCTTCCTTAGTCACTGGATGCTGCTGAGTAATTAACCTACAGGAGTTTCTAAAGATCAGGCTGTTACATGGACTCTTTCTATCCATTCTTCTGTGGCCAGAAATGTCGAGTGAGTGGTTCTACAGGGAAATGCATAGTCTCTTACTGGAAAAACTCTGTAGGAAGTGAACTAACCAAAGGGAAGATGTTAGCACCCGTCTCTGACCTCAGTGTTCTGTAGTCCAGCTATAAACATGATACACATAAGGAGAGCCCCACAGTACACTTGCTCTTTATTTTTGCTGAGGATTCCCTTATATGGACAGTAAGCATAAAGCCACTTAGATAGCTCGACTGCTCCCTAAATAACATATAAAACTGCTTAGGGCATAGAAAGCACTAGACAAATGTTAGTGTTCACTTTAGCTTTTAATATCGTTTCATTCTTTAGAGCTATGCTGACCAAAGAGCCACTGGCCACCCATGGCTACTGAATACTTGAAGTATTACTTGTCCACATTGCTATGTGCTCAAACTATACACACTGAATTTCAAACACTTAGTATGGAAAAAAGGATGTCAAATAGCTCATTAATAACTTCAATATTGATTGCATGCTAGTATGGGTATATTGAGTTAAATAAAATATATTATTTAAGTGAATTTCACCTGTTGCTTTTTTGTTTTATTAATGTGGCCACTAGAAAACTTAAAACTTAAAATTACAAGCCCACATTTGTGGCTTGCATTATATTTCTGTTGGACAAAACTGCTTTAGAGAGACCTCCCAGGTGTGTGGCAAGACAGCTGTACTGTAGATGTTCATCAAGGATCTTGATCAGCTAAGAGGAAAAGAAGGAGAGCAAATTATAGCTGAGCAAATAGAAACTGTTCACTTATTTAAAAATTGTAATTAAATTTGGGGTTTTTTTTTTTACTGTTTTGTGGTCAGCTTTGTCTTTAAGAAACTATAGCTAACATTTTATGTCTAATGGAAAATAAAATCCCTATTTCTAGGTTACTGGTTGGTTCACCATGGAGTGGCTTTCCTGAGAACCGAATGGGAGATGTGTATAAATGTCCTGTTGATCTATCCACCACTACCTGTGAAAAACTGAATTTGCAAAGTAAGTTATAATTAGCAATGTGATTTTTTTACACATAACAAAATCTCATTTGTTATATACACAGATGAAAAATAACAACAAAACCAATAATAGTTTTGTGTTTAAGGAATATAGACAGCTTTTGTTGCCTTTATGTCTGTAGTCATATGGGGCCCAACTGTATTCAGATTTCCAACACCGTTTGATGACCTGATTAAGAAAGATGGATGCATGGGAAACGTGCTGCCTCCTGGGCCATCTACCCCCATGAGACTATCCATACTTCTCTCCCTCCTCAAAACAAACCATTAAGTATAGAAACATCAGTACTAGGGCTGATTTTGGGGGTGCTGAGGAACACTCTTTATTTCTGGTCATGTCTAAATGATTTCATTCTACTAAAAAAAATTCACAATTTGGAATTCTTTGTATGTTTGCAATTGCTGTTTTAATTATCCACAAAAGTAGACCTCCGCTTCCAGAAGTTAAGTAGTGAAGGAGAATTGGGAAAATAGTTTGATAAGGTAGCAGGGTTAAGAGACAATTGTTCTAACAAAAAAGAGATGATCCTATTTGTAGGGAGAGTGGAAGGAGGCAATAAAAAGGGAGTGACTACTGGTCAAGAATAAAGTTAACTGGATGGAATTAACGTCTCTGGTACCTGGGAAAATGTGTCTTAGGAAGAATGCTCTCTTCTCTGAAACACAAAGGAAAGAGAGAAGTCATATTTCTAGAAGGACCTTTAGGTAAAGATGAGAGAAGTTGAGATTATCCTTCAAGTGTGATTATCTTCTTTCAGTAGAGAGTGATGGGATCTGGGTTGAGTTTGGAGGCTTGAGAAGAAGGGTGGAGTTTTAAAATAGGTATCCTGGGAAGTGGGGGATAAACTATATAATAAAACTTTTGAATACTCACCCCTAATATATATGTTTTATTATTTTAGAAATTTTATGCATATGTATATATACATATGAGCAGATGACTTAGCATAATTTATGTGTATACACATATACATAAACTGTAATTTTGTGTATATGTATACCTGTGTGTGTATATATATGTATACACCTTGGCAGAGATTAGAGGATATGAGAAAATAATGATATTATTGAGAAGAATTTCAATGTTCAGTAGCTCAAGAATGGATACAGCAGATGATGCCCTATTTGAGTGGGAGAGAGAAGGTTGGAGAGATTTATCTATTATTCTACATGCCAGTGTCATGATTTCCTTTTAAAGTTCATTCACTATTGCTTTGAGCCAGATTCTACCATACGGCATTCTTTGATGACACTTTAAGCATACTTTTTTCCGATCAGAAGAAAGCTTTAGCTGAAGCCACCATGACCTTTGCAGACTCCACCCCCTAGGATCACATTCTGCAGATGTGGTCACATATTTAAATGAGCTGCCAGATCACTGAAGGCATCTCATTTCCATACACTTCATTATATAACACGAGCACTAAATTCAATGCTACATGTAAACCTGAGTGTACATTGAAAAAAAATGGCTTTAAATAAATGATGATTTAACCACTCTTAAAAATCTTCTCCCCTTTGAAAGCTTCCACAAGCATTTCCAACGTTACTGAGATGAAAACCAATATGAGCCTTGGCTTGACACTGACAAGGAACGTGGGAACGGGAGGATTTCTTGTGAGTGTTTACTTTTCAAATCCTCATTCCTCTCAAGAAAGTATGAAGTATGAAGTCTTCTCACCATCCCTCCTAGCAAGCCAAATTTTGAGGTTTAAATTTTTGAGCTTGACTTTGGATAAGACATGCTAGATGGAGAGCCAACATGAACGAACAACGTGTTGATATGTAGACGTCTTAAGATATTTAGTAAAACCATTGCCACAGAATGTTTTGGAAAAAGGGATCAGAAGGAACACCGATTCTTTACCCTTGGAAAATGTGCTTTGTATTGATAACAGCAGAATTCTAGCTCTCATTTCTCCTTCCTGTAGGAACATTCAGGATAGGTACTGCAAATTCAGAAAGTAGGTTTCAAAGCTACAAAGTACTTTTATTTTTAATCATTTCTGATAATCATTGACCAATCTGATATTATTTAAGGCATGGCTTGATCTCATCTTATTTCATATTAATGTGTACTCTCATTTAGTTTCTAGAAAGCTGTGAAAAGACCACCACAAATCAGTAAAAGAGAATGCCTTATTTAACAAGAGGTCTGCGGACAATTAATTGGTGAATAACTTGCATATCCAAATATACTTCGGAGTGAATTAAAAAGTTAATATAAAAAACTAGAAGAAAATGGAAGTTTTCTGAAAGAGAGAATAATTTCTGAACTTGGGACTAACAAAAAAATAACATAGAAAATTGTTGAAAAGATGCGACTGTAAAAAAATGAAAACCATCACACACCAAAAAAAAAAAAGAGAGTTTAAAGGCAAACAAAAACCCAGTCTCATTTTACATTTCTGCCAGTCCATGTAGGTGTAACCTAGTTGTATAGCCCTGTTAAAATAGTCTTAGAAAGCTTACTTTAACTTTACATTGGTTATGACATGCTACATTGATATGCTAACTTAAAAGCCTGGGTGTATAACCAGATTACTCTAAAAATGTAATCAATTTGAACAATATCATTCTATTTTTACTGAGAGATATTAGAGAGACCTTGATACCACTAACTGAATTAAGTGTTGCTTATAATATGGGCTAGATCAATGCATAAATGAATATTGCAATGAATCTTCCTGGTTTATGATCTTCTGAAGTCTTTATCATAAGGTTGCTTTTGTCTTTTTTTTTAAGTTGAATAAATTAAGAAAGAAAAACATATTAAGATACAGGGATTACAGAATGTGCTTCAAAGTTTTTAGTCTGTAACTTCAGATTTTAATCTGTAACTTCAGATTTTTAATCTGTAACTTTACAGATTTTTATATGCAAAATAAAACATTTTGTAAATCTTATTTATAAAATAAAATTGCAAGAGAATTTGAGAGATTAACAGTCAATGTAGCAAGTAGAAGGAAGGAGGGAGGGAGGGGAAGAGAAAAAAAAAAAAAGGAAAAAGAAAAAAGCCAAAGTCTTCTTTCCATACCTAAAAGGTCAAAATCTTAAGATACTCTTAAGAATTCTGTGGAAAAGACTGACGATCATCACATTTTTTTTTTTTTTGAACCTTCTTAAGTTCCAGGCTTAAAGCAGGAATGTTGTTCTGGCATTAACAATTGGCATATTCTAATTTCAACTCCTTAATGCTGTTTTCCATCGCTTTTAAAACAAAAAAATATTTTCTAATACTTCATGAGTTAGTATTTTAAGATAAACCAACTTGGGGGTGGGAATATAGGAATCAGTAGTTGGTATCTTATTCGGTATACTAACCCAAGGCATCAATAGTGATTTCCCCCTAACTAATTGGCAAAATGAACCAGTTTTATAAGGGAAAAACTATGCCTTGTTCATTGAACATGAAATATGACCATAGCTGCTTCTCCTTTGAGCTACCAACAATTAAAGTGGGTCAAATAAGTCCCCTTTCATTCTTCCAATCACTTTTTGCAAGTCCACACTTTTCAGTTGTTTTAATAATTGGTCCATAGCTTTACATAAGTTTAAACTATATAGATTTGTTTTTAAGATCATCACTAGACTTCTCTTCCCCATTTTTTCTCCTTTCACATCTAACGATTTGAATATTATTTAATCTAATGTTTCCCACGTGATTTAATCAGGAGTTCTTGGCATTCAAGGGCTGCTGAAAGGGAGAGTTTTGGGGTCAGGTCAGTGGAGATATTAATAGTTGGAGTATGATTATGCACAAGAAGACAAACACCAGCTTTGATAACTGAAGGTTCTAGGGGCCAGAAGTATGGGGTTCTGAAGTCCTCAAGAAATACTTTGATAACTACAAAGGTAAAAACTGTCAGTTCATGAACCTCCTTTGTGTTTGTTTAGCATGTAGAGTGTTTCAGGTTTTTGTTAACTATAAATTTTCACACAAAATTCTCTCTTTCACTCTCCTTGAGAATTTGGGAGGTCTGGCCACACGGGGCCTGTTTCACACCAGCCGGCGGGCAGGAGCCACAGTGGTCTGCCCTGCACAGAAAGCGTGGGCTCTTCATTCACCATGGTGTCTACACCTGGCTGGAGCTCTCTTCCAGGCTGCCTGCCTGGCCCATGGGGACATGAGGACTTGTGGTTTCTGCTGAATAGTATAAATGGAAGGGACAGGAGGAGACCTATGTTCAAGGAATAACAATGATAACGATGCTGGCTAACAATTATATATCCCTTGCTATTTACCCAGCACTGTTCTAAGTGTTTATAGCTATAGACTCATTTCGTCTTCACAGCAGCCTTAAGTTAGGAGGTCTGATCATCCTCATTTTACAGATGAAGCAGCTGAGACCCAGGTATCTGAGAGACAAAAAATGAACTTTGCACGCATTTTTCTCCTGGGTGTTCTCTGGAAGGACAGCACCCCTTTTGTCGAGCTTGGTGGGTGACCTGATGGACTCCTCCCTACACTGACAGTCCCAGTGCCCCCGTCCCCAAGACGCCTGCCACCAGGCACAGCACATCTGCCACCCTCTCCCTCCCTTCTGTGGGCTCCAGTGCACTTTCTCTCAAAGGCACTGTTGACTTGTTAGTTTCAAGAGTTGACGATTCCAGGAGTCTTCTAAGAGAATAGAAATAGTCCTGAGTTTCACAAATGGCGAGGTGGAGGGTTAACATTTTCCATGTGTTTTGTCATTGTTTTCATTTCTTTTAAGACCTGTGGTCCCCTGTGGGCACAGCAGTGCGGAAGTCAGTTTTATACAACCGGGTTATGCTCTGATGTCAGTCCCAATTTTCAGCTCCTGACCAGCTTTTCACCTGCAGTTCAGAGTAAGTTATGAATGTGCAGCGGGTCTGAGCAATGCCTTACATTAAAGGAGGGAAACATTGTATCAACAAGTGCCATCCTTGTACTTTGTCTCATCTGTATGTGGATGTGATTTTGCCTGACCTATGGATATATGTTTCTTTCGTCGTTTCCTGTGTAGCCTGCCCTTCCCTCATAGATGTTGTGGTTGTATGTGATGAATCAAACAGTATTTACCCCTGGGATGCAGTAAAGAACTTTTTGGAAAAATTTGTGCAAGGCCTGGATATAGGCCCCACAAAGACACAGGTATGGACATCCATTATATATACACTAACCCACGGCTTTCGTTCTGAGAAAATATTATTAGAGATGAGGTCTTTATCTTTGCATTTGTCAAATCCCCATATTAAAGGCATTTAATGGTAATCTTGAAAGTTAACTGAAATTTGTGCTACACTGAGTTATTCTGTCTATGACTTCTAATGCTAGTCTTTAAGCTTGGATGTCTATTCCTGATTCAGGCATCAGATATGTGTATAGCATCTTAATCCTCTTTAGATGCTTATTTTTTCTTCCACTAACTCATGAACTAATCAATACATTTAGAAATCCAATATATTTTTTTACACACGCTTGGACTAATGATGACTTTCTTTTACTTACACTTTACTGGTGAAAAAATTATCTTTGAATTTTTATAAGTAAGTTCGTAGCATAATTTTACCATTTATTATTTTATAGTCTTTTGTCATATTCTAGTCTAGCCTTCCATTTTTCACACAGGACAAGTCTTTTCAATACTTTTGAATAACTTTTTATGTTTTAAAGAGTCTTTAATTTGGTTTTCTATCTTCCTGAGGTAGGCAAGCAAAACTCAGGAGCAGAAACGTCATGCTTTTATAACGCTGAATAGCATTTTTAAAGTTTCAGGGTTTTTCTTTCTTTCTTTCTTGTTGGATCTGCTATTTCGTGGGCCATCCTAGTTGTAGCAGGACATTGATCCAATATCAACAGGAATCAATTCACAGAGTTACTAGTTCCTGGGTTGCATCTGGTGCTCCAGGGGCCAACAATTGTTGGAACACTTTTCTAAAAAGCTTTCCAGTTATCTATATTGAAATTTGCTTTTCTGCTTCCCTATACAGTATTATAAAATATTGTTATATATTTTCCCCATTGACATTGCTTTTCAATACCAAGAGGACATTAGTATCTGTCAAAACTTTGGAGGTTTCACTGTGGGCTTTCACCAGAAAATAAAATAAAATTTCTGTTAAATAAGACTAGGTATAGTACTGGTTTCTGGAGAGCATCACTGTTAAGGCCCTCATAAGAGAAGTTTTCATCTGTATCTGCTTATTTTCTCTGTTTCTAAATGGGTTTCCCCCATAACATGACTTACTGTATTTAATAGTCTCTTGTGTGGAATTCCTGGCCTTCCTCTTCTATCTTCCAATCCTGATGCATCTTCTTCGTCTCTAGAGGTGGTTTTACTCAGTATCTTCTCTTCCCTTCTAAATGTGATGTTTCTATAAGCTCTACTATACCACATTTCTTTAAATCTTCTCTTCCACCTTTATCTTTTGCACATAGAAGTTATGGGGCTGTGTCAGGGGATCACCATTCTCTTCCTATCACCTTAGATTTTGAAATCCTTAGAGTTATTTTTGATCCTTTCCTGTCTCTCAAATCTTACATCCTATCCTAATGAGGAGGGTTCAGTAATATATTTTTTGTCATTTTTCCAGTGCCTAGTTAACTGCCTTCCTAGAGAAAGTAGCTGATTGAACTCAGAAATCCTGGCCTTGCCCTTCCCACCTTCCTTACACACTGACCTCTATTTCAGAGACCCTTTTACCACTGATCCCTCATCACTATTCCTATTCTGGAAGCCCCAAATCCTAGGCATAGAGGGTGATCTCAGTGCTGAGAACAAGGACGTTAACAGAAGTGTCTGACCTCCTTGATCTGAAGGATTAGGGTATGTGCCCAAACATCTTGGTCAGAAGTTGTTCTGCCTCTCAGCCCTCTCGAATAAGACTCTCTCCAATGGCATTTTCCCTGAAGACCAGAAACTTCCTGCCCTAAATGCACATATAGCAGCTTTCTTTCTAACATCTGTGATTAGAGGAAATCCAACACAACAAAAACATTCATGTTGACCTCATTGATTAGCACATCACTTTTTCTTGTATTCAACTATAATTCTTTGTTTATTATATAATTATCCTCCCTTGATGAGATGTTCTGTTCCATCTATGACTGCTTATAATTGTTTACATGTTTATATCCATTGGTAACTAGAAAATCTATTTATATCATTTGAGTCTTCCTGTTATGAACTTAATGCTACTATTCATCCATATGGCAGTGCTTAAAAATCTACATCTATTACTCTTGAGAACCAAATGGTACACAAATGGCACATTATCTTGCTTGTCAATAAGTAAGGCTGCCCTGCACTGATGGCCTCTGACCAGGAAGTTATTCCACTGGAAGAAAAATAACTATTCTTAAGAAAAAAGTTGGAAATGATTCCCTTAAGCTATCAGCCCATGTCTAAATGCACTTTCGATTTTTATTATATTGGTTAAATAGGAATGATTTATAACTTAATGACAAACCTGTAATAAACTTCTTTTCTCTTGAAGGTGGGGTTAATTCAATATGCCAATTATCCAAGAGTTGTGTTTAACCTGAACACTTTTAAAACCAAAGATGAAATGATTAAAGCAACATCCCAGACATCCCAATATGGTGGAGACCTCACAAATACATTCAAAGCAATTCAGTATGCAAGGTAAGTTATGTTGCTAATAGGCCAATATTTGGATAAAATAGAAGTGCTCATAAGTAATAAAAAGGAAAGACAAAGAAAAATAAATATGTGGTACCTACACTTAAATCAGAACTAGTAGAGAAGAAAAGTCTGAACATTCTGTTACTTGAATACTTTGAGAAGGCAGTAGGGAATGAAATTTTTAAATCTTTGATTTATAGAACTTTTATAAGATATTACATAATTTTTTAAGATTTTACATGAAGTAAGTACAGTGAAATTAAAAGACCTTAGTTTAAGTTGGCAATGGAGCAATCTGCATTTATTTGTTAATATTTATCAAGGCCACAGACAACTTGAGCTACTGGAGCACTTCATGCAAATTTAGAAGGGCCATAGATTCCTAAGTGTTAATGACCTAGAAGTCTGAATTGAATTGAAGCGCTCATTCTACTTATAACAGGCTAGGGCAGTGTGAATTTCACAGCTATATAACATTCTCCTAATTCTTTGCTCAGTGTCTCTTATTTTCTCAGCACTGCTGACCTTCATCTTCACTCTGCTTTAATCAGATACCTTTACAAAAAAATGCTAAATATTTTCCTAGTGTTAAAAAAGAAATGAGAACTGTAGGTTCACCTTCCCTTAAACCTACTTCTTGCCCTTTTTCATTGAGTTGTGAGTTCCTTCCTTCCACTGCCATAACTCCTTGAAAGAAGTGTCTATGCTCCCTTTTCCACATCCTTGAAACATATGGCTCTGCCATCAGGTAAACATGGTCCTGCCTCAAGCCTTGTCCTCTTTAGCGTCCCTGAACATTTGACAATAATGAGCACACACTGCTATTTCTACTCCAGTTGCCATGACACCACACACTTCTAGAAAACCTGCGAACTTTTTGTCAACAAGTTTGCATCTTCACTGGCTCCTTTTCCTAATTTTTCTTCACCGAACAGAGCCCGCTCTTTTATAGCCCTGTTCTCTTAGGCATTGTATCCATTGTATACACATGAGCCATCAGCCCTGCCTGGGTTACCCCATTGCTTTGTCATTAGCCCTGACCTCTCTCCTACAATTCACACAGGCATCCAGCTGATGCTGAAAATCCTTATTTGGAGTGTTGGCTCACTAGTCAAATTCAGTACATTCTAAACTGGCCTTACTCTTTTCCCTACCCCTCCTCATGACTCTGCCATTTTGATTCATGTGTCCACCTTTTCCCCTAGTCATTCAGACTAAAAACTTGATGGTTTACTTTATTCTTTCTCCTCCTCCTTAGGTCACGTATCTGGTCAGTCACCACATCCTGTCCTTTCTTTTTCTGAATTTCCTCCTTTATCTGTCCCTTCTTTTTTCAGTATATTCTATGTTCTAGTTGCTGCTTCTATCAACTGCCCACTCTCCCTATATATCTCAAAAGTAGATTCCCGACAAGAGAAGATATGATTGGTTTGGTTAATCTTTTTTGTCCCTATTAAGATGCCCTTTGGAGCCAAGCCATCTCAGAGGCCGCTGGCCAATTGCCATTATGCGGAGTACCCTTCCTGTTCCAGGAAAGTAGACTTAGGGGTAGACTAAGATGACATAGAAAAATGGCCTTGTAGGAGTTAGAAACAGCAGAGGGCCTGTATTTTTCTCAGGGAATGTGGGTGTGGCATTTTTCCCTGGAAAGAGCCCTGGGGTCTGGCAAGCTTGCTTCTCAAGGAGAAGGGCCACTTTCTGTTAAAATGGGACTCATATGGCTTTCATGATCTTTTCAAAACTTTGTTTTTCTCCCCAGCATCCCTGTCTCACCACAATTTCCTGAGCTAACAGGACTCTTTCCATTGTTAGGAGAGTCACCTAACTTCTCAGACCTTCTGGAATTTAATTACTTCTATTTTCTTTCTGTTTTTCTTCTTCTTCCTCCTCCTCCTCCTTCTTCATCGGTTTCTTTACAACAACAAATAGAGTTCCGATACTCTTTTAGTAAATATTGCCATTTTCCATTGATCTTATCTGAGTGCCTACACTTAAAATTTACTGTTCCAAGCCCTGCAGGGAATCAAAACTAAATGAGGCATAGTTTCTACCCTCAGCAAACTTATAATCCTACATGAACTCTACTGTGTGTCATAAAGAGTATAATTCACTCAAAAATTATTTGATGTGAGTACGAGAATTCAAATTTGGCTGAGAAATATGAAATATTTTTCCATATTTCTATATTCTATATAGAATACAAAAAAAGCTTTAGGAAATAAAATGATAGTCTCAGTTTTACACATGTTGAATTTAAAGAGCTCCTTACACTTTCAGGTGAAAATATTCAATGCATTGAATACACAAACTTGAAGACAGGAGGGATGAATGGAAGCAAATATAGACTTTAAATTGTCATCCTGTAGGTGGTGGTGGTGAACCTATATGATGACACCAGAAAGAATGTGCAACAAGAGAATCCAACAGACAGAAAAAAAGAGTTGTTGGACAACTTGTTAAACATCTAGAAACAAAATAAAGCTGAATCCCTGCCTCACTCCTTGAATCAAAATAAATTTCAGCTGGACCACCAATTTAAATCTAAGAAAATGAAACCATTAAAAGACTATGAGAAAACTTGGGTGATTAAAGAGAAAAGTCTTAGAGATAAGTCCTTTTAAAATACCATGTCAAATATAAAAGACACACATGCAAAAGTTAATGGATTTGATTATATCAAAATATAAAATTTCTGTACAGAATTAATATCACTAAACTTCAAAAAGTGATTAATGAACTGACAATTATTTACAATATATATGACAAAGGATAATTTTCTTTATTAACAGAAGTCTTGTCAGGAAAGTGATGAAAAACAAAGAAAAATGGGCAAAGATAAAGAAAAATCAAGAGTTCATGAAGGAAAAAATATAAATGGCTAATAAACATATTAAAAATACTCATCATCCTTCATAGTGAAAAAGTACATATTAAAATAACAATTACATATTATTTCTCACTTATAAGAGTATCCCAGATTAAAAAGTTAATAATTCTCATTGTTATGGAAAGGAGGTGGAGAAAATTGCATTCTTGTACACTGATGGCAGTATAAATTGGTGGAATTTTTTTAAAATAAATTTATTTATTTATTTGTTTTTTACTTTTGGCTGTGTTGGGACTTCATTGCTGCGTGCAGGCTTTCGCTAGTTGCAGCGAGCAGGGGCTACCCTTTGTTGTAGTGCACGGGCTTCTGATTGTTGTGGCTTCTCTTGTTGCAGAGCACGGGCTCTAGGCACACGGGCTTCAGTAGTTGCAGCATGCAGGCTCAGTAGTTGTGGCTTGTGGGCTCTAGAGCACAGGCTCAGTAGTTATAGCACACGGGCTTTGTTGTTCCATGGCATGTAGGATCTTCCCGGACCAGGGCTCGAGCCCACGTCCCCTGCATTGGCAGGTGGATTCTTAACAACTGCGCCACCAGGGAAGCCCTAAATTGGTGGAAGTTTTGAAGAGCAATTTAGTATTTTATTTATCAAAATTTGAAATGTGTAAATATGTTGTCTAAATAATTGCTAAGACTTTATCCTACTGACACATTCAAAAAAGTATGCCAAGATAGATACACAAGGACATTCATTATAGCATTATTTGTAAAACTCAAAATGGCCTAAATGCATAATAATGGGAATTGGTTAAATAAACTATTGTTCCTCAAAATAATGAAATATTATGTAGCCATTAAAAAAGGAGAAGTCTAAACCAGTGGTTACCAGTGGTGGGGGAGGGTCAACATAATGGTGGAGGACTGGGAGACACAAACTACTGGGTGTAAGATGGGCTCAAGGATGTACACCGTGGGGAATAGAGCCAATATTTTGTAATAACTGTAAATGGAAATTAACCTTTAAAAATTGTATAGAGGGCTTCCCTGGTGGCGCAGTGGTTGGGAGTCCGCCTGCCGATGCAGGGGACGCGGGTTCGTGCCCCGGTCTGGGAGGATCCCACATGCCACGGAGCGGCAGGGCCCGTGGGCCATGGCTGCTGGGCCTGCGCGTCCGGAGCCTGTGCTTCGCGATGGGAGAGTCCACAGCAGTGGGAGGCCCATGTACCGCAGGAAAAAAAAAAAAAATTGTATAGAAATAAAATCAGAAAATCAAACACAAAGAGGAGAGTTCTATGTATGCTGATATGGAAAGGTCTCCATCAAAATGAAAAAACAACTGCAGAGAATATGTTCCCATTTTTATAGAAGTTTAAGGAGTAACTTTTGCATATATTTCTCTAGATGAAACATTTTCTAGAAGGAAACATAAACTGATAATAGTGATTACCTTTGGAATAGTGGCTTGGTGTGAAATTTTTGTTTTACACCTTTCCAAATGCTTTGGATTTCTTTTACCACGTATATTTATTACTTTTTAAAAAACAATTTACTGTTGAAAAAAATAAATGCAGATCCAATGAGTAATATTTATGACAGGAATGAATATCTTTACCCTGTTGATTAGTTTTAATGAGTTTAATCTTAATTAGCAGAAGATAATTCTAAGGATTCCTGATGTAAATACACACACACCCACACACCATGGAAACCATGGAAGTTATTTTTAATGCCAAGCAAGATTTATATTTTTATATGTTTCTCTACAAGCTATGAATAGAATGTAGTTCAGAAGTCACCAGCACTGAGAGAGAAATTCTAAGTCACAATAGGTTATGCTCAAAGAAGTCAGTTTCATATTTATATTTCTAACCAGAGATCCACGTGTTTATTTTTTGATAGTGAGTTTTTATTTTATCTGCCACAGAGATTCTGCTTATTCAGCAGCTGCTGGTGGACGACCAGGTGCTACCAAAGTCATGGTGGTTGTAACTGATGGTGAATCCCATGATGGTTCAATGTTGAAAGCTGTAATTGATCAATGTAACAATGACAATATACTGAGGTTTGGCATAGCGGTAAGTGGCTTTTCTTTTTACTTGTCTTTTAGTTGATGGGTAAATATTCCTTTATAACATCACTTCTGAAGACTGCACTTTCTTATTGGCTGTTCATAGCTTAATATAAAAGAATATTTTTACTCTACCTCTGCTTCTTGCTGATTTGCAGTCCTGTCAATGAAGAGGATATGGAAGTGTTAGTTGATTTACTTCTCCAGAGGGCCTATTGTGTTCAGAAATAGCCTAGAAAATACTAATAGGAAAATTGAAGTACAACACTAATGGCCTTCTCCCCTCTTCCTCTATTTTCAAGGTTCTTGGGTACTTAAACAGAAATGCCCTTGATACTAAAAATTTAATAAAAGAAATTAAAGCAATTGCCAGTATTCCAACAGAAAGATACTTTTTCAATGTTTCTGATGAAGCAGCTCTACTAGAAAAGGCTGGGACATTAGGAGAACAAATTTTCAGCATTGAAGGTAAAAGAACTCCTTCTTTCCAGAATTTTCTTTCAAATTTTTTTCAAGAAAACAAACTTATGTTTACCAGGTTGTAAGGGAGGGAAGGGATAAATTGGGAGATTGGGATTGACATATATACACTACTATACAGTATATAAAATAGATAACTAATAAGGACCTACTGTATAGCACAGGGGACTCTACTCAATACTCCGTAACGGCCTATATGGGAAAAGAATCTAAAAAAGAGTGGATATATGTATATGTATAACTGACTCACTTTGCTTTATATCTGAAACTAATGCAATATTTTATATCAACTATACTGTAATAAAAATTAAAAATAAAATAACATGTTCTTCAAAAACCTTAAAAAAAAGAATTCTTTATTACCATACTTGTTCTATTAATGTTAACTTATATACCTTATATAAAGAGAACTCCTAAATAACATCAGTAAGAAAAATAGACAAAGAATGATGAATAAGTAGTTTATAAAAGATAAAATACAAATGGCCAATAAACATAAGAAAATATTCCCATTTTTAGTAATTATTTTAAAATATAAATGAAATCAATGTTACTTTGTGTCTAAAAGATAACAAAGATTAGTAATGTTTAATCTTGGAGAGATTATGGGGAAGCAAAAAAGCTCATACACTATAAGATTATAAACTGTATAACCTTTTGGGGTGGCAACTTAGTAATATCTATTATAATCATAAATAGTTTTACCTTTCCATATTGTAAACAGTTTTTGTAATCATAAAAAGTTTTACCTTTTTACACTGTTACATAATTTCTGAAATTCTTGAATTTGTTTACAACAAACATGTATACTTCTAAAATTAGAAAAATACAGTGAAGATTTTTAATAGTTCAGATTTTGAGGAAACATTTTACTTACCAGATCTACAATAATTTACTTCTATGGGCTTGGAAGGTCTAGTCTCTATAGAAATATCATGTGTCTCTATAGAAATATCATGTGTTCAAGAGCTCACTATAAGGAGGACTACAACACAATTCCCACTTGGTAAAAAGTCCCATATGACCCAAATCCTGGTTCCTGATGGTTAACCCAAATAACTCTCATATTTTATTGAGCACCTACTATGATCAAGTACTGCTTCAGAAGCTGGATCCAATGGGATTGTGTAAATTAAGTATTAATCCCTATAGTCAGATCTTTATCTCCTGATTATCCACTGGAAGGGTCTATCTAAAGACTTTTATTCTTCTCTACATTAATGTGGCAGTCGAGAAATTTAGCTTCCTTTTTGCGAAGATTAGTGAAATGTAACCACTTTGGCCACATGTATGGAAAATGAGTTCTAATTGAGTCTTATGGTGCTAGTGTCAGAGGCAAGCACATATGTATAACTTGGACCAACTTCCCAGTTGGTAAAATTCCTTCTCAGTCTTGAATCCTAGTTCCTGAAGCCTAATCCAAATATCTCTCAGCACAGTCTTCACTACAGAGCAATTGCCTGGCTCCTCCAACTGTATCTGAGATATATGTGCATTTATTACTACAAATATTTAAAAGCTAAAAATTCAGTTAGGTTCTTAGCAAGTAATGATAATTTTTTAAAAAAAGATAATCATGTCAGTTTTCATCTTACCTCATCCCCTATGCTGAGTGTTCTCTGATATCAGAAATTTCATAAGTATGCCAATAAATACATTAATGTATGATCAAGATTAATGCCAATTTCAAACACTTTCTCAGAAGCATTGTAGATTTCTACATCTGTTAGAACACTTCCTTAGAGATTCCTCCCTCTCAGAATCTGCCAGCTCTATATTTTTGAGTGGACATCAGAACACTTTGTGTGTGTGTGTGTGTGTGCGCGTACACATGTGTTTGAAAATTTTATTTAAGACTGATAACAGTGATATGATTTTTGAAACTGTTTCCTAGGTACTGTTCAAGGAGGAGACAACTTCCAAATGGAAATGTCACAAGTGGGATTCAGCGCAGATTACTCTCCTCAAAATGTGTGTATATCAGATAACATTTGCCTTAATACTTCTGTGTGCAGTAACCCCATACTAAAGTGGGAAAAACAGCCATCTAGTGATCAACAGTTCTCATTTCTAGTCACAGTCATTTAGTTTCTTTGCTCTGCTGGCTTATCATCTGAAAAACAGAGGTTAATAATGCCTTTCCTTCCCTATTTCACAGGGATTTTTTAATGGGAAAAAATGATAATATACAAGAAAGCTTTTGAGTGCTCCAGGGAACAGGCACTATATTAATTCAAGGTATTATCACTGCAGGAATTTACCTTATATGAATTAACTACCAGAAAAATTTGTTAAAAACACACACTCTTGTCATCACTGTCGTTGAATTCTGAGTTTCCGGTGTATCTTTTTTCTAAGAGCAGAGACATAAAAAAATAGTTGAAAAAGTAAGGAGTTAGGAAAAGAGTGAGAAGGGACATCTTCTTAGCTCAGGGAAGTCCATTCTTTCTTAGAAACATCCATCTCGCAGGCCTCTGATTCTAATTCTACTCAGGATATGAGTGAAGTAGTAATAATAGTGAAAGAGGCAAAGAGACAGGTGACACTAGGAAATGCTCAGGGAACAGTATGAACTCAGAGGATTTGATTGGTAGAATAAAGGACCAGGATCACTTTATTTGTCTCTATAATAAAAGGTGCTAACCTTTTCTGGATCACCAGTAGTTAGAGATTAAAGTTACGGGTCTTTCCCTCAGAAAAAAATCTAAGTGAACCCACACAAAGAGAATTTTTCACACAATTTCCTGAGGTTTTGTACACTCCCTGAAGCCCCTTCCTGCACCCAGATTCAGAGTCCTGGATTTATGACATCATTCACATAATTTCATGGTCTCTTATCCTCAAAATGGGACACATTATTTCCCTGTTTGCTATTTTTTAATGGCTTTGTAGTTTTCATTCCAAAATCATATCTTGATAAACCATAATGGAAAAGAAAATGAAAAAGACTGTATGTATAACCAAATCACTTTGCTGTACAGTAGAAATTAATTCAACATTATAAATACTTCGATAAAATAAGTTTAAAAAAATTAACAAAAGACCCCCCAAATCATATCTTTGATGTTTTCTAAGATCTAAGATCAAAAACTTAAAAATAAGTCCCATCCTGACCAACCCTACCTTCTGCGATGACTTGTACCTTCGAATATTCAGATTGGGTTTTGAGTCAATCCCAAGTGGCCTGTCCTCTTTGGCCCTTCCGCACTGGTGCTGACCAATGGTAGTCTTTCTTCTCATATCAAGTGTCACAGCTTCAGCTTCCTTTTGTAGCTGTGCCATATTCAAATAGATGGGATAGGATAGAGAGGATTAGAGGAACATTTGAGAAGGAGCAAAGAAGAAAGAGAAAGAAGTTGAAGATAGACCAGGTCAGAAGAGGGCCAGCACGACAGGTCTGGGGTAGCAGCGCCCACCTCTCCTCCTCTGGCAGCAGCACTTCCTGTTTCTGGAGGATGCCTCATATCCTGAGCTCTTCTTAGGAATATGTGAGGCTGGAGGCTCACTTCTGACTCCTTTCTAAAGGCTCACAACTGTTTGGCATTTGCAAACATGTGCCTTTGCATGGAAATTTGAAGATGGCTATGTGCCCCTCCTGTGCTGTGGTACAGATTTATCTTTAAAATGTGTTGTACTAAACAAAGCCCAAGGTAACATAGCCCTTGGGAAGGCTTTTTTTCCGGCACAAAATATATCAAAACAATTCAGAGATATATCAACACAGAGTCTGTTAAAAAAACAAAATTCAGCTGAGTGAATTTGAAGATCTAAGCAGCTTTATTCATGAATCAGGCAGCATCCCATCTAACAAACAGAAAGGAGCTCCAAGGAGCTGTAGAAAATGGAAGGCTTTTACAGGCAGAAGGGGAAACAGTTGTATTGGTTCAGGCAAGGTCACCTTCCTGTAGGGAACAGAAGGGCTCTATCAGGTGGATTACCTCACTAGTGCTGACCAGGAAATTCCAAACTGACCAGTTAAGATCACATTCCTGGGAGGGGGGGTGTTTGAAACTGCAATTAGTTTCGGTATTAAGTCTGGGTTTGGTGACGTGGACTTGGCACAAGTGTTTCCATTTTGGGGCTGTTGTCTCTTTTCCTTTTAGCAATTCGTATACATTTTACTTCATCATGCTTAGTTTTTTTTCTTTAAATTTAGACCATTTGTTTCAGTGTTTGGCACACACTACACTCTTATGCTTTACAGGTGATGTTAATGCTTTTTCATTTTTCAATTATTTTAGGATATTCTGATGCTGGGTGCAGTAGGAGCTTATGACTGGAGTGGGACTGTTGTCCAGCAGACACCTCATGGACATTTGATCTTTCCTAAACAAGCCTTTGACCAAATTCTGCAAGACAGAAATCACAGTTCATATTTAGGTAAGGCCTAGCAGCATTCGGCTCAGCAAATTTAAATCCCATCCTTTAAACTAGCGTCTTGTTGAATCTCAGGGTCAGTTCAGCAAAGTGCTTGAGCTATCCTCTAATTGTTATATTTGTTGCACATATTTCTGTTGCCTCTTTGCCAGTCAGGCCTTAGCCTGTAACTACTTAATGAAACGCTGTGTATTTGACTCATTAATCTCTTCTGGCTGTTCCAGCAGTTGTTATTCCTGGGACATGATTGTGTTTCTCCAAAATAGAAATAGTTCCTAAGAGTCAGTACGGTAAGTAGTAGCCTTATATCAATTTGGAGTTCCTAGTCTTTTATTAGTGTAATAAGCAGCCACCAATTTCGAGCACCTACTATGGGACAGCTCCTGAGTTGGCTGTTCTATCTATGTAACATTTAATCCTTCCAACTACCCTTTTTTGTCTTTTGTTTTTTTTTTTTGCGGTACGCGGGCCTCTCACTGTTGTGGCCTCTCCCGTTGCGGAGCACAGGCTCCGGACACACAGGCTCAGTGGCCATGGCTCACGGGCCCAGCCGCTCCGCGGCATGTGGGATCTTCCTGGACGGGGGCTCAAACCCGCGTCCCCCGCATCGGCAGGCGGACTCTCAACCACTGCGCCACCAGGGAAGCCCCAACTACCCTTTGAAGGAAATATTATTATCCTCATTTTACCTTTGAGAGCCAAAGAGGTTAATTACTTGCCTAAAGATAAAAAACTTCCTAAGTGGTAAGGCCACAATTTGAACCTGGGACTGTCTGACTCCAAAGCTTATGTTCTTTCCACTGTGCAGATTTCCACCTTTTAAATTCATTTAGTTTTTCATTCCAGAAATATTGGTTGAGTGTCAGATTCATGAGTGGCTGATGGGGACAACCCAGAATCTAGGGCCAGCTTTATAGGGAGATGCCCCGCCTTCACTGGGCAGTGCTTGTGGCCAAGGGGCAGAAGCAGTTTATCTTAGAAAAAGGAGGATGTGCACTCAGGATCACTAGCAACTGTGCATCCCACTAACGAAGAGGACCTCTGATCATCTGCTAAATTCACAAGCGTATCTGGCTGAGCTATTCAGTAGTACCTACTCTGTGACCCCTTCTCTCCTAGGTTACTCTGTGGCTTCAATTTCTACTGGAAAAAGTGTTCACTTTGTTGCTGGAGCTCCTCGGGCAAATTATACCGGCCAGATAGTGCTGTACAGTGTTAATGAGCGTGGCAATGTCACAGTTATTCAGTCTCACAGAGGTGACCAGGTAAATTCCATTGTTTAAGAAGATGAAATTAATTTCAGGGACAACAGGACAGGTGGGGAGTTAGTAGAAATGGAAACTAACATTTATTGAGTGCCTATCCTGTAGCTGGCTCTGTAATCTGTGTTTACTTGAATATTCCTTAAATATTCACAACAGTACTGAGATCTACCATCCCCTTTGACAGGTTACTGAGTGTTTAACTACCTTTCTAAGGCCACATAGCTTTCATGGGGTGAAGCTGTCATTATAGCCCAATGATGACAGGCACCTAACCAGTGCTTTGTAGGCAAGCCCCTACAAGGGGCCAAGGACCTGGAGGAGAAATAAGGAGAAGAAGGGAGCAGGATAGCATCATAAAGACTGAGCTACGACATCTGGGCTTGTCGAGGTGTCCTGTGGCTTTGACGTTTCTAAAAGTAAAACAACTCCCTTCTCTGCCACTTTCTTCTGATGTGTGACGGTTTGGTAGTCAGAACCTGTGACGCCGCCCAGTCATGGCCCACGAAAGCAAAGGCCAGCTGATAGATTCCTATTTCCTTGCAAAGTAGTTTTGACTCACGGACTTAGCACATATTTGAAACGAGCATCACTGAACTCTAACAGCCAACAGAAAATTTTCTTCCTTAAATCAGAGAAACCGACTATCCACAGATTTCCCTTCTCTGGGATTAAATCTGATCCACTGTCTCTATGGACTTTCCAGGAATAAGAAGATCTGAGTCTTTGACTTCCTTGACCACAAACCAGCTATGATCACACACTTTTCCCTCCTCTTTAATATTTTAAAGAAGGGTGCTTTTATTTTGAGAAAAGTAATGCAAGTGTTATGGGAGGAATCATTTCTGATTCATTTCTGAATCCTCAAGAGGCATTCACGTAGGCATAGGTTGAACCTTGGTTGGATGGAAGGATGATCATTCAGAGTTTCAGCCTCTCATTTCCTTTTATCAGCAACTAGTTCTCCAGCCCAATCTATCTGGGAACTAGTCTGCTGTCCCAGATCATGCCATGGACACTTACATCACTTGTGGTTTCCCACTCCACTCCACCTAGCAACTTCCTTGCCATCTTCTAAGATGCGATTCAAATAATACTTAATCTTTCTAAGCCTTTCTGACTCCTGTGCACTCTGATTACACAGCATTTGCTCATTGCCTCTATTATCATATATTTTACCTCGGAAGCACAATTATTTGCTCTGCCTCCCTCTTCCCCTCCTGCCTTTGTGTACAACATCTCACAAAGTTTCTAAGTGTTTCTTAAATGTGGTCTTTTACCCACCAGCATCAGAAGCACCTGGAGTGCTTACTTAAAATACTGTTTTCTTGATCACCCCATGGACATGGTATCAGAATCTCTGGAAATGGGTCTCAGGAATCTGTATTTTACAGATACTTTTTTGGTGATTTTTGTGCACCCTAAGGTCTAAGAACCAAATGTTAGATTGTGATACAACCGGAGAGAAGGGGCTATGTTATCCATCTTTAGGTACCTAGCACCTTACAGGCAACGAATGCTCAATTTTTGCTTGTTGAATGAGTAAACAGAAGTTCAGCATAATACTAGGAGTATAGGAATCCTAAGGTTGATATGCTTTATTACTCCAGATTGGCTCCTATTTTGGTAGTGTGCTGTGTGCAGTTGATGTGGACAAAGACACCATTACAGATGTGCTCTTGGTAGGTGCGCCAATGTACATGAATGACCTAAAGAAGGAGGAAGGAAGAGTCTACCTTTTTACTATCACAAAGGTAAAAAATAAATAATTATTAAACTGACTTCATTTGATTTGCTTTAGTATTGGTAGATAAAAGTTAATCTGCATTTTTGAAGAATTAAGAAAATTTATCATTGAATGATAATTTTCATATAGAGTATGGTTTATTTATAAATTTATTTATTTTTGGCTGCATTGGTTGCTGCTCACAGGCTTTCTCTAGTTGTGGCGAGCAGGGGCTACTCTTCATTGCGGTGCACGGGCTTCTCATTGCGGTGGCTTCTCTTGTTGCGGAGCATGGGCTCTAGGAATGTGGGCTTCAGTAGTTGCAGCATGTGGGCTCAGTAGTTGTGGCTCACAGGCTGTAGAGCGTAGGCTCAGTAGTTGTGGCGCATGGGCTGGTTGCTCCGAGGCATGTGGGATCTTCCCAGGCCAGGGATCGAACCTGTGCCCCTGCATTGGCAGGCGGATTCTTAATCGCTGAGCCACCAGGGAAGTCCTAGAGTATGGTTTATATTTCATCATTTTGAGGATGTCACCATTAAGTTATAGTTTTAAAAATCACATTGATAAGCATAACTTAGAGCTTAATGTATAGTGCCCTGCTGTTTTCCACGAGGTCTTTGAATACATATTCTCTTTACAAATAAAGTCATTATAAATGCACATTGTTTTTTGAAATACATACACACACACACACACACACACACACACATGCACAAACATCTGTGTATTTCCCAAGTATCTCATTCAATTATTCTTCTTTGCTATAAAGGTATAACAATAACAGGGCAAAGCTACCTTGTTAGTATTTTACAGTGGTAAGTACAAATTTTACCAGGCACTTTAGAAACCTCCATATATTCCTGGATGCTTTCTACAGTAGTTTGTCAGGAAATTCCATTGCTTAGTGTAACATTTAGGTATATATCCAAGTCTTGGAAATTCTAGTTCTTGCACATAAAACTAAGCATACTCTAACATGGAAAAGCCCAGTTTTTCCAACTTGCAGACTGAACTCTCTAAATCCATACACATAAGTATAGAGAACTTATAGAAAGAAAGAAAGAAAGAAAACCAAAACTAAAGGCACAGGTTGACATAGAAAATTAGATGACGAGATACAGAAAGGATGGAAAAAGAGAAGCTAATATTAATATAGTAAATAGTATATTTATCTGTTGTGATATTTTGTCCTACCTTATTTATTTAAGTTAATGTAAGAGTTAGCCCTATATCAGAAGCAGTTAAAACAATTTTAAAGCATATAAAGAATGTGCAGTCGAGTATTTAATAAGGGAAGAGCATATCTATTAGTTTGGAAATTTAACAAATCCCCAGTTTCTTAAATGTTTCTTGCTAGGCAGTCTGAATTATCATTAATTGTTGAAGGTGAGAAGATCTTCCAGTATTTTACCAGACACAGCAACAAATTGATTTCCATAAGATTATTATAGAGGAGAAGGAATCAACACTGACCCAGTTTCATGGGTGAGAAGCATTGCTTTCTTATGAAGTCATGAAATATTTCCATTCTTGATTTCAAAATCTGAAGAAAAAAGAAACACACGACTGTGTCTTTCACAAGAAAATGTCTTTTCTCTGGCAGAATTATTCAGTGTTTCTTATAATAGGATATTAACAATCTTCATTTTTCACTTTCTATGCCATTATAATTATGCCACTGTTGTTCAGTAGTTTTTAAATAAAGGACTAAATTAAGATATTGTGTTTTATTTTGTCTCTACCTTAATTTTATTGAAGAGATTAGATTTTTACCAGAAAATTTTTAAATCCAAAAATTTGGAAACAGATGAGTGAGGATTCTAATATTAAGGGGGAAAAAAGACAAAGAGATGGACACTTTTATGTAGGTTGTGCAGCCACAGTAAAGAGATTGCTTCCTTTCACCTTGGTTTATGAGCAGATTGATTGCCTATGACCTTACTTGCTAAAAAAATTTTTTGTATGTCTCATCATAAATAGAGAATTTTGAATTCTAGGTTTAAAATCCTATCCATTTTTAACAGTTTGCAAATTGGTTTGGGCATCATTTGCTGTGAATTTTAATTATAAAAATTGTAAGTTTTTCTCTTTTTTTAATTGAAGTATAGTTGATTTACAATGTCCTGTTAGTTTCAGTTCAGCACAGTGATTCAGTTATACATATATAAACAGATATAGATATATTCTTTTTCAGTTGCTTTTCCCTTTTAGGTTATTACAAAATATTGAGTATAATTCCCTGTGCCATACAGTAGGTCCTTGTTGGTTATCTATTTTATATATAGTCGTGTGTATATGTTAACATAAGGTTTCCTTTAATTGTCCCCTTTCCCCTTTGCAAGGGCATTTTGAACTGGCACCAATTTCTGGAAGGCCCTGAGGGTGTTGAAAATGCTCGGTTTGGTTCAGCAATTGCAGCTGTTTCAGACATCAATATGGATGGCTTTAATGATGTGATCGTTGGTTCACCTTTGGAAAATCAGAACTCTGGAGCTGTGTACATCTACAATGGTCATGAGGGCACCATTCGCCTGAAGTATTCCCAGGTAATCCAGTTTCGTGGTGATTATTTACATGTGAGTATCATTCCTTTAGAGCTAGAGAGTATCATGTGGACCATCCAATCCACTCCTCTTGTTTTATAACTTCATTCACTCATTCATCAGATGCTTGGTGAACCTCTACTGTGTGTCAAGAGCTGATAAGTCTCTGCGAATGCTGTAAAGTCCCGTCAGACAAAATTGTGCTCTTTGTGGATCTTCCATTCTTGTGGAGGAGACAGGGGAAAAATGAGATAAATAAGATAAAATAATCCAGATAATAATAAATGATAAGGAATTTTAAAAAACTAAAATAGGGAATGAATTTTCAGGGCTGGGAGATATCAGGTATTTGAGTGGGTGACCAAGAAAGCCTCACTGAGAAGGCAGCTTTTGAATAAAGATCTGAAGGAAATGAACTAAGAGAAGAATCAGGACCCAGACTTGCATCAACTCCTTCCCAGTCCACTGATCTTTCACTGCTTTGTTATTTTATGTGAGAGATTCATGCTATTTCTTTGATGAAAATGTGGCTGCAAGAATGATAATCTGATCAGATAAGATGTGACTGAAAAATCAATGGAATTCTGTGGAAAATAAAACAACCTGGGAAACGGCCATATAAAGAACATACCAAATACCATATGCTAACACATATATATGGAATCTAAAAAAAATGGTTCTGAAGAACCTAGGGGCAGGACAGGAATAAGGACACAGAAGTAGAGAATGGACTTGACACGGGGAGGGGGAAGGGTAAGCTGGGACAAAGTGAGAGAGTGGCATGGACATATATACACTACCATATGTAAAATAGATAGCTAGTGGGAAGCAGCCGCATAGCACAGGGAGATCAGCTCGGTGCTTTGTGACCACCTAAAGGGGTGGGATAGGGAGGGTGGGAGGGAGATGCAAGAGGGAGGAGATATGGGGATATATGTATATGTATAACTGATTCACTTTGTTATAAAGCACAAACTAACACAACACTGTAAAGCAATTATACTCCAATAAAGATGTTAAAAATAAGTAAGTAAATAAATAAATTTTAAAAGTATTATTAATTCTTATAATAATTTTAAAGTATAAAATTAAAAAAAAGAACATACCAGGGCAATGTAGATGCTGCCTTTTTTCTGTTTCAGTTGTCATGCACTATAATTTCATCTCAAACTTGCTCTTTTAGAAAATCTTGGGGTCTGATGGAGCCTTTAGGAGCCACCTCCAGTACTTTGGGAGATCCCTGGATGGCTATGGAGATTTAAATGGGGATTCCATCACTGATGTGTCTGTTGGTGCCTTTGGACAGGTCATTCAGCTCTGGTGAGTCAGTGAGAGCCAGACACAAATTAGCTAACGAACAAATGGGCTGCTAAGTAGAGCAGATTGCTGTGCCAGTATTATTGAAATGTCACATGTGTTATATAAGACTCTAAAACATTTATATGTCATAGTTTGCATAGAGGAAGGAATATGTTTTTCCGGGTGGGAGGAAAAAAATATTTGCTTAACATTAGAATCAAGTTTCTCTTCTCTATATAGTGAACAGAAAAAGTACATTGAAAAGACAAAGCTCTTGAAATGGTATTCAGGATATTTCTGATTATTATCTTCCAAATAGCCTTACCTCAGCTTGCAGAAAAGAATTCTCATGAGAATGCTCTAAAAATACTGAACACTGAGACCACACAAGTAAAGTGCAACTTCTCATGTGGTTAAAAGGTATCTTTTACAATTATTGGTCATAAACAAGAAGCCATTATTTAGGTTTAGCTGACCTCTTGTTGACCTCAGGAGGAGTTGAAGAGCATGTGGGGAACAATAAGGGATTCAAGGGCCATGTGAGTCAAGGACAAAAATAAATATATTGGGCTGGCGAAGGACTGGAATCAAAAAGAAATAGAGAATTTGATCAAGAGTCCCCAAGAAAATATAGTTCAGTTATCCATTCATGTCTACTGAAAAATGAGCTTTTTTAAATGTCCAAATACATCAAGAACAGAAAAAAAGAATTACCTATCGAGTAAATTACATTGAGTTCAATGAAGCTATTTACAGTATCTCACTTGTGCTTTTAAAGGATGAAATGCATTGTTTTTAGTGCAGCATTGGGTTTTTTTTTTTTGGCTGTGTGGGGCATGTGGGATCTTAGTTCCCCAACCAGGGATTGAACCCGTGCCCCCTGCAGTGGAAGTATGGACTCTTAACCACCGGACCACCAGGGAAGTCCCTTAGTGCATCATTTTAATGAAACTTCATGTGGAAAAAATAAAACTCAATGATAATATTTAAGACTTTGAAAAAAAGAAAATATATTTACTGAATAAAATCAGCTAAAATCAGTTAAAAGTAGCATTAAAATAACACAAGGTATGATTACACATAATTATATGGCTGATTTGTAAACAATTTTGTAAGAAATCATACCCTTCAGTGAACATCACCCTGTAGCCACCTTGGTTGGCCTCACACTTGGTAGGCTATATACTTACTATATTATGACATTCCCTTTTTAGATAGTACATGGTGGCCAAACTTTTTTCTTTGAAGGTGAATTTGATTCTTCTAAAAAGTCAAGACATGTGGAGTCAAATCAATTTATTGAGGGGATCAGTTAAGCTAGGTTAATGCCGTTTTGTAGTCACATTCCTATAAGTTGCTAAGACTGGTTTTTCTGGGTAACTTCCTGGGAATAATTTTTTTAACATTTATGTCTTTCAGGTCACAGAGTATTGCTGATGTATCTGTAGTTGCTTCATTCACACCAGAAAAAATCACTTTGCTCAACAAGAATGCTGAGATAAACCTTAAACTCTGTTTCAGCGCCAAGTTTAGACCTGCTAAGCAAAACAATCAAGTGGGTGAGTAAACCTGAAATAATCTATACAACAGATAGGTTTGCTTATAGAGTTTTAGTCCTGAACATAACCCATACTTTGGATTTGGAAACCAAAAGAAATAAGGGTCTTGCAGACATTTGAATTGCCACATATTTGAGGTGCCTGAGAATGGTTAATTCGGCGTGGAAGGTTTGTTTAGACCTTCATCCGTCATCTCTAGAACGTAACATTCTGCTGCTGAAGGTCATAATTTCAATGAAATAATCATAGCCTCTCCCAACCTGTCCTTTGAGTCTCTCTACACCTTCCTAACTGAAAACCATGGGCACGTGCAGATTACACTGAACTCAAGCCCATATTAAATGAGTACACTGTATGTTGGCTTTGCCATGATCTCGATAGAGTGAGTTCAGTACAAAGATCAAATATTCCTATTCTTAAAAATTTAATAAGCATGAAATAATGAGAAAGTATAAAACAATATATAATTTGTGCCCAGTGTTTTACATTTTCTAAATAATCCAAAGAAGTGAGTGAAAGTCTAAAGCATGTCCTATCAGCAGGAGAGAGTAGGGAAGGCTGTGTGCAGATGTCAGCAGAAGCTGTTGTTGTCTCTCCCTGGATGGGTCCAGTCATCTTCCAGGGCCTGGCTGAGGTCCCACAAGCTCTCTGACGTCTTTCTAACCACTGCATCTCACCTCCATCTCTCCTGCTCCAATTGTCTCACCTCCCTCAATACATAGCCATTGATTTAGCACTTGATCCAACACTACCTTCTTTCATTTGCTACTGTTTCATGGGTCCTAATCCCCCTTCATCAGATTTTGGCTCTAAAATTTAGAAACCCGTAGTTCCTACAGCTATTTCATTAGGTGGTGAACAAATAAACTAGCTTAAAGGGTAAAAACATAGAGGTATTTGTCACGATTCATACCAAGAAATAAGTAGTTTACGAACACAAAAAGTTAGATTCACATCTTGGCACGCTTTCCATATTTCCTACTTCTCATATTCATCTGGCATTTTTCCTTTCAGGTGTTCAAACACTGACCCAACTCTGAGTAGCACATCTCACAGACCTGCCTTGTAGCACGTCCATCTCAGTAGCCACGATAGTAGAGTCAAAAACCATTACTGTATAAACATGAAGTGGCTAGATGAAATGTAGAACATGGTGATTTTCATTAACAATACTGTATTGTATATTTGAAAGTTGCTGAGTTTAAAAGTTCTCCCCGCACACAAAAAAATTGTAACTTTTTGAAGTGATGGGTATGTTAACTCACTTTATTGTGGTAATTATTTTGCAATATATAAAATCACTATGTTGTATACCTTAAACTTACACAATGTTATATGTCAGTGATATTTCAGTGAATCTGGGGGAATAAAACATTAAATATAAAAGATTAATTTGGAAAATCTATTAGTTGGCAGAAATGACTGGTAGGTCACCTCTCCTGGCCCTGAAGCATGGATTTGTCTCATGTATCTTCCTCCCAATTTTTGACTATACTTCACCTCTTCTGTTGCTACACACTCAAAAAGGGCGTTCTGCTTTGAGAATTTCATTCCCTTCCACTCACTGTCTAGGGTCTCCTGCTACTGGGCATCTTTCCCTTTGAATCCTTCTTCTTAATGCCTTAGGTCCACACAGTCATGATCATTTGTCACTTAATTACCTGGCAATAATAGTATGTAAGACAGGAATCCCATCTCCGTGACTTTGAAAAGTGAATTTATAAAGTATTTGGCTTCTATTATTTATTGCATTAGGTGCACACTCCAGTTTAAAGTTAATAACATAAAAAGAATTATCATATTGCCTATGTGACTATGTATCATTTTTACCAAGCTGTTGGAAAAAAATAAAACAGTATAATTACCACACCTACTAACTTTGTCCTAGCCACAATCACTTCCCCAGCATAACTTATCCTTTGCTTTATTTTCACCATTTATTTTTAGTTCTTGATTCCTTTGTATTTTATCTTTGTTAACCTCATTAAGTCATCAGAGCAAGAAAAATTATACATCACTTCTAATAGATATTTGAAAGGTAACACATAGAATGCTTTTGGAAGTATATTCAACCTTTAAAACATTGGAAGTAATAAGATAGAGTAATCCCAAATAAGGCAGTTGATGCTATTAATAGTATCAGGTCTTCTCTCTCTGTTTTGGACATGTAGCCAGCAGACTTTATTGAAGGTTCTGATAGTTTGGACATTGGCTACTGACATCAATTTTTATCACATTTGTTTCTCATTTCCATTTCCCTAGGTTAGTATTATTATCTATGTTTTCTTTGTTTTTTTTTTTCGCGGTACGCAGGCCTCTCATTGTTGTGGCCTCTCCCATTGCGGAGCACAGGCTCCGGACGCGCAGGCTCAGCGGCCATGGCTCACAGGCCCAGCCGCTCCGCGGCATGTGGGATCTTCCCAGACCGGGGCACGAACCTGTGTCCCCTGCATCGGCAGGCAGACTCTCAACCACTGCGCCACCAGGGAAGCCCTATCTCTGTTTTATAGATGAGGAAATGGAGGTTCAAAGAGGTTAAGCAAATTGCCTAAAGCTCGTAAATGGTGGGATTAGGATTCAAAGCATCTGATTCAAAACTTGTTACTGCAGTGTTACATGCCTTTCCCCAAGTAAACATCTAGAATATGCCAGGCACTATACATGTCCCCTTAGAGTATCTAACTTAATCCTCAAATAACAGTGAATCCTCAAAACTGCACAGAAACAGCAGGAACACGGGATCTGATTTCAAAATTACCCAAACTTTATTTCTGACCATGCCCTAGCTGTATGAACTGAGGTGAATTATTTCAAAAAATAGGATAATATTCTGCTCATAATCTGAAAAATAGGATAATAATATCCACGTTCCAGGTTTATTGTAAAATTTGTATAAGATAACATATAAGAATGTGTTCAATTGTAGGCACTCAACAGTTCCTTTCCATGTCACCACTTTATGGACAATGAAACCGATATTTGAGGAAGTAATTTGACCAACTTCATTCAGTAGATTTCCTGGTGGCAAATCTACTTTTCCTTCCACTGCATCGATCCATGTTTCTTTGAATCACATTTCTTTGCATCCACAGTCACGTATTGACACATCATACCAGAGCTAGAATTACAAATATCATAGGCCATCCATGGTTCACAGTCCATCAGTAGAAAGACTGGTTTTTGTTTTCTTGAAGTCAAAGACTTTACCCAGTAGGACACAATAAAACAGGGATGCTTTTTCCTTAAGTTTATTTGTAATAACATTTCTTTATGACTTTTATTATAGCCATTGTATATAACATCACAATTGATGCAGACCAATATTCACCCAGAGTAACCTCCAGGGGATTATTTAAAGAAAATAATGAAAGGTGCTTGCAGAAGACCATGATAGTAAATCAAGCACAGAGTTGCTCTGAGTACATCATCCACATACAGGTGAGGCCTCAGAGTCATCCCTTTCATCTCATTTCTTCTTAACGACTAATGAATGGCGAAAGCCTAAAATGGAAGCTTATGAGTTAGATAAATGCTTGTTCTTCTAGTTAATGTTTTTCTCATCTATGAACAGGAGTGTATTTCCTTTATACTAGTATATACGGTCACATTCTATTATTGTACAAGTTAGTTGCATTAAATTTTATTTGGGATTGCAAGTAAAAGGGCTGAAAATAAGATTCTTAAAGAAATCAAGGACAGTGCTTTCTTTTTTGTTTGTTTTTTTGCGGTATGCGGGCCTCTCACCATTGTGGCCTCTCCCGTTGCCACAGGCTCCGGACGCGCAGGCTCAGCAGCCATGGCTCACGGGCCCAGCCGCTCCGCAGCACCTGGGATCTTCCCGGTCCGGGGCAAGAACCCATGTCCCCTGCATCGGCAGGCAGACTCTCAACCACTGCGCCACCAGGGAAGCCCCAGTACTTTCTTAAATGTTTAACAGGAAGAACTTTTAGTTGACAATAAATTTTATTTTGACATTTTCATATGAGGAGAAATTTTATTTATTTTTAAACGACTGAAAAGGACAATTCTAATTGGCCTTTCCATTATTGGATTAAACTGATATAGGTGAAGGATGGTAGATTATGAGGTAAAAATTATTGGCTATAATCTTATGCCATAGTTACTACAGTTCACATGGATTTTGAAACTCTCCCAAGTAGGAAAAGTGCTTCTCAGGAGAAAACTAAAAGAAAATCTATTTTATAAATTACATGAATATTTCCCCCTAGGAACCATGTAATGGTATTTGAAAGTGTAATTTACTCAGGAAACTATTTTTAAAAGAGTTGTTTAAGAACTTTCCTAGAATGTGGTTCTCAGAGTTTAAGATTCGTAAGAATTGCCAAGGAAACTTTTATAAAATGGATATTCTGTAACCCCACCACCAGAAATTTGGGTTTGAAGGTCCAAGGAATGCACAGGTCTAAGGGGCATCCCCAAATACTTCTGATGTAGATGGATGGCACAGAAATAACATCTCAAGAAATGCTAAGTATAAGAGTTGGAAAAACAAAGTTAATGGTCGGATGAACTAAAATCAGTTGAGTTATTTATATTCAAGTTGAAGGTTTCTTCTTTGTGAAGGCCTGGACTTTTTTGTTGTTGTTAATGTGCCAATTATACAGCTTCTTTAAAGGAATAAAAGCCAGATTCCATTTTCTCTTAACCCTTGTGCTAAGTGGTGGATCAAATTAAATGTGTAATCCATTGTGGGGGAATGAAGACAGCCAGGCTGTGGTGTATGTATGTATGTGTGTATATAGATATATCTCCTGTTCTCTGACATGTATACTTGTGAAGTTTTTACGAGGTATGTGTTACTGTGGTCAGCTAAGACCACAGGTGTTCCAGGTAACACACCACATTTGCTATCAATACCAAAGTCCATCCTATGTGCCAACCCTGCAGCCAGCCGAGCACACATTTCCTTGTAGTCAGGAAGCCATTGTAGTGGTCAGGCCCCTCCAAAAGGGCTCAAGATAGGAGTAAGTCCTGCCTGTGAACGAACAAAGAGAATAAAGATACCACTTCTAGGAAAATGCAGATTTCATTTTTAGTGCTTACCATTGTACAGACATTGTTCTTTCTTGAAGAAGAATGCTAGATGGCATTTGCAACCCTGTTTTGGCATTATTTTCATTTTTCAATAGACAGGAAACCTCAAAAACCGGAAGCTGCCCAGGCCTCCTGGAACACTGCAAATCCTCCACTGTTTTTACTAAAGACAAAGAGGAAATGTCATACTTGTAGCTGGACAGTGTTGGTTTTAATGTCTGTAGAGTGATACATGCATCATCTTCTATGTGCAAAGAGCAGTTCAGCCACTAACAGTCAGCTAGGCCAGAAGTTGGGGAGCTTGGTTTGAAGTGTGGGAAACACTTTGATCTGGTTTTGTAGACTAAAGTTAGGTTCTAAGGAAGGGAGTCCCCTTGTCCATTCCTGACAGCCAACCCTGGGCACTTTCCCTTGTAGGTCTTAATATTCTCTTCCAGAGATTTGGTCAGGACACCTAAGGACTCCGTAAGTCTTGGCAATAGGAATTGGAAGAACACGGCCAACAGCCCCAGAGCTTGGTACTGACAGAGGGGTCTTCTGAGCATTTAAAACTGGACATCTCATCTAAATATTGATAATTGTGTATAAATAATGAGATTACTGATGAGCTTAACTAAGAATTACTGCTTCAAATTTTTACTGAGCCCAGGTTTTTAAGTCTCTTAGAAGCGGAGAGGCTAAGAGCAGACTTAGGACAGAAGTGAAGAAGCAAGAGCCTTGAAAATTCAAAACAGAGCTATTCTGCAGGATTGAGAGTAGACTGTGTCCTTAATCATGAACACATTTGTGGTTGTTTTCTTGTTTTGAAGCTGCCGTGCCCTAATCAACTGACTCTGTGCATGTGTGTGTTTAGGAGCCCTCTGATGTTGTCAGCTCTCTGGATCTGTGTGTGAACATCAGTCTGGAAAACCCTGGCACTAACCCTACCCTCGAAGCCTACTCTGAGACAGTCAAGGTCTTCAGTGTAAGTGTAGTTTGCCCTTCTTGGAATTCAGACTAGCTGACAAAGTTTCACAGTCACTGCCTTAGTGTTTGAAGGATACTTAGGCCATAGCCTTTAAGTTGTTAATTTTCTAATTGAAATACAGTTACTTATATGTAAAGTTTACCAGCATGTAATTTCCATGAAGGCAGGGATATTTGTTTTCCTTGTTCCCTGCTCTATTCCCAGCACCTTGAGCAGTGTTTGGCCCACCATAGGTGCTCAATAAATGTTTGTTGAAGAAATAAGTAACAATAAAGTGAACACCTTGTGCTCACCACCCACTTAAAAAAAATAAAATGGTACCAATACCTCTGAAATTCTCTGTATCACTCCCCACCCCATCATACCCACTTCTATCTTATTCCCCCAAAGCAAATCATCATCTTGAATTTTGCATTTATCAATGCTTTTCTTTCTGATGTTGCTAAACATGTATATATTCCTAAAACATTGTTTAGTTCTGCGTGGTTTTGAACTTTATGTAAATGGAGTGATACTATATGTGTTCTTCCACAATTTGCTTTCTTAACTCAAGAGCAAATTTCTGGGATAATTTTTGCTTTTTTGTAGATCCCTTTCTATAAAGATTGTGGTGATGATGGAGTTTGCATCTCTGATCTAGTTCTAGATGTTCAACAGCTGCCAGCCGCTCAGTAAGTTTTCCTTTAAAGTTCAGTGAAAACTGTAGAAATAAAAGACACATTAGATTACTTCATTTGGGTGAATGTTTATAGAGATTTTTTTCTATAAAAGAAACATCTATAATTCTTAAAAACCTTTAAAATCTAAATTACAAAGTATCTAGGAATAAACTTAACCAAGGAGGTGAAAGACCTATACTCTGAAAACTATAAAACATTGATGAAGGAATCTGAAAATGATCCAAAGAAATGGAAAGATATCCTGTACTCTTGAATTGGAAGAATTAATTTTGTTAAAATATCCATACTGCCCAAAGCAAACTACAGATTTAATGCAATCTCTATCAAAATGTCCATGACATTTTTCACAGAACTAGAACAAATAATTCTAAAATTTATATGGAACCACAGAAGACCCCAAATTGTCAAAGCAATCTTGAGAAAAAAGAACAAAGTTAGAAGTGTCTTCAGACTATGCTACAAAGCTACAGTAATTAAAAGAGCATGGTACTGGCACAAAAACACATATATATAGATCATTGGAACATAATAGAGAGTCCTGAAATAAACCCATGTATTTATGATCAATTAGTCTATGACACAGGCAAGAATATACAATGGAGAAAAGACAATCCCTTCAATAAGTGGTGCTGAGAAGGCTGGACAGCTACATGTAAAAGAATAAAATTAGAACATTTTCTCATATCATATACAAAAATAAACACAAAATGGAGTAAGGACCTGAAACCATAAAACTCCTAGAAGAGTACATAGGCAGAACACTCTTTGACATAAATTGTAGCAGTATTTTTTCTGTCTCTGTCTCCTAAGACAAAAGAAATAAAAGCAAAAATAAATAACTGGGATCTAATTAAATTTAAGGGCTTATGCACAGCAAAGGAAACCACTGACAAAACAAAAAGACAACCCACTGAATGGGAGAAAATATTTGTAAATGATATGACCAATAAGGGGTTAATATCCAAAATATATAAACAACTCATACAACTCAAAAAACCAAACAACCCAATTTAAAAATGGGTAGAAGACCTGAATAGACATTTTTCCAAGGAAGACATACATATGGCCAACAAACATATAAAAACATGCTCAACATCGCTAATCATCAGAGAAATGCAAATCAAAACCACAATGAGATGTCACCTCATACCTAGCAGGATGGCTATCATCAAAAAGAACACAATGAATGTTAGTGAGGATGTGGAGAAAAGGGAACACTTGTACACTGTTGGTGGGGATGTAAATTGGTGCAGTATGGAGGTTTCTCGAAAAACTAAATATAGAACTACCATATGATCTAGCAATTCCACTCCTGGATATGAATCCAAAGAAAACAAAAACACTAATTCAAAAAGATAGATGCACCCCAATGTTCACAGCAGCATTATTTACAACAACCAAGATATGGAAGCAACCTAAGTGTCCATCAACAGATGAATGGATAAAGAAGATGTGACACACACACATACATATACAAACATAAACACACATTTATATATACAATGGAATATTACTCAGCCATAAAAAGGATAAAATTCTGCCACTTGCAATAAACATAGAGGGACCTAGAGCATATTATGCTTCATGAAATAAGTCAGAGAAAGACAGATACTTTATGTTATCACTTATATAGAGAATCTAAAAAATAAAACAAACGTATATAGCAAGACAGAAATAGACTCACAGTTAAAAATAATAAACTAGTGGTTACCAGTGGGCAGAGGGAAGGAGGAAGGGGAAAGGCAGAGGTAGGGGATTAAGCGATACAAACTACCATGTATAAAATAGATCAGTAATAAGCATATATTGTACAGCACAGCAAAATATAGCCACTATTTTGTAATAACTTTAAATGGAGTATAATCTCTGAAAGGATTGAATTGCTATGTTGTACACCTGAAACTAATATAATATTGTAAATCAACTATATGTCAATAAAAAAAAATAAATAAAAACTTCAATTTCTCTCATCCATATAGAAGTAAAACACTAAGAAATATAAAACCACTTGTATTTGGATGGTGCTTTTTTCTGCAATGTAATTAAAAGCAACAAAAAAGAAACTCCAGTAGCATTTAGTCATTCATTGTTAATATTATTTTACTATGAAGATAATTTATTATTAAGCAATTTTCTCAGTCTTCTAAATAGTAAATCTAAAGAGGTTTTTTTTTGAGTAAAGTATTTGAATACTAGCTTTTAAAAAAAAATTGTAATGACTTTTTTTCTTTTTCTCCTTTTTACTTTTACAGACAACAGCCCTTCATTGTCAGCAGCCAAAACAAAAGGTTAACATTTTCAGTAACACTGAAAAACAAAAAGGAAAGTGCATATAACAGTGGGATTGTTGTTGATTTTTCAGAAAATCTGTTTTTTGCTTCCTGGTCCATGCCGGTATGTGAAGGCACCCTGTGTTAACTGATCTGTTTCCTACTTGTTGTCAATTACTGTCTCCCTTATACTCAAATCTCCATGTCCTCTGTGTTTTCTGAAGAAACACCTTAACCCTGAGCATGATCAGTCCTGACTTGTGGCTCCCAACTAGTTAAACCACTTGAGAAACATAGCCTGGCTGTGTATCTAGACCAATTCTGCTTCCCAGCTTGGGTCAGTTTTCCTTTGCCCTGACACTTGGCAGTAGTAGCCAGACTCTACCATAAACTCTCCTCAAGCCATCTGTGTGATGAGGCTTCCTCGGTGCTGCACGGATGCTGGGAGCTGCACTTGCTCTGAGAAATTAGAGTCCCACAGCTCAGCCTGAGCTTAGTAACCACAGGTCTTGCTGCTGCCAAGATGCTGCATTCCAATGAGGTCAGTTAATCATGTTGACTTGATCGCTATACCAGGAAAACACTTGTCCGTGAATGTCCTTCTGGTCCCTCCTTTGCCACCAAGCAGTGAAAAGGAGAGAAGGAAGAAGCTGAGATTTTCCAAATTCACTACTTGATGAAAGTATTAAAAGATGGTTTCATCCAGTTTAAAGTCAATGTGAACTTAATAGATTTAGTGTTCTAAACCTATTCTGACTTCAGTGTTTAAATTTTTTGTGCCAAATGACAACTTCTTATTTTAAAGAGAAAAAAACCTGAGGAAAACTAAAATGATTCTTTAAATTATTTAAGGTATAAACAAAAACTATATTTTATTTGTCTTTCTCTTGAAACTACAACTTTGAAAATATACTGAGAGAAAAGTATGTATTAAAGACAGCATTTCTAAATAGTGGATTAAAGTTATTTTGTGCTCCTGAAATATAAGAAATATGATTTATTTCTGGGTAAAATTCCAGTATTTGACCTCTCCTTTGTCTTGTTGGGTGTCCTGCTTAGCAATAAAAAATAGTATGTTAGCCACTTAGACAATTCATACAAAATTTTCAAGTCTTGGTGTGAACCAACCTTTCTGCTAGAATTTCCAGGTGGTTTATACATCCTTCAGCACGTATGTGCGTGCGCATGCACACATACACACATTGCATACTAATTGATCATTGTTTCCTTGGTCTCATTCAGGTTGATGGGACAGAAGTGACATGCCAGATTGCTTCATCTCAGAAGTCTGTTACCTGCAATGTGGGCTACCCTGCTTTAAAAAGGGAACAACAGGTACACCTTGCATCTTATCCTTAAATCCATGCTGGCCCCTCCTTGCCATTGGTGTTAACCAATGAGCCATCTTTATTAGGTATTGTCATTTGATAGGCACCACAAAATAACTGCCTGCATGTGTTTTTTTTTTCATTTATTTTTTTTATAAAGCAGATTCGTATTAGTTACCTATTTTATACACATCAGTATATATATGTTCATCCCAATCTCCCAATTCATCCCACCACCACCGCCCCGCTGCTTTCCCCCCTTGGTGTCCATACGTTTGTTCTCTACATCTGTGTCTCAATTTCTGCCCTGCAAACTGGTTCATCTGTACCATTTTTCTAGGTTCCACATATATGCGTTAATATACGATATTTGTTTTTCTTTCTTACTTCACTCTGTATGACAGTCTGTGTCCATCCACATCTCTACAAATGACCCAATTTCGTTCCTTTTTATGGCTGAGTAATATTCCACTGTATATATGTACCACACCTTCTTTATCCATTTGACTATCAATGTTGCCTGCATATTTAGAGGAAGTTTTTAAATATCTGCATGTTTTAAGTTATTAATAAAAGTGGGATTTTCCCCTGTGCAGTTCATTCCCAAAGGCACATACGATATAGAAAGTTCTTTATTTCTGAACACATTGACCAACACCGGTCAAAGTGCTTTTACTGTCATGGATATCATTTTTAACCCCTAGTAAGCAAATTTTACATCAGCACAAAGCCTTCAAATTCACATAAGTGTAAGTGCCTGTGATGTGCTGTATGTATATGTCAGGTGAATTCAGTTCTATTCTGAAGGTAAGGCAAGGTGAACAAATACATAGATACTCTACAAATTATAAAGCTTAAGGTTTATAAAATTCAGAATCAAATGGGAGTGAGTTTACTTTTATGGACACTTTTTTTTTTCATGTTGGTCCCGGAGCACAAAGCATCATAGATTGATGAATTTTCATTTTGTGTATAGGTGACTTTCACTATTAACTTCGACTTCAATCTTCAAAACCTTCAGAATCAGGCCTCTGTCAGTTTCCAAGCCTTAAGGTAAAACATGATGAAGTCATGAATTAATGATGGGTGGCTTTTCTAATATTTCTCTTTCAGTAATTTCCTCATGTTCCTTTCAATAGTGAAAGCTACGAGGAAAACAAGGCAGATAATTCAGTCAACTTCAAACTCTCTCTGCTGTATGATGCTGAAATTCACATAACAAGGTAGGTGAAACAGTGGGCAGCCTGTGACCATGGACATCAGTCTGGCTCATAACATATTTGGTTCATGACTGAACAAGTCCTCTATATGCTCATTCTTAACTGGGGAATTTGAATTAAAATATTTCCTCATTGTCGACTAAAACAGAAGTCCAGGGACAAACTGGTCCCTAGGGGAATCTTGAGGGACTCTTTAGCTTTATTGACTAAGAGCAACACCAGAAAGACAAAGGAATAATCCTCTGTCACTTGCCAAGGGAAACTCCCCCGCAGGCCCTCGGACGAGCTGTCAAAGCAGAACTCGCAGGGCCCCAAGGAGTTGCCACCACTTCCTTCTCCATGCCTGTGTCCTAGTGTCCACATGAGATCTCAAGCAATGTCCCCACTCCTGGACGTTGAAGCCCCAAACACAAATACTGAATCTAGTTACAGAAAATTAGTTTCTGGGTGGAAAATTCCTGACATAGCAGATTAGGGGTTTCTTCCAACCAGGAGAAAATGAGGCATTTTTCAAAAGAGGTCATCCAGAAGGACATGAGTTATTCCATTTTCTTGCCCGCCCAAAGCAAGTAAACCTGAGAGCACCAGGCAAAATGGTACTAGTTGATACCAGTTATCTTGAATTGTTCAGAGAGACATGTGTCTTGAGAGGTGAATAACGTATAGACACCACAGGTGCTAATAGGATCACCTTCAAGAAGGGAAGTGGGTTCATGGGCACAGACACGTTGGGGCACAGCTATGCAGGTACACAGGCTGCAGGTGACACCCATTTCCAAGCCTGGGAACCAGAGTTCTCTACCTGCTGAAACACTAAGGCAGCTTCGCAGCACAGATCAGTGACCCCTGGAAAACACGCAGCAGTGTATCCCCAAGGAGCCACACTTCAAAGTGTCCAGTGACCGCTGATTTCTCTAACATCAGTCCCTAAAGCATGGAATATGTAGATCATCCAACAGATCCCTGAGCAAAAACAAAAAGGAAAATATGTCATTATGTCTACAGCTAGAGACACATGAGCAAAGATGAAAAGAATGTTTCCTTATCGAGTGAGTTGCAAACAGCAAAAGCAGAAACAAAGTAGCAGAAACAAAGTATAGCCCAAGTCATCCATCCCTGAAAAATTATTCAGTAACTGCAGATTTCAAAGGGCCCTCAGCTGCTAAAATAAGTAACTGAAAACAGATGCAGCCAAAGAGACTGATAGCACCACATTACCTGATTTTTTTTTCTTCCTACCTTTAATGCTTCTTTCTCATCCTAAATGCTTTTTGTTAATAGAGCCTTTTTCTAATTACATTCTCCCACCATGGCCAATTTTTTCAGATATTTTAAGATGAAATAAATACAATACTGAAGTGGGACTTCACTTTTACTAACATCTTAGCTATGTATTTTTTGTGATGGTAAATTGGATTCTCAGACATTCTCATATTCTTTTAAGTATATCATGCAGTTTAAAAAAGTATGGAGAATTATAAAGAATAAAGCTAAAGTGGCTCCTAATCCTACCTCTCAGATAATTTCTCTTAATGTCTTTTGTAAAAAAAGATATTAAATGTACATGGATAGAAAATCCAAACATTACAGAAACGTACACAACGAAAAGTGAAATCATCCCTCTGCATCTCCTCTGGTCATTTTGTAGATGACTAACTTGACTGGTTTCAGAATACCTTCCAGATACAGGGTTTATTTATCTACCAGGATATATGCATTATACACACACACACACAGAGTTTACTTTTTTTGAAAAAAAGTCCTACCCAATTATTGAGTATATCCCTTAGGAATCACTTTGATACTGTATAAGTATGTAATTATTTTGTGCAAATATGATGGATGGAAATAGATGACAGTAGAATTACTTCTAAAACAAGATCTGCCTGAGTAGCTAACTGCTAATATATTGATCAATACTTAAGTAAATGAAGGAACACTTAAGTAACATGGAAAAATACTGGAACTCTTTAAAATGCAAAAACAGAGCATATTAATCAATTTAAAAACTGGCCATACTTAGCGGCTCGCACAAAGATCTTCTGGAAGGCAAAGGGAATAATTCATGGACATAAAGCCAGACTTTCTGTTTTATTTTCTTTTATTGTAATTAATTTTTATTGGGGTCAGGCTTTCTGTTTTTAATCCTAGTCCATTTTCCCATTTTCCATGTAAGGCTAACAAATCATTGTTTCCTCTCATAGATATAACCTTGACAAATACTACATCTATTTAAGTCCCTATGGCATATTTTCCTTTTGAGAATTTGGGAAAAAATTCTAAGGCATAAAAAAAGAAAAAGGCAAGATTTTCAGTAAAGAAACCAAACAACTCTCAGAAAATATCCAGTCCAATTTTTTTTTTTTTTTTTAGGAAATAGAATCAACATCCTGTAGTTAGGATAAATTGTCTGTTGGGAATAAATATTGCTTCTCAGACTCCCATCCCTGCTATCTACCCTCCACCCCTCAATGAAGCTACCCTAGTTGAAATCCATCCTCAGATTCCCAGAAATGAGTGAAGAGAGGGAATGGTATTCAGTTACCTTCCAGTCTCAGTGGTCCTGTGGGGTTCCCTCTGGCCTGGTCATCACTTCACTTGCAAACCCTACTCAGCAGCCCCAAGCAAAGAAGTCCAATTAGGCCAGTGCCTCTAGGCCTAGTCTAATAAAACTCCTGGTCAGCCACCTTAGAGATGGTCTGTATGGTCAGTGGTGGAAACAGACTGACCAACCCCAATTCAGACCAAAGCATCAGAGCTGGTTTGGAACTAGGGAAGAATAGGGAGAAGGAATAATAAATAAAATGTATACAGTGATGAGTAGTGCAGGAGCTAATGCCCGATATCTTATCATGGTACTTCAGCCATCATACCAAGTGGAAAATCCTCTGCCTTAGAAATCCATTCATCCAATCAATAAGGACCAAGTGTCCACTATATTAACACACCTGTCAGTATATCTTGACACACCTGTCAAGATATAATATCTCGAGAAGACTTTCACTATAAATTCTTAATACATTTGTACTTATTTTAGAAACTTTACAACTGATACACATTTAACACAAAGAATCTCAGCAGAGTGATCATTAAGGGATATGTTTTGAAAGGAACTTGTTTTAGCCTTAGAAATGTACACTGGATCATAAGTCCATAATAAGCATTTGTTTTCGTTTAATATTTTGTACCTAAATGTAAACTCTTTCACTTGTAAAATAAGCTAGAAAATATTTAGATAAAAGAAATATTAAACTTCAAGAACAATAGCATAACTAAAATATTCATCTTTACAAACATCATCCAACAGATCTACCAACATAAATTTTTATGAAGTCTCCTCGGATGGGAATATTCCTTCTATTGTGAACAATTTTGAAGATATTGGTCCAAAATTCATCTTCTCCATTAAGGTTGGTAAGCCTGACATAAGAATGGAAAATCAAGAGAAAGGGGAAAAAAAATGAGGGCAGGAGAAGAAGAAAGTAAAAATAAGTTGAAATATACCAGTGGTTCTCAGACTTGAGCACGCATTAGAATCACCTGGAGTCTTGTTAAAACACATGTCACTGGGCTCCATCTCCAGTGTTTCTGATTCAAAAGGCCTGGGGTGGATCTAACAATGTGCAGTTCTAACAAGTTCCCAGGTGATGCTGATGCTTCTGGTGTGGGTGCCATACTTTGAGAACTACTAAGGTAGACCATTGATAAGTAAACAGGTGGGCTTTGTACATAGTTATGTGTCCTGGGTAAGAGATAATTGATGTATTTTGAAAGCAATTGTTGCACATTAATCAACAGGGCAGTAATATAATGATATTACTACGGACAAAAGTCTCTGAAATATAATCAGTATGCCAATTTATCCTTGGAAACCACTTCTATTTGAGAAGCTCACCATTTGTATACAAATATTTATTTTGTACAGTCATGCTAAGTAGTATATAAAAATATTTTAAAATTAGTTTCTATTGGCTATTAGTAAAGTACAAATTTAAAGTTTGTTTTCAGTTATATAAAGAGAAATGAATTTATGAGAGAATGATATTTTATAACATTGCATAAACTTTGGAAAATAAAAAGGGAAGAATCCACCCACCACCCTTAGTCATTACCATTTTATTTTTGTACATTTCCTATAAGTCTGTCACATGGTTGCAACTCTATAATTCAGTGATTTAAAAAGTTCTTAAAGGAGTCTTGCTTTGTGATCCAGATACTGGAATTTATAAAATGTACATGGTATTTGGCAACTACTTCTTTAATGAAACATTTAGTCAATTAATAGTATATATTATAATATTCAAAGAACATGTAATAAGTATCAGCCTTTGTATGAAGTGCTTTATGTATGTTAACCCATTTAATTCCCAGATCAGTTATGAGATTGATAGGATTATTGTTCCTATGAGTGTTCTTTAAAATGTTTAATAACCAGTAGGGCATGAGCCCTGGACAATTAGGACAGACTTTCCACCAGCGAGAACAGAGGCTGTATCTGTGCATACCTACCGATAGGCCAATTATCTTTATTTTAAAAATGAGAAAACTGAAGCATAAGGAGGTGAAGTACCTTGCCCAAGCCACACTGCTAGTCAGGGGCAGAGTGGGACTTCATGCCCTAGCAGACCAAACCCACAGATGGTAGGTGTTTTTAATCATCTCCTAAGTCACATTATTTACCAGTTAAAATTGTAGATGTTGAGATTCTTCCAAGAGGTAAAACACAGTGAGTCAAAGAGTGACCATAAAGTAGTAATGACTCACTTTCATATGGACTCACTCTTACCACTTAAAAGTTGCCCTTCATCAACACTGAGGTTGTTGATCACGTTCCTTCCAACATGTGTATGATGTAGCGGCAATCAGAATGTTTTCTTACTACATAGGTAACAACAGGAAGTGTTCCAGTCAGCATGGCATCTGTAATCATCCATATCCCTCAATACACCAGAGGCAAGAACCCACTGATGTACCTGACTGGGGTGCACACGGACCAGGTAAGTGCAGCCAAATTGCCTATAAATACGAGTACCTTCCATATGGAAGTGTTCCATGAAGTGTAGGTGATCACGTCTGCATCATACAGACAAGAAACTGAAAAGATAACCCCTATGCACCCTGGATGCCAGGTAACTAGCAGTTAATTTCATATTAGAAGCAGGATATTGTTATAAGAGATGTCTGAGTGTAGGGATGTACAGATGGCAGAAATTATTGAAACCTCCTTCTGACCAGCTGGAGATCTGACTTTGTCAGAGCCCTGTTTATAGAGAAGTTAGTTGGCTGGGAAGTGAGAGGTTGAACCCCTAGTGGGAGAGTAGTTGGTCTACACAGCTGCAGTCAGTAGCTGGTCTTCAAGCTGCCAGCCTGGACTTTCAACTGGTAGTTGTCAACCCTGGTTGCTCATTTAATCACCTGGCACCTTTTAAATACGTGTGATGCCCACACCTACCCCAGGCAATTAAATCAGAATCTCCAGGGCTAAGGCTCTAGCACCAGTGTTTTTCTTTAAAAGCTCTCTGGGTATTTCTCTAAAAGCCCTCCGGCTACAGGGATGCTGTAGCCAAACCCCTGACAGTAGCTCAGCCATAGTCTAGCACTTAGCTAATGCTACAGCAGTGTTACTTCTGCGCTGTTTATAGGTGACTACAGGAAAGCAAAAACCTAAACTGTTCCACAGGAAAAAACCCTGAATTAAATAAATCACTCCCAGACAATTATTACAAATTTGTGTCATCACATGTGGGCTGCAAGAACCAGCGCCATGCCATCGAGTCACGTCAGGAGGATCTGAATACTTCAGGGTTTACATCAGTGATGAACAGAAGTGTGGCCAGGTCAGCACAGTGAAGAGAATCCTGGGAGCCCCTCCCCTGCCCCAACATGTGACAATAGGATTTCCTAACAAGTCGGAAATAACATCATAAACCATCTTGCTTCCTAAGACTGATTTGATGTCCTTCTTTGTAGGCTGGTGACATCAGTTGCAAAGCCGAAATAAATCCACTGAAAATAGGACAAACATCTTCTTCTATATCTTTCAAGAGTGAAAATTTCCGTCACGTAAAAGAATTGGTGAGGACAGGTTAATGGGGTGAAAACTTCCTTTAGTGATTCATTGTTTGTTTTATCTGGAAATTGAGGCACTTCTTTTTTCCTGCCACCTCAGGTGGTAGAACTTTCCTATTTTGCCTTTGATGATCTGTGTGAATCAAGAAAATACATGCTGAAATCTAGGTTATTGGAATTATTATTTATGCCATTATTATAAAATACATGTTCCAAATTTCATGATACTAAAAGGACTCCATGTCAAACTGGTTTTGTGTCGTGCACACTGGAAATGTTGCAAAGAGCTGAGTGGGAGCTGGGCATGTGTGGGAGGTGAAGCACCCCTCACCTCCTCCACATAATCACTGACATCTTTTATTGAGCTGTTAAATTTGACTCTCTGACCACCCTTCTCTGTTTTCAATATTTTCTCGTCTCCTGCTCGAGAGTTATGCCACTTTTTTGGGAAAGACACTTGCATCTAGCATGGCACTTGGCAAATATGAAGTATTCAAATAAGCAAACATTTAGTGAATAGTAAAACCTAAACCAACCTCAGCTCTCCCCTATGAACAACACTGAAATTCTCCTGTTTTTATTGCAATTATTTTATTTCATGAAGGATGGGAAAACAGGAGAATGAACAGTTTCTTATTTAAATAACTATAGTGTAATTACAGTGTAAATGTGGTCTAAATCTGAACAGAGGTATGTAAAAATGCTCAGGAGAAACTCATCTCAGGGTATGAGATGAGTTATACCTCTCAGCATTTTCCTTATTTTTGTGAAAATGTTTTGATTTTGTAAAAAAGGCAACTTCTGTGAATATAGAGGAAACATAAGATGAAAAACAAAGAAGAAACTAAAGTCCTCCAGAAATCTAACAGCTGACCACTTAACATTTAATGAACAGTCTTCCTTACCTCTAATCATTAACCTACATATAAGCACATGTACACTGTTACATAAATGGACCAAGCTACCTTTTTTCATTGGCCGATATGTCACAGATCTTTTAATAGGCTTTATTTTTAGAGCAATTTTAGGTTCACAGCAAAATTGAGTTTAAATACAGAAATTTCCCATATACCTCTTGCCCCACTTACCCACAGCCTCCTACACTATGAACCCGCCTCCCCCCACCCCGCAGAGTGGTACATTTGTTTCAATCGATGAGTCTACACTGACACATCATAATTACCCAAAGTCCATGGTTTACATTAGGTTACCCTTGATGTATGTTCTATTGGTTTGGACGAGCGTATAATGACATGGATCCACAATTGCGGTGTGTGCAGAATAGTCCAGAAACTCCTCTGCGCTCCACCTATTCATCCCTCCTTCCCCCCTAACTCTTGGCAACCACTGATTCTTTTACTGACTTTTTTAAAATTCAAGGAATGCATCTGTATCATGAGGTTACTGACTAAATTGTACTACATTTTGTGTATGTATATTCAATAATTTACTTAACTAGTACACTGTTCATAAACACGGATTGTTTAGTCTTTGGGTTTTTAAAAAATTTTTATTTTACACTGGAGTATAGTTGATTAACAGACTTGTGGGGGTTGTTTCTCTTTAACTCTGAGAAACAGAAACTTCAGTAAACACGCCTGCTGTACTCTTCTGCACACACTTACGATTATCTCCTGCAGCCTTCCACACAGATGGGAAGCGGCAGGGGCAAAGGACATGCACTTTTTACATTTTGAGGCAAAGTGCTAAACTCTCCAGAAGAAGGGTTGTAACTACTACTAATAGTTCATGAGATTGCTCATTTCCTTAGATCCTTCCCAGTCCTGGGTTTTATCTGTCTTTGTAGAATTTTGGTGTTTATTTTTTAAAGCCCGCACTAACTCTCTCTTCTTTTACCCTTGACTCCAACCTGAAAGAACTGCAGAACCGCTTCATGTAGTAACGTCACCTGCTGGCTGAAAGACCTTCAGGTGAAAGGAGAATACTTCCTTAATGTGTCTACCAGAATCTGGAACGGGACTTTCGCAGTAGTAAGTACCAGCTTTGTTTATTCGGCTCATCGATAGCAATGAAACATAAGCCTTCACTGTCAATAAGGTCGCACCCTCTGACAGAATCAGCATTCTGACTAATGTCAGCCATGCCCAATGACCCAGAGCAATCTTACCTTGGAAGGTAGTATGCTTCCATCCCTTTCCAAAGCTTGCCCAACCTGGCTGTGCCTCAGAATCACCTGGGCTGCTTGTAAAGCATCTGCTTCTTAGACTCCATGCCAACCTACCGGAGCAGAATCTCTGGAAATGGTGTCAGGATCCCCTCGGCTGCCTGGGGTGCAGTGGGCCACCTGCTCTGTCTTCCTTCCCCTGCTCTTGACTTTTCTGACTTCTGGTCTCCTCCATGACACACCCAAATCAAAGTGCCTCAATTCCCTGTGCTCCCAGGTGACTGGTGACTGATCTCAAGCTACCTGGTAGATGAATCTAACCTAAGAATCCATCTTCCTATATTAGAGCCAGGTGTAACCACTCTGCTCTCCTGTTTTTAATCCCTTCTCTGGTGAAAGCCCCAGTGTGCTTACAATTTTTTTTAAGTCATTTGTCTCACAAGTTTGAGGAATGTGCCAAAGCAATGTCAGGGTGTTTTTCCAATTGGCAGGTGTGACTTGGCAGTAGTGATACCTGCTTTCAGCAGAGATTTCGGTAGCCAGAATTTCAGTCTGGCACGGGAAGTGTAAGGATGGACAGAGCTCCTTAAATCTGACTACATAAGCGGCGAGCCGTTCATTTTACTAACACTGGCTCTGATTGAGGCAGCAAAATAGAAATTAGTTTGAAACCTCCAGGGGGCCTTGTGGCTCTCAGTGAATTTTTTTTAAACGAATAAATCAGTCTTCAAGGTGCTTACCAACCATACCCTATTGCCTATTTTCTAACCACTTCATGATCTCTCCAACAAACCCCTCCCTGCTATGGAGTTTTATGTCACATCAGAGAACTTGGCTCCCTCCAAACTTGGCCCTGGAACCAAAATATAAGCCATATTCTTTGATAAAGACATAAGAGAAAGAGGAATTGTGAAAGGCAGGTGAAAAACTAGAGAAGTGGAGGAGTGAGGAGTTGGGTTTTCTCCTTGTTTGCCTGTATTTGGTTTTCTTGTTAGTTGCATTTGCTTTCAAGCCTTCAGGATGCCTCTAAATCCTGTAAGACGCAAAGCAGGCAGTTATACCATCATCCCAGCTGCTGCAGTTTGGCGCTCAGTTTTACCCACTGGATCTTGGCTCCTTGGATTTGAGGAACAAATGTTTTCATAGTAACCTTTGCCAGCTGGGAAGGAAAATTGACTGTTGCAAATCAAAAGGCAATCACCCCGGCTCTGTAAAAAGCATCTGGTTTTTCTTGAGTTTGTTTAAAGCTACATCATTTTAACTGTAAGACTTTTTATAGTACCTTCCCCAAGGTTTTCAGAAGCAGCAGTTTCATTTCTGGAAGCAAAATTCTGAAGAAGTGTATTATTTATGCTTTTTCAACATGGTTATGATAGTTAAGCTGAAAAACACCCATGAGAGTTATTGCATATCAAGTCCTACATATCTTCCTCCTTCATGAAAGGTCAAATGTTTATCTTGTTTTGAACCATTTCAACAGTGGATGTTCTCAGACCATCTAGGAGATCCAGTCTGAAATATGAATCCTACTTCCTGTATTAGAGCCCATGAATATACTATCTTTTGCCCTTTTTCTGAGGCAGTGCAAGTCAACTTAACATTTCAAGTAATTTCATCACAAAGTGATTGCTCAGGCTTCCAAATCAGTGGCATTGTCGGTTGCCCTTTGTAAGGAAAAGGCTTGTTGAATGCTAGCAGGTGTGTGACTTCACTCTCCTGGGTGTGCATGGTACGCCTACCGCTACTTGTTAACCCTGCAGGATACTGCGTACCCGTGCAAAGGGCCAGACTTAGGAGGGCAGATATATCAGTGTTGTAAGGAAATTCTTTCATATCTAGTCTGCAGGGACTATTAAATAAGAACATTCACTTAACTGTTACTCCTTTTGAAATTTAAACCATCATCAATACTCCTAATGTTCCCCAAATAATGTATGTTTGAGAGACCAGTGATCAGGGTTAACTTCTACTGCAATCTTCCATCTTGAGAAAATTAAGGCTAATCAGAGACTGAGCCAGTGGAAAGGAAATAAATTGCTCACTTTTTGGATATGCATTCTCTTTCTGGCTTCCAGATATAGTTTAGCAAATTACCTCATGGAGTATATTGAATCATGTGCCCTAGTAACCACAAAAACTAAATCCTAGTAGCCAGATCATGTGAAGGCAGTTCTCAAATCTGGGCATTGTATTCCATCTCTAAATAAGTGTCAGTCCCGATACTTGATTATAGAGAAAACAATATACACATCAGTAATGTATCCACTGAAAAATAGATTATTTTTCTGTAACTAGATTCAGGAATGCATGTAAAATTATTTCGTTTTTGGAGGTTACTAATAACATCAGCATAAAATGTATGTCCTTCCTATATGCCTGCCCCAAATCCAGTATTTTTTATAAAAATGCTTAGATTAGGAAATCTGAAATTATTACTCATGTTATATAGCACTGACACAAGGTTTAGGATGTCTGCCACTGACATGCATGGTCTTTAAACAGTTTTATTTTACACATGTGTACCCAAAAGAGAAACTCTCTTCCTTTTGAATCTGATTTCACATTCTGTTTTGTGATTTATTCAGGTAAATATTTAAAAACACCAAGTTTTCAATTTTCTCTCATGTCACAAACTTCGTTGTTTTTAGAAACCTAAACTATGATCTTTCCCAATTAAAAACTTCATTTCTAAACCCTTGTTTTTCACCCCTGTTTACAAGTTAGAGTTACCGAGAGAGAGGCTTTAACCGGCTGGTATCTAGACCCCACCCCCCGAGACTTCGTTTTTTTTTTTTTTCTTCTAACATCTTTATTGGAGTATAATTGCTTTACAATGCTGTGTTAGTTTCTGCTTTATAACAAAGTGAATCAGTTATACATATACATATGTTCCCATATCTCTTCCCTCTTGCATCTCCCTCCCTCCCACCCTCCCTATCCCACCCCTCTAGGTGGTCACAAAGCACCTAGCTGATCTCCCTGCGCTATGCAGCTGCTTCCCACTATCTATTTTACGTTTGGTAGTGTATATATGTCCATGCCACTCTCTCACTTTGTCACCACTTACCCTTCCTCCTCCCCATATCCTCAAGTCCATTCTCTAGTAGGTCTGTGTCTTTATTTCAGTCTTACCCCTAGGTTCTTCATGACTTTTTTTTTTTCTTAGATTCCATATATATGTGTTAGCATATGGTATTTGTCTTTCTCTTTCTGACTTACTTCACTCTGTATGACAGACTCTAGGTCCATCCACCTCACTACAAATAACTCAATTTCGTTTCTTTTTATGGCTGAGTAATATTCCATTGTATATATGTGCCACATCTTCTTTATCCATTCTTCTGATGATGGACACTTAGGTTGCTTCCATCTCCTAGCTATTGTAAATAGAGCTGCAATGAACATTTTGGTACATGACTCTTTTTGAATTATGGTTTTCTCAGGGTATATGCCCAGTAGTGGGATTGCTGGGTCATGTGGTAGTTCTATTTGTAGTTTTTTAAGGAACCTCCATACTGTTCTCCATAGTGGCTGTACCAATTCACATTCCCACCAGCAGTGCAAGAGTGTCCCCTTTTCTCCACACCCTCTCCAGCATTTATTGTTTGTAGATTTTTTGATGATGGCCATTCTGACTGGTGTGAGATGATATCTTATTGTGGTTTTGATTTGCGTTTCTCTAATGATTAATGATGTTGAGCATTCTTTCATGTGTTTGTTGGCAATCTGTATATCTTCTTTGGAGAAATGTGTATTTAGGTCTTCTGGCCATTTTTGGATTGGGTTGTTTTTTTGTTATTGAGCTGCATGAGCTGCTTGTAAATTTTGGAGATTAATCCTTTGTCAGTTGCTTCATTTGCAAATATTTTCTCCCATTCTGAGGGTTGTCTTTTATCTTGTTTATGGTTTCCTTTGCTGTGCAAAAGCTTTGAAGTTTCATTAGGTCTCATTTGTTTATTTTTATTTCCATTTCTCTAGGAGGTGGGTCCAAAAGGATCTTGCTGTGATTTATGTCATAGAGTGTTCTGCCTATGTTTTCCTCTAAGAGTTTGATAGTTTCTGGCCTTACATTTAGGGTTAGGCCAGAAAGCTTTCGACAAAATTCAACACCCATTTATGATAAAAACCCTGCAGAAAGCAGGCACAGAGGGAACTTTCCTCAACAGAATAAGGCCATATATGAGAAACCCACAGCCAACATCGTCCTCAGTGGTGAAAAACTGAAACCATTTCCACTAAGATCAGGAACAAGACAAGGTTGCCCACTCTCACCACTATTAATCAACATAGTTTTGGAAGTTTTAGCCACAGCAATCAGAGAAGAAAAGGAAATAAAAGGAATCCATATCAGAAAAGAAGAGACTTCATTTAATTTGCTATGGCAGGGCCCAGTCACCCGCATGGTTTAAGTTCTCACATGGGGTCCCAGCATATCGGCGATTTAAGGACACACAGATGCTTGAGTCTTCAGAGTTGGCATTTGCTCTTGTCACTTTCCACAAGAACATAAATAAGGAACATGCCGAGTTTTATACATTAACTTCTGCTAGGATAAAATATAGTCTTTATTCTTCTTATGTTCCAGTCGACTTTTCAGACAGTACAGCTGACAGCAGCGGCAGAAATCGACACCTATAACCCTCAGATATATGCGATCGAAGAAAACACCGTCACGGTGAGTGCGTCGCATCCCTCCCTGTGGGCGCTGGAGTCTCTGACAGGCATTCCATTTCTGACCATTTACAATAGTCACTTTCGCATCTACATGTATACAGAAGTATCTTACTGAAACTCTGAAAGGCTAGTGTTTATCATGCTGAGCTTTGATAAGGGTGTTTGCTACTCAAAAGAGCCCCCTGGTGTACTTGCCCTCCCCCTCGTGCCCACGCTGGCAAGGCTGGATCAGAAGTGATGATCTGACAGGAGGCACAAGGGGGAAGGGGCCCCATCTTGCTGTGGCT